>NC_058403.1:201713292-202033815 GCF_002201575.2 Neomonachus schauinslandi
TCTGCATCTGTCCCCACTGTGGCCTCAGGGGTGGCTCCAGGAAGCCTGGGGCCCCCACTTGCTGTCCAGAAGACCCAAACTGTGTAAGAATCCCTCTCAAACCTCAGTAACCCAGCAGCTCAACATCCACAGTCTCACAACACAGCCACACACACGCACACCTCCCCGCCACCACGTTTTTAGATGGGGAAACTGAGGCCTGTATCACGAAGAGTCTCATCCAGAGCTTCCAGCCCCAGGGGCATCAATGGTCATTCTGGTCCAGCCACCAGGCTCCGTGGCTTCAGACTGCGCTCCAGTCTGCTGTCCCCTGGGCCTGCCCCATAAATAGTTACTGCAAACGCTTCCACCTGGGGAAGGCTGGGCAGCGACACTCTCACCTCCCCGAGCTGGTTTCCCAGTGGCTGTGGTCTGGCGGGTGGCCCAAGTCATGTCCCAGCGGCATTGGAGGCTGCCCGGTGCCAGCCAGGAGTGGGGCTCGAGGCAGGGTCTAAGGGGGAGCCTCTGACCCACGAAGCGCCTCATTGGCCCCACTCCCTGCCTTTCATCCTAACTGTGGGGGTGGTGGCGCAGGAAGGGGGTCTCAGGCTGAGGGTCCCTTCTTCAGGAAACCCCCAGACCCCTGGGTACCCCCAGCTCTGGGTACCTCCTTCTGGCCTGGACTCTATGGAACTAGGAGAATTTAGGCCCGAACCCTCCCAACCTGGGACCTTGGACTTCTCCCCGTACAAGGCAGGAACCTGAAGGTGGCTAAGAATGAATGAACGAAAGAGCGAACAATCCTACAACCACAGACATGGAAGGTCATACAGATCGAAACCTGAACTCCTAGCACACCTGGGGGCCTCCCACCCCAGCCCCCATCTGAATGGGGGTACTAAATAATACATTCTAGGGTGGGACATTTGATGCTGCTGCCCCGCCCCCCAACCCCCAGGAATCCCAACAATAGGGTCTGCAGCCTGATGTCCTGGGTTCAATTCCCCCCTCTGCCACTCATCAACCAGCATGACTGCTCTGTCTCTCTGGGCCTCAGTTTCCCCTTCTGTAAAACAGAGATTGTGCCCTGGTCTCAGAGTCGCTGAGGGGAGTAAATGAACCTGTGTGAAGCTGGGTTAGGCCTATTGTCAACCATAAGTGGTGAGCGTCTTCCCTCTGACAAGACTGAAATTATAGAGAAAATCAGAGATGGAGCTATGGTGTTTGTATCAGGAGGAGGCTGACTGGCCTGGTGAGTCAGAGGAGGCCCCGAATCTCCCTCCCAGACCCTGGCCACCTCTTCACTTCTTGCTGTCGCTTTCAGTCTCTCTTTTACCTAGATCCCTCTACCCCCAGATCCTCAGTTTACCTCCCTGTGATGTGGGATCAAACAGACATCCTTGACTCTCTTCTCCATTCTCCAGCAAAACTGCTTCTGAACCTGACCCATTCTCCCTACTTGGTCCAGCCCCGGTATCTATTCCTGGGACCAGCACAGGCACTGCCTCCCCGGTCTCCTTGCTTCTGCTCTCAGCCCCCATAGAATCTCCCCTTTGTGGTGGCCGAGTCAGACTCGTCCTTCCTCTCTCCAGAACCCTCTATGGCTCCCATCTTCCTTAGGGTAAAAGCCGAAGTCCGCCTTGTAGCCACAGGACCCTGCTGGTCTTGCTGTTTCCCACCTCCCAGCCCCATCCCAGGATGTTGCCAGGGCTCTTGGTCTCTTTGCAAGAAAGAATTCAAGGAGAGGGGCACGTGGGTGGCTCAGTCGTGGAGCGTCTGCCTTCGGCTCAGGTCATGATCCCAGGGTCCTGGGATCGAGCCCCGCATCGGGCTCCCTGCTCGGCGGGAAGCCTGCTTCTCCCTCTCCCACTCCCCCTCCTCGTGTTCCTTCTCTCGCTTTGTCTCTCTCTGTCAAATAAATAAAATCTTAAAAAAAAAAAAAAAAAAGAATTCAAGGAGAGACCAGACATAACGGTGGAGTGGTGCGAGAAGGAACATACAATTAAAGTGAAATTACACTCTCTGAGATGTGAGAGCAGGCGAGCTCAAGGGAGAGCTCTTGGGCCTGGGGTTTGGTCTCTATCCTTTGTTGACAGTTGTTAACTAAGGGGTGGAATATTTATTTCTTGGGGAGGAGAGTTTTTGGGGAGGAGGGTTTGCGCTTTTTTCTTTTTCTTTGTCTTGGGTCCGTCTAGTTCAATCCGGCTTTTTGTGGCTTTGTTTTGGAGAGCTGCCAGGACAGACCTCTGACTTTCCAGATAGCTGACCATGACTCACACTTTGCTGGCCTCCAGGCATCCTGTTAAAGCCTAACTAGCTGCCTACTCTAACACAACCCTTACTCCACTTTGTCCACATTGACCTCCTGGAAACTCTTCCACATCCGGCACACTCCTGCCCCAGGGCCTTTGCACAGGCTGTGCCTCTGCCTGGGAGAGTCTTCCCCAAGACATCCGCATGACTCCAGCACCTCCTTCTAGTCAGGTCTCAGCTCTGATGTCTGCCCACATGGCCCTTCTTTTTCTCTTGCCATCAATAGTCTGTTTAGTTCACAGCCATGTCAAACCAATGCGTTTAATCATTGTGCTCACAATCACATTTGTAACAAGAGTCATTTACCAGGCGCTTACTGTGTGCCAGGCCCTGGGCCGGGGGTATGGGGCCATAGCTGAGGACAACTGAGACATATCCCTGCCCTAGTGGGACGTATGGCCTGGGGGCAGGGAGGGAGATGGACAGAATGAATAAAATAGGACATGTGGCCAGATGCAGCAGAGAGAGGGTCTTTTCCCCCATCAGACCTCCTGGAAGAAGTGGGTGGCATTGAGGCCTGAGGCCCGAGCTCCGAGATGAGAATGAGCTTGTTTCTTTGTGAGGAGGAGGTGTAGGGAGGTGATGTGGGGAGGACAGCAAGGCTGGACTCCTGGGGCCCCGGGGGGGGGGCAGCCACTGGGAGGGGGTTGCTCTTCACGTTCAGAGCAACTGGCACCCTGGGACGTCTCAAGGCAGGTGATAGGATTTGATTCATGTTTCCCAAGGGAAAGAGCAGCTGTGTGGGTCTCACCAGTTCATAGATGGGGAAACTGAGGCTCAGGGAGGTGAATCACTTACCCAGCATCTCTGAATCCAGTATCTCCAACCAGGAGCCTGCAAATCCCTCCCTTCGCCCCACCCAGTGCCGCCCAGTTGCAGGAGGGTAAACTGAGGCACAAAGGTGCCGTCACTTCCTAAGGTTCCCGGGAACACAGTCAGCCCTCCTCCACTCGCCTTGCCCCTCCCCGATGCAGCCTCACTGGGGGACTTTCTCACAAGGAGGAAATAGCCACTGGCTTCACAAGTGGGTGGCCAAAGCCTCAGTCCCAGTTTCGGTTTGCAGATAGCGTCTGGCTCCAACCGCCTGCCTGCCTGGCTGTCCGCCGCAGCCACAGCCCGGGGAGGCTTGCGGCGCCACCGTCTGCCGGCGAGATGGCTCAACAAGCCGGCAGCTCCGGGGACGCCGCGCAACCCGGGGCGGAGCGGGGAGGGGAGGTCAGGGGTCTGCTGCCCATGTGGGCGGTGGAGCCAGGGGCCCGGGAGTGCGGGGAGGGCCTCGAGCCCTCCTCCCCACTGAGCTTGGATCACTCATTCAATCAACAGGCGACAATTATTTCATGCTTTGCTGAATTAGCACATTTTATTCTCCCAGGGAGCGTGTGTTAAGTGCTTACTGTTTGGCAGGCTGTGTCCCAGGTGCTGGTTCATTTATCACCCCCCACAGCCCTGTAGAAGGCAATGTGTGAGATTCCTGGGGCTGCTGGAACAAATGCCCATGTACCCTGCCTGGGTTTAAACCAACTTATTCTCACACAGTCTGGGGGCGGTGGGGCGGTGGGGCGGTGGGGCGGGGGCGGGGGCGGTGGGGCCGTGGTGGGGGTTGGGGAGGGCGGCGGTCTGGAATCAAAAGAGGTCGCCAGGTGCGTTGCTTCTGGGGGCTCAGACGGAAAGCCCATCCCAGGCCTCTCTCCCGGCTTCTGGTGGCTTCCAGCAGCCCGTGGGGTTCCTTGGCTTGTGGCTGCATCACCCCGATCTCTGCCTCCATGTCCACATGGGCTTTGTCTCTCTCTTTGTCTTCTCTGTCTTTTATAAGGATAACTGTCATTGCATTTAAGGAACCTGGAGTCCAGGATGATCTTGTCTCCAGATCCATAACTCATGACATCTGCAGGGACCCTTGTAAAAACGGGACCAAGTAAATTTGAAGATCTAATTGGACTTATCAAGCCATGCATGATGGGGCAGCATCACACCTTGCAAGTAGAGGGGAGCTCTGAGGAGTTGTACAAAACAGATGGTTTTTACCGGAAGGAGGATGGGGTAAGACAGTTATCAGCAAAAAAAGAAAGGGTTATTCCAGGCAGGGCCACCTTCCCTTAGGGAGAAGAGCAGGGGGACTGGTTAGGTGGATTATCTCTTCTTCCCTTGGGGGGTGGGATGGAGAGGGCCCACATGTCAGACAGCTCACTGGTGCTGATCAGAAAATTCCCGGCTGACTGGTTAAGACTTACATCCTGGGGGAGGTTGAAACTGCAATTAGGTTAGGTATTAAGCCCCTTTGTGGTGACTCGGCCGAGGTGAAACCATTTTGGGCCTGTGGTTTTCTTTTTAACACTCTTTAAGGTCATGTTCCAAGGTTCTGGGTAGACATTGGGGGCCACAATCTAACATTCTCCAGGCAGGTATTATCAGTGCTACTTTAGGGGAAACTGAGGCACAGAGCGATCAGGTTGCTGATCTGAAGGGCTAGGACTTAAACCCTGGCTGTCGGGAGCCTGAATCTATTCGCTTCACTGCTCTGTAATCACCTCCTATCTACTGTGGGCCAAGTCCTTGCCAGAAGCTGCGGACACAGAGGCAAACAAGAATTGGCAGCATCAGGGACATGACCTGTGAACCTCAGGCTGATGGATGTTCAGTGTGTTAGGGTGTGATCTTAAAATGAAGGGTCCCCTGAAGTGGGCTGCATGGTGTCCTCCAAAAGACATATCCATCCAGAACCCTGTGAATGTGACCTTATTTGGAAATAGGGTCTCTGCAGATTTCATTAAGGTAAGGATCTCGAGATATGATCATCCTGGATTAGGGTGGACCATAAATCCAATGATAAGTGTCCTTATAAGATAAGAGAAAGGTGGGGGAAGATCTGAGACCAGAGAAGGCCAGGTAAAATGAAAGCAGAGACTGGGCCCAAAGACTGAGTTTTTGGTATGAAGTGATGTAAGGACCCAAGTGAATTGTTTTCAACATGGACTCTCACTTCAGAGATTCTTTTATAGAATAGTCTCCCTTCCCCACTGCTGGGATAGATCTTCTCCATCTTGCAGCAAATTCCTGACCTGCATAGAGTGTCTGTGGGCATTTAATTCCAGTCCATTGGTCAACCTGTCTCTCCCTGTGCCAATATCCCTCTGACTTAATTGCAAGCTTTGTCATGGGTTCCCATATCTGGTAGGACAGGTAACACCGCCTGTTCTGTGTAAGTGTTCTGACTATTTGCAATTGTCAGCTCTTCCAGGTAAATGTTTGAATCATCTTATCAAGTTCCCAAGGGAAAACTCCTGCTGTGACTTTGATTGGGATGGCGTTAAAACTTCAGATGGGGGAAAAAAAAACAAACCTTCAGATGGGGAGAATCAGCATCCTTTGAGCCTTAGCCTCCCCATCCATGAATATGGTACATCCACCATCCCTCTTGCTTCCTTGGGATCTCTCTCTCTCTCTTTTTTTTAAGAATTTTATTTATTTATTTGAAAGAGAGAGAGAGAGAGAGAATGAGCAGGGGGAGGGGCAGAGGGAGAAGCAGACCGCCCACTGAGCAGGGAGCCTGATTCGGGCTCGATCCCAGGACCCTGGGATCATGACCTGAGCCGAAGGCAGATGCTTAACCAACTGAGCCACCCAGGCACTCTCCTTGGGATCTCTTAAGACAGCCATTTCTGTTTCCCTGAAGGGTTGAGAACACCATTTATTTCATTTATTTCTCTTTCCCATGTAGGGAGTCCTCCAACTGACCTTCTGTTTCACCCGGTTATCGCTTCCCCCACTACATTCCTGATATCACTGAGTTGCTTTGTTTGTCTGGTTTTGATTGGACCTGTTTTCACATGGCGAGCATCTTCCCTTGTCGATTTGGGGGGTGCATATCAAGTTCATTTTAAGCTCCTGGCCTATCTGTCCTCCTGTTCCCACTCTTGGTGGAGGCCATGGTTCAGAGACTTGTCCTGGTGAAACGATGGGTTTCTCCAGATCTGGTCATTTGGATTCCAGCCCATTTCCTCAGGGACATCAATGATAAGGCCAGCCCCAGGCCCCCAGTCTCAGGGAATGCGATGAGAGCCCAGGTCCCCTAAAACTCAGGCCATTACTTCTCACTCCTCCTCATTCCCCCTGTCCAACCTTCCCCCGCCCAGCCTCTCCCAAGAAGGCAGCTCATAGGGGGGTGGCCACTCTGTATATTGCAAGTGACACCCCAGGGTAAGGAAAGAGGCATCACTGCCCGGGTCATTCCAGCCTCGCTCCCAGCAGGTATGGGGGTGTGCACCACCTCTTCCCGAAATGGCAGGGAGATGCCAGGAGCAGAATTCCGAGCCGCCTCCTTGAGGCTGCCTGGCACTTCTGTCTCAGGCCTGGGGCATTCTCAGAGTTTTCTCGGCATCCCCCACTCTGGCGCCTCTGGGCTGGTCTCCAGGAAGAGCTGAGATTTCCCTCCATCCTGGACATTAGGCCTGGGATCAGACCCAGGAGCCCAGAGATCATTTTAAAATGCTTTGTGTTATGGAAAATTTTGAACATGCCCTGGAGTCAAGAACGCACAGTGACCCCATGGGCTGTCCTGAGACTCACAGTGATCCAGGAGGCACTGACCCCATTTCCATGACACTCCTTCCCCCTCGACCTTATTAGGGTACTGCTAATCCCAGGGTCACAATCCTCACCCAAGATCTGAGATGCTTCTCACAGGACAAGCCCAGCTCCAAAATCACAATCACCCTTGAAACCCTCTCTCTCTCCCTGTGTCTCCTTGTATCTCTGTCTCTCCCTGTCTCTCTTTATCTCTCTTTCCCCCATCTCTCTGTCCTCTCTCCCTGTCTGTCTCATTTGTCTCCCACTGTCTGTCTGTCTCTCTCCCAGGTGGATTGGGTGCCATGTCTCACCTCCCCCAACTCCTGCATCTACCCCTGGGCCTCCAGTCTGAGTGGGAAGAGCCACACTGTTGAACCTCCAGTCAATGGTTGATGGGCTGGACTTCTGAATGAGGCTAGAGTTGTACACGCTGGGCCCAACTCAGGGCCTGGCTGCCTTGCCCCGCCCATTAACCCCCATCCTGAGAGCCACACTGCTGAGTCCCCACAGCTACCCCCACCAAAGCTTCCCTCAAAGGGCCATGAGCTCCTCCATTGGTCACCTGAGTCCAACCTCCTGATGACCCGGGGACTCCGGGGCCCCAGGACAATGGCCTGGGCTCCTCAACACCCCCAAGATTGTTCTAGAATAGAAGCAGCACCACGAATGGACCTTGTCAAGGGGCAGCTGTGCATTGGGCATGACTGTGCCACGCAAGCAAGCCTGCCTTGTAAATGAACAGCTCAAGCATGTGGACATGGTGCAATGTGCGATCTCTCCATCTGTGGATTGCCATCAGCAAAAAGCAAATACATACAGCAGAGAGGATAAAAGATACGAAATCCAACCCAGGATTTACTTATCCCTCCTTGATAGCACCTACTGTACCACCCCCAACCCACCCGGTCCCCATGTGGCCAGGGGGTTATGACCTTGTTGTACAGCTGGGGAAACAGAGGCAGTGTGGCTGTGACAGCGTAATATCTCTGTTCCTAAATTGTCTGCTTTCATGAACTCTTTTCTGTGTTTACGTAACAGTGTGGTCGTGTGTATTGCACAAAGGCTTTGTACGTAGCGCGTTAATATTTACATGATTGAAAATACAGATATGTTTTATTTTGAAGTGAGAAAAAGAACATGAACAGGCACACCTAGACAGCTAGACTATAGTAAGAGCATTTTTCATCCTTCCGTAGCTATGACCAATCACACAAGTTCCTGGAACAGAAGACTTTGTATCAAAGCATTTGGATTTTGTTATGATGTTGCCTTTTCCCGATAGACTTAAAATAAAATATCATATAACTATTTTAAAGGCCAGCTTTGTTAGGGCGTAACTCACATACAATAGGGTACAGCTGGATGAGTTTTGACAAAGGTATACAATCCTGAAACTATCAATCTGGATAGATTTCCATTACCCAGAAAGCCCCCTTGCAGCTGATCCCCTCCTCCGGGTATACAATAAGTAATAAATACGGGATGAACACATTCGCTTTACCAACTAGAAACAGTGAGTTATAGATTCAACTGGTAGGGAGATGGAGATGCCTCATGCCACGGTCCCCTGGGCTGGGGTGAAGGTCTGCCTATGGATATTGGCAATTGGTCAAAGTCCCATTTTATAGCCAGTACTACTGAGGCTGGAGACAAATGGCCCAGAGGGTCCAGTGGCCCCAATTCCGGCCCCGGACCCTGGGCCTCCATCTTCTCACCTCAAAAGTGAGGATAAAAAGGAAGAGTGGGGGGCGCCTGGGTGGCTCAGTCATTAAGCGTCTGCCTTTGGCTCAGGTCATGATCCCAGGGTCCTGGGATCGAGCCCCGCGTCGGGCTCCCTGCTCTCCCTCTCCCTCTCCCCCTGCTTGTGTTCCCTCTCTCGCTGTGTCTCTCTCTGTCAAATAAATAAATAAAATCTTTAAAAAAAAAAAAAAGAAAAAGGAAAGGTGGGTGTTGCTATGGACTGAATGTTTGTGTCCTCCCAACATTCATAAATGGAAGCCCTGATTCCCAATGTGATGGTGCTGGGGGGAGGCTTGGGGAGGTGATTAAGCTATGGCGGCGGGAGCCCCTGTGATGGGATTAGTGCCCTTAGAAGAAGAGGCACAGGAGAGCTGGCTTCCTCTCCCTGCTTTCTGCCATGTGAGGACACCGTGAGCAGGTGGGTGTCCACAAACCCAGAAGCAGCCCTCACCAGACACCAAATCTCCCGGCACCTTGACTTTGGACTTGCCAGCCTCCAGAACCGTGAGAAGTCCATGTTTGCTGTTTAAGACCCCCATTCATAAAACGAAGATTTGCTGCATCGTGGGGTCACTGTGAGCTCTCAACCGGTAGCTTTGTCCTTCCGAATCTGTCTTCCTGTCTGTAAAATGGGGATACTTCTGGGACCAGCCTGCTGGGGGCTTTTGTGGCTATTAGAGGTAGTTCCCAGCAAGGCTCGGCTGGGCATTTTTAGGCCTTAGCAGCTATGATGACAGTGGTTGTTACTGTTGCCATCCCAGCCCTGGTTTTCAGTCCTGAGAGTTCCCAGCTGGGCAGCCCAAAGCTCTTCCCTCTGCCTCCTGACTCCATCCAGCAGCTTGTGGTCTCATCTCCTTCTTCCTGCTCTGTGTCCTGGGAGGCAGCCATGGCAATGTGCAGAGGAGGGTGCATTAGGCAGGCAGGTGGCTCAGGAAATTCCCGTGCAGAGGCAGGGCTGGGTGCTGTTCATCTCACCTGCCGCCCCCCTCCACCACCACTCTCCCCCGGCCCCCTGGCCAAGGATGTGCTCAGACTTTTGTCCTTCCGCGTGTGGGCGGTTGAAGGCACCACATCTTGCCCGACTTGCCAGGCGACCCTGGCCATCCTAAACTTAGCCTTGACTATCTGCTGGAGCGTGAAATTGTCAAAGGGAGCTGGGGGTGGCATGAAGCCAGCCCCTGAAATCATTATGTTCCCTCTCACCCCAGGACCTTTGTGCACACGGTGCCCACTGCCTAGGGTTCTCTGTTCCCTGTTTGTACCTGCAAATCTCCTCCTACAGGTCTCTGGCAAATGTCACCTCCCCCAGAAAGCCCTTCTGGACCTTACTCAGGGAGTTCTAGCACTGAGGATCTCCCTTTGGCAGGTCTTGTCCAAGTTATAATTTGGCATTTATGATGATGACTGCATTAACATCCATCTCCCTTGTTGATGGGGAGCCCTGGGCAAGCAGGAGTTAGAGTGCTTGGCATACAGTAAGTATTCAATAAAGAGTGATGGAATCGAACAGTGAATTCAAAACTGTTTATTGAATGTCATCTTACATTCGATCAACATCTCCCCTGAGCCTTTCAGGCATCCAGGTGCTGGGGACATCCTATGAATGAAGAACCCCCCTCCTTCCTGTGGCCCAGAGCCCCTTGCTGACATCCTAGTGAAACTCTTGAATGGTGCCATTCTTGTCACCCAGGCTCTGTTCCCCAGAGACACATGATGCATTTATGAGCTCATCATCAGACCTTACTTGGGCTTATCTCTGAGATGAGGTCCTGGGGAAGACAAGGACGGTGAACATCAGTGCTAAGATGCATCAGGCCCTTTCTCTGTGCCTGGCCTGAGATCCCTTCAGGACCTTTACCACTTCCTGTCGGGAAGACGTCATCAGAGGAGAGGCAGATGTGACAAATGAACATCTCATTTTCTTGTTCATTTGCTTTGCGGTTTTTAGTATAAATAAATCCCATACAACATTTGGGATATACTTATACTGAAAATGTATTGCTTGATCTTTGAGCTCGCTGAGTAGACACCATAAGCAAAGCTCACCCTCCTGAGTGGAAAAAATTTATGGACAAGAAATTATCCTCGAAATTAAATGGTGGCAGACATGCCCAAGGAATACTGCGGGAGTTTGATCCCTTTAGGAATCTTGCGATAGATTAATGTGTGGGGATGGCAACAAGTGGGCTACAGAACAATATTGGAACAGCGGTAATATGAGGAAATTGTATCATCATGTTAGAAGCCTTGGAACGAGTATAAACAATGGGTGTGAGGGGTGCGTGGTGGCTCAGTGGGTTAAGTGTCTGTCTTCGGATGCAGTCATGATCCCGGGGTCCTGGGATCGAGTCCCCCATCAGGCTCCCTGCTCAGCGGGGAGTCTGCTTCTCCCTCTCCCACTCCCCTTGCTCGTGCTCTTTCTCTCTCTCTCTCAAATAAATAGATAGAAGCTTAAAAACAAAAACAAACAAAAAAACAATGGGTGTGTTCACCGGAAGAAATCAACTGCTTCCACGGGTTCCTTTCCATAGCACCTGTTTTACTACAACATAAAAATCAGGTCATGTGCAAAAAAAACCCCAAAAAACAAAAACGTGTTGGTTGTTTGTCTGAAATTCAATGTTAACTGGGTATCCTGTATTTTTATCTGGCAACCTTGATCCATCATCACGCCCATTTTACAGATAGGGTAGCAGAGGCTCGGGGAAGTTAAGTGATGTGTGCAAGGCGGCACAGCCAGGGATGAGCAGAGAGAGAATGCGAGCCAGACCCTGGGACCCAGCACCTGCGGGGCTCAGTTCCTGCCTCCAAAGAGCAGGTATGAGCCTGGGGGTCCTCAGTGAGCACAGACCTCGCCTTGCCTGGGCCAAGAACTCTTTCCACATTCCCACTCCTGGTGCCGGAGGCAGCCACACAAGAGGGGTCCGCAGGCCCAGGGCCCTCTGCAAACGCCTGCAGAGGGGCCCGTCCCACCGGCCATCTGGACTCTGGCATCTGGAAGCTGGTCAGCTGGTCCCCTGTAAACAGCCGGTCTCATGTCACTGTAAACAGCTGGTGTCCAGAGTTGTCACAGTGCCCAAGTCTCAGTGTGACTGCCCTGTGACTCGATACCCTGCCACCGGCCCCTGTCACTTGATACTCGGTAAACAGTGTTCTGAGAATGGGCAGCAGTGCCCCGTTTGGTCAGTGCGCTGCTTGAGCCAGGGGCTGGGTCCAACTTAAATGGGGTCCCGACACTTCGCGAGCCATCCTCACTTGCTCTGTTCTAATACCCTGTAAACATCGAATCCTGACGCCTGTTATTTGTCAGTGGTCAGATGCTGCTAGTATCTGACTTGCTATACCACGTCTTAGCTGCCTGACCTGGAAGCACTTTGAGCAGAGTTCCAACACTTTGTAAACAGCGAGTCCTGATACTTTCTTTGTTGCCCGTTGAGCGCCTCATCCAGTGGCTGGCCGACGAGAGCTCTGGCCGTAACCTAGAAGTGGCTTTTACACTTTTAAAGGGTTGGAAACAGACCAAAAGAGGGTTTCGTGACACATGAAAATGATCTGGGGCGCCTGGGTGGCTCAGTTGGTTGAGCGACTGCCTTCAGCTCAGGTCATGATCCCAGGGTCTTGGGATCGAGCCCCACATCAGGCTCCCTGCTCAGTGGGAGCCTGCTTCTCCCCTCCGCTCATGCTCGCTCTCGCTCTCTCTCAGATGAATAAATAAAACCTTAAAAAAAAAAAAAGAGGGTTGCCTGGGTGGCTCAGTCGTTAAGCATCTGCCTTCGGCTCAGGTCATGATCTCAGGGTCCTGGGATCGAGCCCCACATGGGGCTCCCTGCTCAGCAGGAAGCCTGCTTCTCCCTCTCCCACTCCCCCTGCTTGTGTTCCCTCTCTCGCTGTGCCTCTCTCTGTCAAATAAATAAATAAAATATTTAAAAAAAGAAAAAGAAAAAGAAAACGATCTGAAATTCAAGTTTCAGTGTTCACGAATAAAGTTTTACTGGGACACAGCCACGCCCACTCGTTTGTGCCTGTGTATGGCGGCTTTCAAGGGGGCAGTCGAGTGCCTGAGAGACTGCATGCCCCGCGAAACCGCAACTATTCATTATCTGACTTTTTTTAGAGAAAGTACGCCAACTCCTGCTCTGAGCTCCTGGACAGCCCCCGTTCTCTGTACTGCCCTTCGTATCCTATTGGTCATCTACGGTCCACAGTGTTCATATCCTGAGCAAACTACGAGCTCAACGGTGCGCAGTGTTCATATACTGGGCAAAGGCGTCCCCTCCCTTTGTAAGAGTCACTTTCAGCCTGAAGGGCTGACATGCTCAGGGCTGCAAGTGTTTGGACTCTGACAGCAAGTTGATGTGTTCTAACTGTGTCAACACTTCATGCCGGGAAAGGCAACCAAAAGGAGACCCAAAGGGTAACCGAGAATTAGGCAAAGTAAAAAAGAAGGATTTTGCCACCCAGGGGCAGGGCCTTGAACTCTGAGTCAAAGAGCTGGACATTCTCCCAAGGGTGATGTGGAGCTCTGGCCACGTGGGAGCAGAAGAGGAGAGTGCTTTGCTGGCCACAGGGATACCGCCTCTCCGTACCTTGGATTTCCCATCTATGCTGTTGGCATAGCCAGAATGAGGAACCTTCTAACCTACTCTGGAAGGAAAGGGTGAGAGATGATGCTGGGAGACTCTCCCATTTGGGGGAGGGGTGCTGTGCACCCCCCCTTTGGAGCTCCCATTACAGAAGGGAGGTGGATGATGGCCACGAAGCCACTAATATGTCATAATTAGGAATTGCCAGAAGCACAAGAGAGGGGCTGAGAGAACGGGGCAGCTTTGGTCAGGGAGGCTGAGGGGCCTCTGAGGAGGGCAGAGTTGAACTTAGATCTGAGGAGGAGAAGGTGGGAGACTTGTGAGGAGTGAGGGAAGGACTCTCTGAGCAGAAGGAACAGCAAGTGCAAAGGCCCTGAGGCCAAGCCACACAGGACCTTGTGGGCTTTGCAGAGGGTATTTAAGGGATGGGATCTGAGCCTTGTTTCAAAACCCTCATGGCTGCCCTGGGGCTGGAGCACTGAGACACCAGCACGAAACCACCGTTACACTGTCTGGGCCTTGGAATATCTCTGGTCCATTCCACAGATAAACCCGACTGGTACAGAGCTGCTGTGAGCCAAGGCCAGAAAGACCACAGGCCTGGGCAGGGGAGTTTCCAGAACACACAGGCCTCTGGATCAAGCGGAAATGTCTTGCCTGCCTTTCTAAACCACAGAGTTTGGCAGGTTCTGAGGGTGATGTGGCAGTAGGAATCACCTCCT
Source organism: Neomonachus schauinslandi (assembly GCF_002201575.2). Taxonomy (NCBI): domain Eukaryota; kingdom Metazoa; phylum Chordata; class Mammalia; order Carnivora; family Phocidae; genus Neomonachus; species Neomonachus schauinslandi. The sequence continues at coordinate 201,727,196 of NC_058403.1, forward strand.
GGGGACTGGGCATGGCGAAGACACCTGGGCCAGCTCCAGAAAGTCAGCATGTGGGAAACATGGTCTTGTGTTCCTGGCTATGCAACTGAGAGACCTCAGCCCTGGCCTGTCTGGAGGGGACAGACATGGCCAGACACCAAATGCCCTCAGCCCATGGTGTCAGGACTGGCCTGGAGAAAAGGGGTATTTGAGATGGGGTTTTGAAGGATGAGTAGAAGTTTGCCAGCAAGAGAAAGGCATCTCAGGAACATGGCATACAGGAGGCCCCGGTGGCTGAGTGATCCCGGACGGTCCCTGACCCTCAGGTATTTCCTCCACTTGATGTAAGCAAGGACAAAGCCTCTATGCATTGTCAGATCTGGCCGGCCCAGGCTTGAATTCAGCCTTTTCCACTTTTGGGGTGACTCTAGGTAAGTGAGACCCCCACCAAGATTGGCCCCAGTTTACAGGAGAATAAACTGAGATTTGTAGAGGGAGCCCACACATCCCAGGATGCAGAGGGAAGTGGTCAAAGCTGAGTCAGGACTCAAGGAAGGGCAGGGGAACAGCTAAGAAATGGGGGGGGGGGGTGACTTGCCCAAGGCCATTATCCTGAGACCTGAGAGATGGAGAAGAATGGAGGGCAGAGTAGCTTGGTTAGTGGGCATACAGGTGCAAAGGCTCTGAGGTAAGAACATATTTAACAGTCTCCAGGAAGAGCCAGGGGCCAGAGGCCGACAAGTGAGGGGACAGATGGAGGGAAAGGAGAGCACAAGCCAGCTCTTGCCAGCACCCACCAGTCCCCAGTGCCGACAGACACCCACGCCCAGCACCTAGACCCAGACTTGCAAATGCACCAACCGGCCCCCGTTTGCTTCCCGTACTGGCTGAGATGTGCCAACCCGCACTCCAGCACATGCGACACGTATGCACGTGCCTCTGGGCAACTCCACGGCCAAGGCTGACATGGAAACACACATGCGCACACCGGTGGGCTCTGTTTATCTCCAGGCTGCCCGCAAACACACATGTGCGTGTGCACCACCCCCCCAGCACAGCACGCGTCATGAGGAGGCTCAGGAAGCGCTGCTGGGGGGCTCCCTTGAGAGCTGGCTTCCTGTTTTCAAAGAGGCCAGGAACCGCTGAGGGAATGTTTTGGACAGACCCGGCCCCTCCTCCCCTGGCTCAGCACACCCCGTCCAGTCCCACAGACCTTGTGTTGCTTCTGTGCCCAGTACTTACCCGGGTCTACAGTGAAGTCAGTTTCCAGATGACAAACCCAAGGCTCAGAGAGCTGCGGCCACTATCCCAGGGTCACACAGGAAGGAAGAGGTGGTGCTGGGAGTCCAGACCCTGAACCCCACCCTGCCTCCCCCTGGAGCCCCATTCCCCGGGGGGTGGGGCTCACGGATGGGGAAACGGGAAATGTTCCCTCCTGCCTCGGACTGTGGTCCTGTTCCCGGGCTCCCAGAGCCACCCTCACCCAGCCCCAGGCTCTCCTGCCCCGTGAACCCAACTCTCCCATTCACCACCCACCTATGTCTCTCCTCCGTGTCCCCAAAGAAGGGCCACCTACACTACAAATGTTAAAGTAACGTCAGCTGCCAACAAAGCTGCCAGCAAAGACTTAGTCTCACCTTTAAGGGGCTGGTGGGGTTGCCTAGGAGCAAATAACCAAACACATCTACAGCTGCCCCCTCTGTGCTCCAGCCCCACAGAGATACAGGAATGGCTGAGGACACCCCTGGCCCTCTCTCGCCTGCTGTGGTTGCACACACTGTTCCCTCTGCTTGGAATGCCCTTCTCTAGCTCCCTGGTGAACTCCTCTTCATCCATCAAAACCCCAACTCCAGTGTCCTCTCCTCCTGGAAGCCCTCCCAGGGCCCTCCCAGGGCCTTCCCTCTGGCTCCACCCTCACTCCACAGGGCTAGGGGTGTCTGTGGATTTCACCACAATGACCTTGGGACTCTCTGTTCTGCCCCTCCTTGTGGTAGCAAAGATGGCTCCTATTCTCACTTCCAGGAGCCCCCAAACTCCTGGGGTGATTGGCCCACTCAGAGTCACATGCCTGTTATTGAACCAATGCCTGAGTCTGTGGTCACAAAAGGCTCTAATTGGCCAGACCTGGTCACCTGTCCACACCTGGAGCCACGACCTGGCTCCATCTGCCCACCGAAAGGCAAGCAGGGAGAGTATCTCCAAAACCGCAAAAACCTGTGACCAAGGACTAAGGGGTCCTCTGCCTGCCCCATCCTGGCTGGAGGGCCTTGGGCAAGTCACCTCTTCTCTGTGCCTCAGTTTCCCCACCTATGAATCAGGCTCAGCAGAGGGGAGGTATTGGAGCACTGGGGACCCACTGAGGCATGCCCCATCCCTCCCCTCTCCAACCCTGCTCAGCAGGCCCTGTTTACCCTGTCCCCGCCCCGCCCCAGTCCTTTATTGTTGTTCTCTGTGAATCCCCCAGTCCCCCACCCCCAAGGATCTCCCAGCAAGGCAGGCCCTGATGGCCACTGGCTGAGTCACTTCTTCCTCCTGGGCCCCTTGCCCGGCGTGATGCTTTCTGGGGACTTTCCTGGCCTTGAACATCAGAAATGAGGTGGGGGAAGCGAGGGCGGGGGCGCGCGTGCACGCACGCGGACAAGGCTGTGCACACCCTGGCGTGGGTTCAAAAGCCCCAGTCCTGGACCCACCTGTGAGATGAGGGCATCTTGCCTGCTTCCCTTCCGAGTTGGGGGACTCCACACGTGAACACCCTGCAAGCCCTCACCCAGGGCCGCGGGCGCCCAGCGCGGTCAGGACTGTTGCACCTGTTGGCATGCTTTACGCGCGTGTGCATGCACGTGCATGTGGGTCCGTGCTCATCGAGGTCTAGGCTGTGTGCCCCCGAGTTCGCGGGCCTATTTCTGTGTCTCCGTGTGTGTGTGTGTGTGTGTGTGTGCGCACGCGCATGTCATAGCAGCCCCCATGTGGAGCCCAGTGGGCCTAAAAGACAGGGAGACCAAGCCCCTTGCTGGAAAAGGTGCATCTAGGGGAGGGAACCCTCTGGGAACAGATGGGAGGGCTGGGATATGGCTGGTGTGTTGGGGGTGCAGGGGACATGGCAGGGGCCGCAGGGTCAGGAGGAGGCAGGGCCGGGGGTTGGTCAGCTGGGCTGAAGGGACGGGAGCTGTGCGTGGGAGCCTGGGTGGCTGAGGCAGAGCTGAGCTTTGGGATGAAATGGTATGAACTCTGAAATATTCACTGAGCACCTAGTGCGCGCCCAGTGCTGGGGATATAGCAGGGCTCTGCGGTAACAGACACCCTGCCAACAAACAAGTAAATATAGAACTCCGAGAAAGGGGAAAGATCAGGAAGCAAAAGGCATCAGGGCAGGAGTAGGGGAATGGCGGGGCGTTCTGGCCCAGAGACAGGGAGGATGTCCTGAGGAGGTGATCTGTGACCTGAAGCCTGCCAGGGAGAAGGTCCCGGGCATACCTGGGGAGAGGGAGCTCCAGGTAGAAGGCACAGCAGGTGCAAAGCCCCTGAGGTAGGGATGAGCTGGCAGAGGGGCCCCATTCAGGAAGATCTAAGCCCAAAGTCGGGAGGGGAGGCATCAGGGGGCAGCACTGGTGGGGAGCAAGGCCACCAGGACAGGCTGTCCTGTAACTGGAGCCGGACAGGAACCCTCCACTCCCACCCCACCCACCACCCCCAGGGCTCCCTACTCGGGACAGAATGTGCTGGGAGAGGCCAGTGGCTGTGCCTGGTGGCTGGAGCAGGGCAGCTGGAGGATTCCTGAACAGCATCCCAGCTGGGCCCCCTGCCAGCGAGGGTGGAAAACAAGCGGAGGGCGCCCTGCCTGCCTGTCACCCCGTGGCCCAGGGGCCTGGCCAGGCCAGGGGAGGAGACAGAGATGCTCAAGGAGTCAGAGACTGAGAGAGACCGAGAGATAACCAAGAGACAGAGACGAAGTAAAGAGTGAGAGAGAGAGATGCAGAGATGGTGAGCCAGAGCCAGAGACAATGAGAGAGTGACAGAAACATCGAGCAAAAGGGACAGTGCGAAAACAACATGGAGAGGCAGTGGGGGGATAAGGAGGGTGAGGCAGAGACAGAGAGAGACTCGGTGTTTGACTCTCTGAACGGGTGACAAGTTCTGATTCTAGGGGGTCTTGGGAACAATGTAAGGTGGTAACACCCCCACCCCCATCAGAATCTTGGTCCACACCAGAGTTTGGGGAGTCTCCTCCAGTCAACAACCCCCCTTCATGCCTCTCATGCCTGCTGTGTGCTGGGGCCAGCCCTGCCCCAGCCCTGCCCTCAAACCTCAGACAAACAAGTGAATATCTAAATAAAAAATTTCAGAGAGTGATCAGGGCTATGAAGACAACAGGACAGGGGGATGGGAGAGGGAGTAACAGGGAGGGGCACCTTTAGCCAGGAGGTTGGGGTGTTTCCTGAAAAGATGAGGCTAGGGGGCGCCTGGGTGGCTCAGTTGGTTGAGCGACTGTCTTCGGCTCAGGTCGTGATCCTGGAGTCCCGGGATCGAGTCCCGCATCGGGCTCCCTGCTCGGCGGGGAGTCTGCTTCTCCCTCTGACCCTCCTCCCTCTCATGCTCTCTGTCTCATTCTCTCTCTCTCAAATAAATAAATAAAATCTTTTTTTAAAAAAAAAAAAGATGAGGCTAGGAGGTAGAGAAGAGTCAGTCCTAGAGAAGAGCCTTTCAGCAGAGGGAGCCACATGTACAAAGGTCCTGAGGTAGGACCCAGCTTGGGATATCTGAGTGACAGTCAAGATCCAGGGGAAGCTGGAAGGAGAGGTGGGTGAGAGATCTTAGGGGCCTAGAGAGGGGTGGGATTTTATTTTAGGAGAAGAGTATTTGGCCACCCTCCTCTCTACTCTGTGGGCCTCATTCTGTGTTCGGGGAGTTCCCTGAATCCTGGACGACCCAAGACGACGGCTCCATGCTGGTTTTCATTTATCCGAACCAGATAATCCACCTCTTCTAGGGATCAGGTTCCAGATAGTTGCAGACCCAGGAGTCCTGGGGACACGAGGTGGCTTATCCTCCCAAGCCTGCCGGGGGAAACCTTTCGTAAAACAGTACCCCCATCTGTTGTTGCAATAGACACCTTAGACTCTTCTCTGTTTGGGAACATGGATCCGGAAGCTGGGATCTTGTGTCCTGCACACCCAAGACGACAGGGATCTTACCTCTTCCTGAGACTGAGAGGGGGTCTGGGGTGACTGTGCTGTGTGGGTATATCTCCCCTCTGCTGGGCCCAAAGGAACCCCCAGTGTGACAGGCTCCGAACTTGATGCCAGGTCAACTGCCCAGGGCAGATGCTGCTGGACAGGGAGGGCTGGGTAAACCCCAGGACCAGAAGCAGGTGGAAATCAGGACCCAAATTCAGACCAGGGATGGGAGGCAGTTGGGGCGGTGGTGGAGAGGTGCCCCAGAGTCCCAGATGAGGAAACTGGCTCAGAAGCAAGTGACTTGCCCGTGGTCATACCTGCCAGTGTCCAACCCCGGCCCCCCTCCATCCTCATCCCTGCCCCTCAGCCCTGCCACTGGTCATCCTAGACTGTCACTGAATTTTCACTGTCTTGGGCAAACTGTGAGCCCAGCTAGAGCTATTAGATGGGGTTCTAACTTGGCCCCGCCCCGCTGAGGGAGGGGCCTCGGGCCTGGGGCGGGGCCTGAGCGCAGACCCTGCAGGGAACACCCCCACCCCGGGTGCCGCTGATCGTTGAGGCGTGGGGGTTCTGAGTGGCGACTCCGGACCCTGCACGAGTCACCTCACTCTGTCGGACTCACTTTCCCTACTTTCAACGCTAGAAGAGAACCTGCGTGCCGCCAGGCCTGCCTGGAAGCCCGGTACGTATTCAAACAAATCCTTGGACACCCATGTCCACGGCAGCCCTGTCCACAGTCCCCAAAAGGTGGGAATGACCCAAACGTCTATCAGGGGGTAAAGGGACAATCAAAATGGGAGTCCATCCACACAACAGGATATTATTTGGCCATAAAAATTAGGAATGAAACATTGACGCAGGCTACCACGTGGATGAAACTTACCAGGGAAATTTAAGCTGAGTAGGAAGCCGAACACAAGTGAGGCCACACGGAGCGTGATCCCATGTATAGGAAATGTCCAGAACAGGCAAATCCCCAGATCAGTGGGTGCTGGGAGTGAGGGAAGGGGGTGGGCAGTGACCGCTCCTGGCAACAGGGCCTCCTCTGGGGTAATAGGAATGTCCTGGAGCTAGATGAGGTGGCAGGTACCCGACACTGTCAGCGCACGAAATGCCACCTAACTGTACACTTTAAAACGGCTCATTTCCCCGGGGCGCCTGGGTGGCTCAGTCGTTAAGCGTCTGCCTTCGGCTCAGGTCATGATCCCAGGATCCTGGGATCGAGCCCCCATCGGGCTCCCTGCTCTGCGGGAAGCCTGCTTCTCCCTCTCCCACTCCCCCTGCTTGTGTTCCCTCTCTCGCTGTGTCTCTCTGTCAAATAAATAAAATCTTTAAAAACAAAACAAAACAAAAAAACGGTTCATTTCCCGGTATACAGACTGTGTCTTGAAAACAAAAGCCTTCCCCCATTCATGCTTCCAAGCCTCCACGACTACACTAGGGAAGGGGAAATGGGGTCCAGTTCCAACCTGAGCTCAGCCTCCCTATGTGTCCCTGAGCCTGTTTCTCCTGCTGGACAATGGGCCCCTCAATCCCCCCTTGGCCTGGCCTTCAATCCCGGAGATTCTGACCCAAGATGGAGGTCAAAGCCACTCAGCTTCTTTGGCAGTTGTGGGAAATAAACCAATAAGCCCAGTCTTTCCCCACACTTTTATTTAAAAAAAACAAAAACAAAAAACCAAAACTGTAAAAAAGAGAACAATTTAAGGCTGATCAGAAATGTTGAGTCCCAGGCAGGGGCCCTGCCCCAGCCAGGGCTAAGACTCTACAACCCAGGGGGCTGGTCCGGCTGCCCCCTCATACTTTGTCCCTCCCTCCCTCCAGGAGGTTTCCAGAGCTGCACTGGGGGCCTGCTGTTACCCCAGGCTGACCTGTGTCCCCAGGGCCTGGCTCAATGTCCTGAACTGGGTTTCCTGGGTTATACAATATGCAGACAAGGTCTCATGTCCTGGTGTACTTGGAGGAGCCCCCAGACAGTCCCAGCCTGGGCCAGCAACCTCTCTCTGGCTTTCAAAGGCTGGGGCAGATGCCCCTGCCACCCACAGGTCCCACAAAGCTTCAATGACCTGCATCCCTGAATGCCCCATTCCTGGGCCCTCTTGCCTGCCGGACCTTGCCGTGTGGCCTCGACTGAGGCACTTGCCCTCTGAGCCCCAAAGGGGGTGATCTTCAAACATCACTCAGCTCTGACCTTCTCCGACTTCTTCTTCCTCTTTGTCTGCCTGCTGAGCTGTCATTCGTTCGTAGGCCAAGGCCTCAGCTAGAAGGCCCTTTGCTCCCAGAAGCCTTCTCTGCTCCTGTTGGGACTCTCCCCGCCCTGGGCCTCTTCCTCTGGTCCCACGAGACTGGAAGTATTTACGTCTGGCTATGTCTCTCCCAGACTAGAGGTTCCCGGGGGACCCGAGCCCTGTCCACGGGCCAGCACAGACCGACAGGATCCGACAATGGGCATTTGATGCCTTACGAGGACCTGTCCAGATACATCAGATTCCAGACTGGCTCTTCCTCTGTCCTGTGTGATGTCAGAAAGCTGTGCCCTGTTCTGAGACTCGGAGTCCCCAACTTCAATGCAGTCAGGTCGGTCGGCTCTTGACCCAGCACTTGCCCATGTCCACGGCAGCTGGAAGCACGTGTGCGACCTCATCCCTCGAGGTAACCCCTCGCTGCTCAGCAGGTCATGCAGCGTGGCCTCATGGCCTCTGAGGGTGGGTTTGGATCCTCCTGAGAGAAACAGTCCCATCCAGTCTCGGGGGGGGGGCACCAGAGGCTCAGAAACACCCCTCCGCCACCCTGCTTATCTCCAACTCCCACACTCAGCGAGGGGGGGGCAGCGTGTGGAGCAGACTGGGGTGCAAGGTGGGCTCAGGCCCCAAACTCATCTGAGTCCCACCCCCACCTGGGCTCCCAGGGCCTGGAGAGGTACGGGGGCTTCTGGGACCGCCACACTCACCTCGGAGTACAAGGGTGGCGGGCGGTAACGGAATTCCTGAATATAGGCAAAGAAGGGGCCTTCGAGGCTCACGTCGGTGTCCTGCAGTGGTGGAAAGGGGCTCTGCCCCGCGGCTGCCACCTCCCCGTCTGCCACCACCTCTGAGTACTCAGGAGGGGCTGCAAGTGAGACAGATGGGGTGGGTGAGGCTGGTAGAGAAGGGGAGCCCCAGAATCGGGGACCACGGCCAGGAGCCGGCTTGGGCCGATTCTGGGGCTGCAGGCCCTCAGGCTGAGGTTCTGGGAGGACCTGCGGCCGCCCGTGTAATCACCACTGTGCCCTTTTACAGATGGGGGCGCTGAGGCTGGGGGGACGGAGAGTCCACCTAGCAGCCGCCTCTCTGCCCACCCAGCCCCTGCAGCAGGACGGGGCGCTCACCCTCAGGCCGCTCTGGCAGGGCTCCCAGCCCCCAGTCCAGCAGGAAGCTGGCATGGCTGCCCACGCTGGATGAGCGGCTCCCGAAAGGGTGCAGGGGGATGGTGCCGATGACCAGCGGCAGCTCCAGCAGCAACTTGGACGTGCCAGGGATGTCCACGCAGACCTGGGGGGAGCGAGCCATGAGGGAGAGCGCCCAGGCAGCCTTGGGGGGACCGGGCAGATGCAGCCACCCCTGCCCCCCTCGGACCAATGGGAGACTCTACCTTGAGGGAGTAGTCCACGTGCAGCACCCGGCAGTGCAGGATGGAAGGTCCCACAGGGGGGATCCGCAGCGCCCGGCCCTGCCACAGCGCCCGCCGCCCGGGGCCCACAGGCTCGCCCGCGAGACTGGCCACCACCGCTCGTTTCTGCTTGCGGGCACCTCGAGCCATGAAGGTCTGCGTCTGGACCACGGCTGCCCGAGGAAGCACTGGGCGCGTGGAGCCATTGTCGATCTCCGCGAAGACTGGGATGACCTCACCTGTGGTGGGGCGCAGGGGGGCATCAGATTCCCCGTCTGCAGCCTTGAGGTCGGCCCTCTTCCCCATCCAGCCCCACCTGCCTGGTACCTGGTGTGTAACCCTTTCGGTCGATTTTGGCGGAGAGGGAGACGAGACCACGGCTGCTGTACCAGGATCGGGCGACTTTCTCCAGAGCTCCGGCCTGAGGGGCCTGGGGGGTGGAGGAAAGGGATACAGACAGGCCGCTTTGTGCAAACCACGGATCCCGCGGAGCTTCCAAACCACCCCCAGCTGAGGGAGGATTCGGGGGGGGGGGGCAGGGTTCCTGGTTTTGTTTTTTTTTTTTTTTTTAAGATTTTATTTATTTATTTGAGACAGAGAGAATGAGAGAGACAGAGAGCACACGAGAGGGGGGAGGGTCAGAGGGAGAAGCAGGCTCCCTGCCGAGCAGGGAGCCCGATGCGGGACTCGATCCCGGGACTCCAGGATCATGACCCGAGCCGAAGGCCGTCGCTTAACCAACTGAGCCACCCAGGCGCCCTCCTGGTTTTTTCTTAACTACCAGGTACCGTCTGTAAAAATAAATCCACAGACGAAACCCATCTTATAAAGCTGAAGATAAAGTGAACAAGCTAATTACTTAGCGGGTAATTAGTCCTCAGAAAGCCATTATTATCCCAAGCCCTGGCTGTCCCCTATTTCACAGATGAGGCCTTTGAGGCTCAGAGAGAGCGAGACACTTGCCCAGAGCACACACCCAAATTGGTGCAGGTAGGATCTGCCCCCAGCTCCGCCGGACTCCAAAAGCATTCCCATGCCTGCCCCCCGCCCTGCCAGGGCCCAGCTGTGATTCCCACTTTGTGCAGGAAGTGAAGGGGTGAGGAACCAATTGGGGTCACCCAGCAGCCAGGCCCCCACCTACAAAGCTCTCTCTACCCATCTGCCCTGGGAGGAGCCACTCACCAGCAGGGCAGGCGTGTTGATGTCCACCGGCTCAATGACAGTAAATATCTTCCTTGCCCGGCGGGCAGGGACCCAGGGCCGGTGCAGGGTGGCCTTGATGCAGTATCGGACACTGCCATGCTTACCCTCGAATGATGTCACCAGTGTCCTGCGAGGTGGAAGGAAGGGACTTCAAGGGGGAGAAAAACACAGACACGCAGGTGGGGGTGGTCCCAGAGACTTAGGAGAATGAGAGACAGAGACACTGAAGGCCCCCTCCCCCCCGGGGGGGGGGAGTCTTGGGGTCCAGAGGGTCCCGAGAAACCGAGCAATGGAGACCTAAACGTGAAAGGAGCTGCAGGCTTAGGGATTCCCCTACAATCCCGCGCCCCAGATGCCGGACTTACGGAGGCAGCTGGAAGCTGAATGGGAACTCGTGGCGCCCCGGAGGCAGCGTCGTGGTCTCTCCCGTGTCTGCAGGTAGGAGCAAGAGGGGGAGGCTCAGCGGCCGCTCCGACTTCCAGGAGCGCGCAGCACGTGCGCCGCGTCGGGGTGGCCGGCCGGTACCTGGCGCGAGTAGCGTGGCACGGTGGCTCACGACCTCCACACGCTCGCTGTAGCTCTGCGTGTACGCGGTGCTCGAGCCCGCGCTGCGCGACTCGGTCCAGTGCACGTGGGCGCGGCCCCGCGCGCGCAGCTTCAGGGCGCCCACGCGCGCCGGGCTCGCCAGCTCCAGCAGCACCCGGCCAGTAACGGCCTGGCCGCCGCTGAAAACCGGCTCGGCGCCCGCGCTCGCGCCATCCAGCTGCACCACGAACGCCTTCACCTTGTCGAACAGCATCGCGCCCGGGATGCGAACCCGCGACGCACAAACCCTGGCCTCGAACCCGCGACGCGGCGGCGCGAGGTGCGGAGGCTACAGCCTCAGAACGCGAACCTGCCCGGGGTGCGCAGGCGCACTTGCCGACCAGGTCAGAAATTCCTATGCGCCGTGCGCCGGCGCTGCCTTTATACGGCGAGCGGGGCGGGGCGAGACGCGGGCCCCACCCCCAGAAAGGAATACACCAATGGCGCGGCGAGGGGCGTGGCTCCGCCCAGGCGTGAAACAAAATAACAAACTCTGCAGCTACCCTCTACCCTCGTGGACCCCTGCGTGAACCTGAAGCATCGCGGGCCCGAGCCGGTCTCTCGCGGACCCCGGGGGTAAAGCGGGGGAAACTTAGGGTCGGAGTTGGGCCCCGGGCTTGAGGTCACCCAGCAAGAGCACTCTGCCACTAGGTTTAATCATCAACTGGCCACCGCTTGCAGATCGGACTCGAGGCACGTACAGCTCCGCGCGGGAAGGCTGTGGAATGGCCTAGCCCCAGTCGGGGCCTTGAGAGCCTAGGACCAGCCTGGGCGTCAGTTCCCCACTCCGAGCGATGGGGGAAGGAGGAGGAAGTAGGTAGGGCCTCCCTCTGCTTGGGCACCTGCTGCCCCCCGTCTTGTGATTCGAATCCCGCTCAGCTGGATGACCCCGGGCTAGTGACCACCTCTTGAACCTAAGTTTCCACGTTTGTCATTTGTAGAGCTGGAAGAAAATCGGCCTCGACCTCAGAGTATTGTGCATGAATCGCGGTGTAGCCTACGCTCGGACAACTTCCCCTTCCAGAGAGCCTCGCTCCCAGGTCATCAACCCACTCCCCACATGTCACCACTCGGTCACGCCTCGGCGCTTTTGCCCAAGCTTTCCCCACCACCCGATGTTCCTGTCGCAACTTGCGGCCCCCAGCAAACTCCTACGAGCCCCCTAGGCGTAGCCCTTGGGCCCGCTCCCCGCCCCAGTCCCCTCACAGATAGAGCCAAGTGGACGGGACGTCCCAGGAACCCCAGGGGCCAGGGCTGCAGTGTGCCCTCGAGACGGTATGATTCCTCTCTGGGCCTCAGTTTACTCAGAAAAGAACCTCAAAGAGCGTGTCTGAGAAAAGGGTTTCCTGGTCGCGGTCTGCAGGGCGCCGGCGCCCTCTGGTGGCAGCGAGATGCGCAGCTGCTCGAACCCACCCCCTAACCTGGAAGCCACCGTTGACCTGCCTTCAGATGGCCCTGGGAACCTCCTGAGGCCTCGGAACCCCCAGTGGGGGGCAGTCATAACCGGACATGGTCCCCTGCAGTCAGAGTGACCACAGGGGCACTGGATCAGAGCAGTACCTAAGGGAGGAACAGAGGCTGTAGACACAGCGATCAGCTTGGGGGGCTGCATGGAGGAGGGGACTCGGATTGAAATGAAGGGCTAGTGCCTTCTCCCAGGGCCAAGTGGAGCCCTGGAGGCTGTAAGCCCAGGGGGAGGTAGAGGATGTGGTGAGTCCTTTTCACAGATGGGTCCCCAGAAGCCCAAAGAGGGGCAGGGCCTCACTCGAGGTTACACAGCAGTTCTGCAAGCTTCACCCCAGTGTCTTAACGAAGCAGCTGGTTGAGTGGGACCAGGTGTGGGACCAATTTCCCTAAGTCTCAGGGGAAAGGAAGTGCCTCCGGGGCCTCTTCCTGTCCCGCCCTAGGGCCTTCTAGGCCTGGATTTCCACAGCTAGTAAGGGGAGAGTCCCCACATCTGGGGCTGTTGGGCAAAGTCTGAAAGGCTGTGGGCAAAGGATCTACTGTGTACAGCCCTGCCTGTGCCCATTTTACAGAAGAGTATAGTGAGGTCTGGCTTAGCTGAGGGGGTGGAAAGGCAACCCGGGGAGCCAACATCCTCCACAGCAAACATAGCTCAGTGCTGAGGCACAGACTCACCCCTGGCCTGCTCCTGACCGGCTGTGTGGCCTGAGTGTGAGGGACTGAAATTCAGAGCTGGGAGACAGATGGGAGTCCTCTCAGCCTGATCTGACCCCACCCCAAGTCTCCTCCCTTTCCGGGATGCAAACCTACCTGCAAACACCACCAGAACTCCCCACCCAGGTCTGAACTCATTGCTGCAAGCACTAGGGGTAAACTGAGGGAGGAGGCACGGGTAGAACGTGAGGTGGGGGTCTTCTTTGGGAAATCAGGGACCCCAGGCCTGGAGTTAAAGGGGGATCCTTGGGTCCAGAGAGGAGGATGTCCTGACTCTACCCAGGGGTTCTCCAGACTCCGGAGAGTGGGGGGTCCTGCCGCATAGCCTTTACCTGGAGGGCTTCCCGACTTTGGAAAGGGGGGGGCGCGCCCAGACCCTGAGAGGGGCTCCTGGGAAAGAGGGTTTGGTAGGGGGCGAGGGGGTAGGTGGGTGTGTGTCCCGGCGAGAGGGTCCAGACCCTGGGGGAGGAGGTCTCCACTTCTTAAGAAGGGTCACCCGGCCACACAGCCTCTAAGTCGAAGCTCGGGGCACTGGGGAGGAGCGCCCAGACCTGGGGAGAGGGCCCCGGGGGGATCCTGGCTGGGGGGGTGCGGAGCGAGCGGCTCACCTCGGAGCAGCAGCTGCCGCCGCCGCAAGTACGTCTCGGCAGCCGCGTAGTCGCTGGACACCGCGTTGACACCCACGCTTCGGCCCTCGAGCCAGTGCGTCGCCGCCCCGCCGCGTGCCGCCACCTCGAGCGCTCTCACCCGCAGCGGCGCCGCCGCCTCCAGCAGCACCCGGCCGCACAGCCGCTCCCCGCCGCGGTACGCGCCGCCGGGGCCCCGGGCCAGCTCCAGCGCGAAGCTGCGCACAGCCCCCGGGCGCATGGCGCAGGCCTGGGCGCACGGCGGGGAAGGCGCCCCGGGCCGCGGCTGGGCGTGTGGGCGGCCCTCCGGCGGCTCGGCGCCCTTCCTCGCGGCCCCGGGCGCCCCCGAGCTCCCTCTGGCCCCCCGCGAACTCGGGCCGGCGCCCGGGGGCTTCGGGCCGGCGCGTTGGCCGCCGACTTCCTGGTCCTCGGCGCCCGCCCCCGTGACGCGCCCCGGCCGCCGGGGACGTGCCGCCCGCGTGCCCGCGCTGTTGACTTTGTCACCCCCCCCCCCTCCCCGGCACGGGCGGGCCGTTTTTGTAGGGTCGGCGCTGTTGAGTCAGAGGCGGATGTGGCTGGCCCCGAGCAGAGCAGCCAGGCGGCTATCTGGTGGCTTCATGTGTCCCCCACCCGGCACCGCCCCGGCCTCCCCCTCTGGTCTCCTGGCTGTTCTCGACACACACCAAGCTCAAGGCTTGCCTCTTGGCTTTTGCACGGACGGTTCCCCTGCTAGGAACGCCCTTCCCCACATGGGCTCTCCCATCTCCCCATCCCCACCCCCATGCGCAAATGTCACTTTCTCAGAGTCCCCTAATCACACCCTGGTCTTGTTTTTTTCTTTAAGGCTCTGGTCGCTGTGTTTGTGACTGCTATGTTTTTTGCGCCTCGTCCTCCATCAGACTAGGTGCTCCCCGAAGGTGGGCACTGTGCCCTGTCCTCCTCACCAGATCTGACAGATGGGAAAACTGAGGCTCTCATAGGGGGCAGCCTCTGCCCAGAAGCACCCAGCGGTGGCAGTCAGGACTCCCAACGCAGGTCTGGAGCCTACTGGCACCTCCCCACTCTTCTGGGTCTTGCGCCCAAGTTATCTCCTGAACCAGGTGGCTAATGGCTTTATCAGAGGCTGCCAGGGCCTGAGGCTCTCAACTGGGTCCCGACTAGCCTCCCCAGGAGGCAGGCTTCTATCTCTTTGCTATGCCCGGAGCCCAGCGGCTGCCAAGGGCCTGCCATCCCTGCCTCACCCCAGCACACTGAGCCCAAGGCCTGGAGGGACCTTTCTGATTCTACTGGTGTCCAGAACCTTCCCCTCCAGCCTGCCCTGAGGCCACTCTAACCCCGGAATCACACTATACCCTCCCCCAAGTCCAGGTTCTTCACTTTGGCCTATGGGCTGGAGTTTGAATCCTGCCTCCCCGCCAACCCCCACCCTGTTCTGGAGCCCAGGCAGGTGGCTTCACTTCTCTGACCCTCAGTTTCCCCATCCTACCCTAGTCAGGTTCTGGTGAAGAATTGTGGTAATTTACATTATGTCCCCTGTATAGGGCAAGTGTTCAACGTATGTCCAGCGAAGACTGAATGGTCCTCCTTACTCATGTCACCTTCCCCACTGGACCATGGTCCCCCTGGAGCTTGGCCCACACTGGATGCTCCAGCAAAGTCGGGTGCTAGAATGGGAAGCGAAGGAGGTCTCCCCGATCTGCTGCCTCCTGCAGGCCAGGGCTGTCAATGCCTGTTAGGAGAATGCTGACGTCCTCAGGTGTACCCAACTGAGCTCAGGCTTGGAGCGCTACCAGGCTAGAATAGTCATGGGACGGGCTCAGCTAGACCCCCACATTTGTTCTGAGCCCTGGAGTCAGGTGGTCACCTCCCATGTTGTGATTATGAGCTCCCATAGTTACGCAAAACAGGCAGCAACTGGGTGGGTCCTGCTTTATTCAGAACTGGCAAGGACCCCTCTCCTGGTTGATCCATGCCCACCAGGGGCCTGGGGAGAGTCGGGGGGGCCAGGGGACCAAAGGAAGCTCCTGGCTCCCCGCCCGGCTCCAATCAGGGAGGAAGCGGGCGGTGGCCCACCCCTGCCCTCGCCTGCGGTCCGGCCCTGTCTTCTGCCCAGACAGTCTGGGTGGGGAGGGCCCTGGGCCACTCAGCCCAACTCAGCTTCGGCTCCTTGAACTCCAAGAGGCGCCACTGTACAGGGCTTCCTGGATGGCGTGGAGGTGGCGGCCACACGATGGCCAAGATTGAGGGGTCTGGTGGTGGGCAGGGTTGTCACCCGCAGTCTGAAGCGGCCACGGGTGGCCACTGGCATGGGGGGCTCCGGGCTGCCTGGTCCAGGGGTCCGGGGCCAGGCCGGGGAGGCAGGGGTGGTGGGGGCGGGCGTATGGCTTGGGCGATGAGGCCGGGCAGGGCCTGCAGGGAGGTGCCCAGTGCATCCAGGCGGCTTTCAAGGGCAGCCAGGCGGGCCTCAAGCTCCTCGTGCTGGGCGTGCAGCTCGGACATGAGGTCGTACAGGACATTCTGGGTCTGCCAGAGACAGAGTGGGAGAGAAAGGAGAGGCCAAGTGAGAGAGAGGGACAGACACAGAGAGAGATGGGTGACCAGCCCCAGTTGGTGGGAGCCCACTAATAGGGACCCAAGTGGGAGACAGCTGTGAGGACACCCTAAGCCCACAGGTCTCTTGCCACACCCCAAGGAATGGTAGGAGAAGAGGCAAGAGGAGAGAGAGATCTTGAATGCCAGGCTGGGGGCCAGCAGGCCTGGGGAAGGCTGGGGGAGGTCCTGGGGTGGATGTGGCCGGAGCCGCCCTGAGGGGATGAACTGGCCAGCAGGCACATGAAGCCGAAGGGTGGTCTTCTTGGGTGCTGCCTTCACCCAGGGGAACCACGGCCTACAGAGCTGCGGGGTGGGGGAGAGGGGCAGGTTCTGGGCTGACGCTGCTCCAGGCTGGGGAGGAGGCTCAGTTTGTGAACTGCCCCCCTGCACCCCACAGTAGACTGGGGAGGGGACAGGGTCAGCGGGGAGGGGGGGGCAGTGACCACGCCAGGGATCTGACCCAATCACAGACTGGGGAGCCTAGCAGCCACAATTACTGTTGCAGTAGGCGATGGGGTACCCCCACCACCTCGACTGCTCCCCACCACCCAGCAAGCCGGAACTGGTTCTGCCACTGTCCCCCAGGGGCCCAGGAAGGGAAGGCTGGCCGCTCAGACAGACCTGGGTGCGGTGCCCAATCTTGCCACCAGGTGGCGGTAGAACATCGTTCCTCTATCTCTAACCTCAACTAGGTGTTGACCAGACCCCCAGGCAGACAGCGGCTCAGCACCCGGAGGCCTGAGATGGGAGGATGGATGCTGAGGTGGGGAAAGAGCCCCCACCCCCTCGCTCCACGGGAGGGGGACAGGACGAGGCACCTACCACAGCATCTTGCTGCGTTCCACCCCTGGCCTCTCCCCTCCAGCCTCCGTGCCTGAGCCTCAGTGGTGACCCCCACCATGTCTCGTTACTGGCCCCAGCCCCAGGGCGAACACACACCTTGGGGCCCCTCTTACCCACAGTCCCCAGGGCCAGAGGGTAACATCTGGAGGCATCCAGCCTCTGATGATTTTTTTCTGGCCTGCGGTTTAAATTCTTCAAAACTTAGAATACACCTTGTACTTTTGTCAGAGATACACAAATTAAATCAGCAATCTTGGGTAGGAGCGCATTAAAGTTTAATGCTGGAAAACATTTTACCCTTGTTAAATTCTAGAAATTAGGAACCCATATAATCCCATCCAGTTAAAGCCTGACTTCAAAGCAGGCTTTGTTAAATGTACTCAGAGGGGCATACTACTACTATGATTGCAAGGTTTAAATAACTTTGAAAAATTCAAACTTCAATCATCTATGCTAATGGAAGGAAGAGCGATATGGATAATCCAAATTATAATAATTAGTACCTGAGTTTTTCAAAGGCATTTCATATGTATTTCTAGCTATAATCTCATAGGACATCAAATTAACTTGGCAAGGGTTTCTATATCTCTTAGGATTATGTTCTTTCTACTACCAACTGAGTGATTTCTTCAGGGGTCTACAATATTTTTTTTTTCCCTCTATAATGTTTCTTTCCAAATTAAATTTATGTAGGTTAATATTATACTGCATTCTCTTGATAATGATGAAAAGAATGAGTTCAAAACGCTCTGGGTATAAGAAGGAGAATAGGACTTAACATCTTCCAAAGATAATATTAAATGAACCTCAGACTAATTAACTGATTAGGGGATGGAGCCAGTGAGCAGAGTTCATGCGTGAACTACTTGTGAAAGGTAGGCCGCTGCTCAGAAGGGAGCTCGGAATAGTGGGACGAATATTCTAAGAGCCTGCCTGACTGAAGTTGGGTCAACTGTCCCACCTTTAGTGGATGAATAAAAAGTGGGAAATGGGGTCAGGCTTGATAATAAAACCAACAGAGAGATTAGTTTGTAACATAAACTGGTCTTAGCTCTTGCAACCAACTTTAATTTCCTAAGAGATGTTTAATTGCTGCATAAATAAGCTTTCTGCTGATTCTATAATTTGAATTTATATCCATAGCAAAAGAATTTCGTTTTTCTCTTCAATTTTAGAGCCTGTATGTAGATATGCCTAAAACAAAAGGACACTTCACCAGTTTCACCCACTAATTAGATATTCTGATGAAAGCTATTTTATTAGATACTATTTTTTTTTTTTTAATAAAAGAGCTGCCAAAGTTAAAAAGTGGTCAACATGCAGGGGTAGATTCCTAGCATCTCTCTTATATTCAGAACCTCCGGACTCTTGCAGACAGCGCCTGTCTCCCCCGGAGGCTGGTGCCTGCCTGCTTCGCATCCCTTGCCTGCGTCAGCTGTCGGTCCGATAGGCACCACCACTATTCCTTCCCTGGCAGGAGGTGGGCTCAGTTCTTCTCCTGCCGTGGGGGCCTGAGCAGCCTCTGCTGGCCTGAGCAGACACCCCGCCCAGCCCCACCCTGCTCACCTTGGCCAGGTCGGCGAGAGTGTTGGCCTGGTCATTCAGCTTCCCCTGCTCAATCTTCACACTCCGGAGCCTGGGGGACAGGTGGGTGGGTGGGGTTGTGGGTGGAGGCTGCAGGGGGAGTGGGGTCTTTCATGCACCCACCCCACCTGGGGTCGCCTTGCGAGACGTGCGGGGGGGGATGGGGTGGGAGTTAGGGTCGGGCCCCATGCAGCCCGTTCCCTCCCAGCACACATCGGGTGGCAAGGCCTGGGGGGTGGCTAAGCCACCTCCCACAGTGTCCCCCTTCTAGCCATGTCCACACGGCCTGATTCAGGATGTCCCGGGGAACTTGGACGCCCCCACCCTGGCCCCCGGCCTAGGTGAAGACTGCACAAATCCGCAGGGTGAATACAAGCCCTGGCTACCACCTGAGGCCAGGGGTAGTGCTCCATGAAAGCTGCCCTGGGCCTGTGCCCTGCGTCGTGACCACCATGCACCCCTCACCCCCAGGAAGAGACTTACTTCTGAGCTCTGGCGGGACCCGGCAGAGCAGAGAGAAATCACAAGGCAATTTTAACCTCAGTGCAGCTGGCTGGCACGTGCCCAACCCTGCCCGCCTCCCACCCACACAACCCCAGGACCAAGCTGGGGGCCCTGGGTGGCTGCGGGGGCCATGCCAGCCCCTTGGGGATGCATCTCTTCTCTTCCCCTCCCTCCACAGTGCCCCCAGCAATGCAGCTGATTTCAGCCTGTGGGCCCGCTGTATCCTAGTGTGTGCCAGGCACCTGGCCCCAAAGGTGGCACTTAGTCCAGAGAACTATGCCCATGCTGTTTCCCAAGGGGGGGGGGTAACGAGGCGCGGAGAGGCAAAGCCGTGCCCACCGGCCCTCCAGCAGTACAGTACCTGTACCTGCCACTCAGCCTTCGCACCTTGGCCTCCCAACAGCTGTAGGGGGGTGGGGAGTTGGCCACGGAGTGTCCTTGACCCTCATCTCCATCCCTGGTGCAGTGAAACCAGCCCAGGGAAACAGTTCCAGGTAGGACTCCTCCTCACTGGTCCAAACTCAATCCCTGCGTGCCCACATGTGATAGATGCTCGGGGAGGCCCCTCAGGGCCCATCTATGCTGGGTACTAGGACCCCTGGTAGGACCCAGCCCTCCGTCTGGAGAAACGGTGGGTACAAACACCCCCAGCCCTGGAGGTCTGAGGCTGCCCTGACTGGAAGTTGAGGCCTGCCGAGCTCCGGGGTGCCTTTCCCAGGGAAGTCAGTCTTGACCTCTTCGCAACCTCCATGTTATGTGTTGAACAGTGTCCCCGCAAAAAGATATATTGAAGTCCAACCCCCCAGTACCTCAGAATGTGACCTTATTTGGAAACAGGGTCTTTCTAGAACTAACCAAGTTAAAATGAGGTCTTGGGGTAGGCCCTAACGCAATATGACTGGCATCCTTATAAAAAGGGGGAAATTTGGACACAGACATGCACAGAGGGAGGATGATGTGAAGACACAGGGGGAAGGCCATGTGAAGATGGGGGACTGGAGTGATATATCCAGAAGCCAAGGACCACCTGAGGCTCCCAGAAGCTAGGAAAGGCCTGGAACAGATCTTCCCCTAGTGCCTTCAGAGGGAAAACGGCCTTGCCAACTCTTTGGTTTTGGACTTCTGGCCTCTGGAACAGTGAGATCGTAATTGGGGCGCCTGGGTGGCTCAGTTGGTTAAGCATCTGCCTTCAGCTCAGGCTGTGATCCTGGGGTCCTAGGATCGAGCCCCTCATCAGGGTCTCTGCTCAGCAGGGAGTTTGCTTCTCCCTTTCCCTCTGCCCCTCCCCCTGCTTGCTCTCTCTCTCTCTGTCCAATAAATAAATAAATAAAATCTTGAAAAATAATCATTTAGGGGCACCTGGGTGGCTCAGTGGTTAAGCGCCTGCCTTCGGCTCGGGTCATGATCCCAGGGTCCTGGGATCGAGCCCCACATCAGGCTCCCCGCTCCGCGGGAAGCCTGCTTCTCCCTCTCCCACTCCCCCTGCTTGTGTTCCCTCTCTCACTGTCTCCATCTCTGTCAAATAAATAAATAAAATCTTAAAAATAATAATAATTAAAAAAAATAAATTCTCTTGTTTTAAATAACCCAGGTTGTGGTACTTTGCTCCAGTATCCTTAGCAAATCCATACACTCTCCAGACACATGCTGTGCTCCTCAATCCATCCTGAGACCATTTCTTCCTTTTCACTGGCTGCTCATACAGTGCTCCCATCATGGAGACTCCCCAGCTCAAGAACATGCCTGGGCTCCCTCATGCCTGTGTATCAGACCTCCAGTCTCCCTGGCGCCATGCTCATTCCTACCTTCCCACCATTGCCCAGACTGTGGACAATCCTTGGTATGCCTGCCCACCTTTTGGTTTCGTAACCAAATCCCATCCACACTTCAGGCCCTAGTTCAAACTTCTTTGATTTCCTCAGCTTTACAGGGCATCTTGTTTTTTTGTTTTGTTTTGTTGCTGGGAAGGGAGTAGGTTTAGAGGGGACCTAAAGATGAGTGAGGGGCACCCGGCTCGCTCAGTTGGGGGAGTGTGTGACCCTTAATCTTGGGGTCCTGAGTTCAAGTCCCATGTTGGGAGTAGATTACTTAAAAATAAAACCTTAAAATAAATAAATAAATAGATGGATAGATAGATAGATAAATCAATAAATAAGAGTGGGACAGTCCCGCCCCAGAACAAAGGGACACAAGTAACTCACAGAGCAGGTGCCTTCTTCCATAGACTTGGCTCTTCCCAAGTCCCATCCTCCCACTTTCCCCCAACAAACTTCTGGAACATTCCTTGGGGCAAAGTCCAGGGCAGGGCCGCGTCTGTGTCCCCCATGCCTGGCACACCAGCTGGCATAGGAAATGCTGGTGCGATAACAAGTGAATGTATGAAGGGCAGTAATGACAACATCGCTATTTCCCATGTGTAAAAAATACTGTATGGCAGGTATGCATGGTTGAGTCCCCAACTGTGTTTGATCCATATTTCATCCCTGGAGGAAAGGCACATTAATTACCACTGTCTCCACTTTAGAAATAAGAAAACGAAGCTTGGAATAGCACAGTCACTTGCCCAGGCCCCACAGTTAGGTGGCAGACAGCAGACTGGGACCCAGTGGTTGGTGAACAACTGTAGGGGGCTCAACAAGGAGGGATCTCTGTCCTCAAGGGCCTTGGGGTCTTGTGAGGAGGTAGGACTAAGACCTGGACACAGTAAGGTTGAGTAGGTGTGGTACCAGCTCCTCTCCCCGCTTTTTAGATGGTGGGGGCAGACGCAGGAGCAGGGCTTGGGGGGCTACCGTGTGTTATCAGGGACTATGCCAGGCATTCCTGCCTATCATCCCATTTAGATCTCCCTGCAGTCTTGTGAAGTAGAGACTGTTATCATTCGAAACCAATCCAATTATAACAGTAAACACAATAAATATAAATGGACTAAACTCTCTAGCTAAAAGACAAACAGTTCAGAGCCCCCGGAAACTCTGGGTATATACATGTTAACACTGATCAGACTGTCCGTTTTATTTTATTTTATTTTTTTTTAAAGACTTTATTTATTTGAGAGAGAGAGAGAGAGCACAATCAGGGGAAACCATAGGCAGAGGGAGAAAAGCAGGCTCCCCGCTGAGCAAGGAGCCTGATGAGGGACTCGATCCCAGAACTGACCCTGGGATCATGACCTGAGCCGAAGGCAGACACTTAACCAACTGAGCCAGCCAGGCACCCCATGTTCCATCCATCCTGTATGTGGCTACTAAGCACTTGAAATGTGGCTGGTCTGAATACAAATGGACTATAAATGTAAAATACACAATAGACTTTGAAGATTTAGTGTCGAAAACTTTAAAATATCTCATAAATGATTTTTATATTGATCGTATTAAAATAATATTTATAATATATTAAATGAATATATTAAAATCTTTGTAACTTGTTTTCTTTTACCTTTTTTTAAATGTGGCTACTAGAAAATTTAAAATTATATAGTGGTTTACATGATATTTCTAGTGGACAGTGAGTGGCATATTAGAGCCTGGCCCAGCCCAAATCTGGCCAGCTGCCTGTTGGGGAAAATAAAGTTTTATTAGAGCATGGTCCACCCACTACTCTTTATCGCATTCCTGCTACAACAGCAGAGTAGTTGCGACAGACTGTCTGGTCCAAAAAGCCTCAAATATTTACTCTCTGGCCCTTACAGGTAAAGTTTGCCAACTCCAGCTGTTCACTGGACTCACTGGACTCACTTAAACTTAAGCCCAGGGTGCATCGCAGACTCTGCTGTAACTGGCGTTGGGTGCAGCCTGTAGGATTTTTAAAGCCCTGTGGGTGATTCCAGTGAGCAGTGAGGGATGAGAACTAACTTGATTAAAAAATTCTCAGGACAAAGGGGCAACAGAGAAAATCAAGTAATTTCTAATTACCCCACTTGATCACATGGATCAGGACACAAAGTAAATTCTGAGCTTCCTAGCAGCCAAAGCAAAAAAGGGAAATTGCTTAATATCTAAAAGGTAAGATAATTTTGGCTATTTTGGAGAATAAAATATGCTTCTTGCCATTTATGTTGGGTGGACTGCCAGACTTTTCTTTTTCTTTCTTTTTTTTTTTTAGGACTTCATTTATTTGAGAGAGAGAGAGAGAGAGAGAGCACAAGCGGGGGAAGGGAAGAGGGACAAGCAGACTCCCCGCTGAGTGAGGAGCCCGACACAGGGCTTGATCCCGGACCCTGAGATCATGATCTGAGCCGAAGGCAAATGCTTAACTGACTGAGCCACCCAGGTGCCCCTGAGTTGCCTGACTTATCAAAGGTGATTGCCCTAGACAAGTTCTGGGCCCATCACCTGCCTCCTTCTGACCATCCCACCATCCCACCCAGCACAGAGGCTGCAAGCCCCAGACAACTGACCACCCAGAATGGGAGGGGCCATGACGAGGCCATGCTGAGCTGTCTGGCCTGGCCCATAGCCTCCTCCCGAGGACCACAGCTGCCTCTGCACCAGGTGGACACAGAAACGTGAGCGGGAAAGGTGCTGGACTTACTGATGGATGGCTTGGAGGAACTTACGCTGGTGTTTCCGAACCCGGGCGTGGTCTGGCTTCTTCACCAGCCTGGTGTGTTTGTAGATGAGCCACGTCTCCCTGAGAACGTTAGCAGCGGCATTTTTTACCTGGGCCCAGAAAAAGAACAGTTTCTCAAGGTAGGCACAAAACTGCAGAAGGTTCTGGAAACTTCCAGAAACTCTTCGAAACTCCTGGACATGCCCCTCTGGGGTCCTGGACGTGTAAGGTGAGGCCATGTTTACATGTCCACATCTGTGCTCTCTGGGTCTGTGTGTGTGTGTGCATTTCATTTATATCATTCAGCATGGGCCAGACCCTTCCTATACACCTTGCAAATGTTAAATCCGTGAATTTCCACATGCTGGTATCTCTCTCACTTTATACAAGGGGAAACTGAGGCACAGAGAGGTTGACCAGCCAAGGTCAGACAGCTCATAGATTGTATCTGGCTGACTGGCCCTAAAATGCCTGCCTCTTGCTGTGTGGCTCAGGGTGGGCCGATGACTGGGCACATGGGTGGACACCCGGGGCCACGGCCCTGTCTCTGTGCATGGCTCATGAACATTCGCATGGGCGGCAGAGCACGAGGCAGTGCAGTGACCTGTGGGCTTGTGGACATGCCCACTGTGTACAGAAGTAAGGTGGGGAGCGTCTGCCCTTGATGACTGGGAAAGGAAGTGGCTGTGATGCACGTCTTTACCCGCTTGGTGAGCTGAGTGTCCATCATGAAGTTGTGCACGTGTTTCTCTGCCTTGGTGAGCTCCAGTTTCCGGGCCACCACGGCCACCACGAGCGCTGTGCAGCCAGCCCCCTGCATGTGGAGGGTGGGGAACACATCAGTGTCCTGCCTCATGTAGGTCCCAGGCCACAGGCAGGACACCCTCCCTCCTCCGGGAAGCCTGCCCTGATTCCACCCTCACCTTTACCCTCCAAGCCCACAGAGCTGGCAAATCCCACCTGTTGAGGTCACTGACTCCCGGCCCCACCTGCTTACCATCAAATGTCTCATTTGATCCCCAAGAGCCCTGGGAGGTAAGACCATTCTTATCCCCGCTGGGCAGAGGGGGAAATTGAGGCTCAGAGACAAGAAAGGGAGAAGAAAAGGAAGGATCTGCAGGTAAATTCAGCACTGATGACCATGGAGGAGGGAGAATTTGGAAGCATTTCCATCAAGGCTTTGGGGTCTGGGTGCTGGGGACAGAGACCCAGAGGACATGTCTTCCTACACTCACGGTAGGGGTCAGCTGGCAGGAAGAAGGCAGCGTGAGGGAAGGGTCAGGCTGACTGCCTGGCGGGGGTGGCATTTGCAGGTAGGAAGAAGCAAAGTGGAGGTCCCAGGAGGTGAGGAAGTGGAGGGGAGGATGCCTCTCCCATGGCAGGCTCCCTGCTTGATGCAACCACGTTCCCCAGGATGCCCTAAATGGCAGCCAGACCTCCTGGCTAGTGAAAGAGGTCAGAGAGGACTCACTTGTCTACTGGGGGGCAGCCTAGGGGTGACAGAAGGGCAGGAGTGAGGACCCAAGAGAGAGGAGAGGGCTGACAGGTGGAGGGGGGCAGCAAAAAGTGACATGGGGAGGGTCTGCCACCAAGAAGCAGGGGCCAGGGAGCCTAGAACACCCAGGAGGTGTCATCAGCTCCAGAAGTGCCCAAGGCAGGTGGCAGGAGCAGGTGAGGCCAGGTGGTCCCCAACTGCACCGAAGTCTATTCCTGGTGCCTTACCTGCCAGGCTGCTACCTCTAAGAAGGAAGGAGGGAGAGGCTGGGCTCAGCCCCTGGGGCTTGGGGGGCGGGGAGCCGGGGTGGGGGGTGCTGGGCTGTAGTTCAGTTGTTCTTAGGGATGGAAGGAAACACTTATGGGGAGGGGTGGGCAAGGGCCAGGGACACCATCGGATGGTCCTGGGCAGGTCCGGATGGCCACATGCCCAACCTGGGCGGGATGGGCACAAGGTCACCCTCTGAGAAAACCCGGTCATGGGTTCCTGGGGTCCGATCTTGGAAAAAGCCCTGTCCACTGGGGCAAAGAAAAGTGCTGGAAGCCTCCACATGGAATACTATGCATGTGGAAAAAAAGGTCATCTGCCGGCTCTGCATAAGAGCATGGAAACCATGTCCGGCCAAAGATGCCGGGCTCAGAGGGGCCACACTGGGATGCCCTGAAGTGCAAGAACAGGCAAATGCATGGTTGCTGAGATACTGGGAGGGGCAGTGACCGGGAGGGGACACACTTGGGCAAGGGTGGAAGAGGAGAGAGCTAACAGAAGGGCTCGAGACCGGGGCGCCTGGGTGGCGCAGTCAGTTAAGTGACTGACTCTTCATTTCGGCTGAGGTCATGATCTCGGGGTCCTGGGATCAAGCCCCGTGTTGGGCTCCGTGCTCAGTGCGGAGTCTGCTTGTCCCTCTCCCTCTGCTCCTCTCCCTGCTCGTGCTCTCTCTTTCTTTCTCTCAAAGAAAGAAAGACAGGAGAGCTGGAGACCGACCCAAGTGTGACTGCTCGTGTGTGCGCCAGGTGCGAGGGCAGCTAGCAAGATTTGCGGGCCACACACGGATCTCATTTTCTGGAAGGAGCCAAGTCCCAGAGAATGGAACTCAGCTTTTCTTCCATTTTGGCTTGGGCTTTCTGGGTTTGACCTCACCTTGCCCGAATACTTTTCTTTGCTCATTTTGCAAAGTTCATCTGCTTGTTGTGGGGGTTGGACTGTGGCCGATCTTTCCCCTTTCCCCCTCTTGCAAAATAACGTAAACAAATCGGTGTGATGCCATTTCACAAGACAGGGGCCATGTCAGCTTGGCCAGGGGAAGGGAGGCCCTGGTGGGGGGGAGGAAGAGGACATGGACCCCTGGCTTATGCCCAAATGGCTTAGAGGGGATGAGGGGTGAAGAAGGGACAGAGCCACGGGCCTCGGGGGATAGTGACAACTGAGCAGTCTACAAGCCACGAAACAGGATGGGTACAGCCACTGCGAGAAGCCCTCCCGTCTGCAGTAGGAAAGGACACTGTTGTGGGGATGGGGTCTTATTTTCGCAAGAACAAATGCATCTCTCTGTGCAGAGATAAGGAAGGATACACTCCAAGGAGTGTATCCTGGGGTGGACCCTGAGGGTGGGATCAGGTTGGCTTCTATGGCCTACTGGTGTTCATTGATTTTCACAACTGAACTTGTTATTAACTGGGCATTGGGGAGAGGAGTAGGGGACCGTGCACCCAACAATTCATAATCCAAAACATGGAAAAGCATTTGTGAAGGAGGTGGAAGTTTGGAGAAAGAAGCTTCCAGAAGGAAGGGATGAACAGGAAAACTGAGGATGGAATCAGGGAAAGAAGGTGCTCCATATCAAAGGCTGCCCACATTCACAGATGGCCTTGAGAAGTCTTTGGGGGAGATGGGGTGCTGCCAGGGTCTACTGAGTCACATGAGACAAACTTCACACCATCAGGGCTCAGTGGGGTGCTTGGGATACCCCAGTAGTCAGGCAAGGATGGGGAACTGGGCTGTGATGCACAACCCAGAGGGTGTTGACTGGCTGTCCACAGCATTCATGATTCTAGGCATTTTATATAAAGGAACAGACTGGAACCTTACAATGAGCAGAAGTGGGCATTGGTTACAGCGGGGGAAACTGAGGCATGGCAGCATCAAGCCCCTAGCCCTGGACCCAAGGGCTATGAATTAAGCAGGTTGCAGAGAATAAAAGGCAAAGAAAACTCTGTGCTAAGAGTGGGCCACAGCATCTAACCCCGTGGGTACCACAGGAGCTCCATACCTAGGGCTGGAAGGAACCAAGAAGAGATGCCCCCAGGAAGCCCAAGGGTGCAGATTCTGAGTCATGGCAGAGGTAAGGGGCGGGGGCGGTGAAGGGGCAGGATGACACAAGGAGGAACTCTGATGCATTATAGCTCGCAATGGGGTGAGCTCCCCACCAGCAGGGGGTATGCAAGGGCCCTTGCCCTTACCATGATGCCAGTGAGCAGGCACACACCCTTCCCGCAGTAGGTGTGAGGCACCATGTCACCATAGCCGATGGAGAGGAAGGTGATGGAGATGAGCCACATGGCCCCCAAAAAGTTGCTGGTCACTTCCTGCTTGTCATGGTACCTGAGGGGAGCCAGGGGAGGCCCAGTCAGTCCACACTGGTCTCTCTGAGTTCATCATCCCCCTGGGGCAGGCAGCACCAGGACACCAGGGCCCCAGGTCCACCCGGCCGTGTGGGGACCTTGACTGCAAGAAGCTGATCCCTCTGAGGGCTCAAAGTAATAAAGGCACCACTGTGGGCCAGGGAGAGGGGGCTGGTTAGCATCTTCCCAAGGGTACCATGGGGCAGAAGGCACCCACGCCCTCTTCCCAGCATCCCTTCCAATCTTCTCCCTTCACCCCCACCCTGAGCTACTGCCCAGGATGTGTGCCCTCCCTGGCCCTGGTTATGGGGCAGAGCTGGCCAAGTGAGGGTATGTCCACACGTGTGCACACGATCCCCCTCCCAAAGACAGACACACAGACAGACGCAGACACAGGTGGCCACGGGCACCAGAAGCGGCAGGGAGTAGAGGTAAGGATTCAGGTCAGACACCGGGAAGAACTTCCCCAGCCAGCAAGGCCCCATGAGGGGAAGAGGACCACTGGGGGACCCAGGAGGCTGGAGGACTGCAGTACTGCAGGACTTGGGAGAAAAAGGGAAGTCATTATGTTTGGGGCAGCACCCATTACCCCAATCTGGGCCTGGGGTTTGCTTGGGAGTGAGGAGGGAGGGGGCAGCGTGACACTGTGGGGAGGCCTGGGGCTAACCTTTTGGTATGGGGGGCCCCAAGGGACAGGGTTTTGTCCCTGATCATAGCCAACCCTGTGAACCTGGTCACGTGGGCTACAAACAAGTTCTACCAATGGTCAGCCCAGGCTGGGGGTCTGCGGGGTCAGCTCAAGGGTTCTGCTCTAGCCCAGCCCCCAGCCTGCAAAACCCCTCCAGCTCAGGGAGCCCTTTCCAGGTGACCGACTCCTTCCCAGGCCTCAGGCCCTGACGGGGTGGGGGGGGGACTTCAAGGTTAGAGGTCAATTGAGGCGGCACAGAGGTGGTGGGCAGGACAGCGGAAGCTGGTGGGGAGGGCTGGAGTCAGGGGCTGGAGAGGGGGAGACGACAGGGGCCCCGAAGGCAGATGGGAGCGATGGAGCCCTTCCCAGCAGGTCTGGTGTTTGGGAGTCCCTGCCCACCCCTGGGTGCCGGATGCCACTCCAGGGCCCTCTGCCTGGGCTGCAGTCTGCTTGCTGGGTGAGGGGGACCTGGGACTGAATCCTATCTTTCACTGAGGCGCCTGAGCCCCAGGTTACCCTGGTCTCCACCTCTCGGTCAACCAGCATCCCACACCCAGGGGACAAGAGAAGAGGGAGGCCCCCCAGCAGTGGGTGGGGGAGCCCCAGGCCTGGCTGGAGCTGTGGTGGGGGCCGCAGGACCACCCAGAACTACCTAGGACCAGGGAGTGGGGGCATGCGGGAGGCAGGGTGGGGGTGGGACAGAGCCGCAGGGGCGGAGCGAGGCAGGCGAGGGGGCTTCAAGCAGCATCATAGGGCTCAGAATTTAGGATTGGCTGCCCCCCTGGTCCTGCCCCGTTCCCTGCCCCAACCCGGGGACCCCTGCAGTGACCCAGACTGCACCTCAAGGATGCCTGATGAGGGGTGCCCTCTCTCACTTCCCAGACCACAATCCTGACCCCCCCGACAGGGTGGGGGATTGGCTGTGGGTACTGGCATGGGGGTACATCAGGGGTCCAAGGAGACCCTATTGGGTCCCGAGAGGGTAGGCCTCGATGACAGCAAGAGCTGGGGCCTCTCCGCCATGAGCCCCACATCAGGCTGAGGCAGGAGCCATGGAGAGAGGCATAAAGGGGTGAAGACTGGGGTCCTGGGGGGCAGGCCCAGCCCAGAGACCCCCCAGGAAGCCCAGTCCCAGCACCACGTGCCACAGACCCCTCCAGGGCCTTCCCCAGCAAGGCATGAGGTAGAAGAGGCTCCTTCCCAGGCAAGGCACTCCCACGCCCTGAGAGGCCCAGTGGGGACCCTCCTTTTCCTGAAGCACCCTGCGGGTCTCCAGAGCCGACCAGGAATCAGGCCTCAGGAATGTCCCTTTGCCCCAGAGTCTCTGTTTCCTCATCTGTAAACTGGTTTGATGGCCCACACCTTTCCAGGGCTGTTCAGAACAAACCCCGGGCAGGGAGAGGTACTAAAGGCTGGGCCAGTTTTTATTTACCCCAGACCCAGTCAACTCTTGGGAGGGGATGTCCCAGTCCCCCAAGGTCAGCTGTCCAAACAAAACCCTCCCAAACCTTGGACACAAGGCCCTCCAGGATGCCCAGTGGACACGGCCCGAGAGCAGCCTGCCTCCCGCTGTCCTCCACCCGACCCCAAACTTGCCTGCCCCGGCCCTGCTGGGACTCGGGGTTGGTCACGACCACCCCGCCTCACCTCCCTATGCCCTCCCCTTGCGGCAGCTAATCTTAAATTCCTGGCGGGCAGGACGGCAGCAGCTCTGTGCACACAGCTCGGCCAAGGGTAGGACTCACATGTTTTCCCTATAGTCCGGTGGGGCGGGCAGAGGGGAGAAGGAGAGCAGGTTAAACTGTGGGGGAACACAGGCAGATGGGGGCCATCCTGCTCCTGCTGCCTCCACTGCCCCGGGCCAGAGATCAGAGGTCGGCTGCTGGCAGCCGAGGAGCAGAGAAAGGAGCACAAGACCCCCCTCCCTGGGGGAGAGGGCCGGTGTCCCAGAGGGGTGTGGGTGTGGGTGTGGGTGGGGGTGGGGCACGCCAGGCTGGAGTCCCCGGGATGAGGGGGCTGCGCTCGAGGGATGGTCACTGAGGCCAGGAAGTGGGGGTAGGGGGTGGATATCCCATGGGTGGGTGGGGTGGGGGGGGTGATGGCCGGGGGAGCCCTGGGGCTCTGGAGCCACGGGTGGGCGCGGCGGGCGCCGGGGGCGGGGGGCGTACCTCTCACAGACTCGCACGGTCCAGGCGGCGATGATCCAGGAGGAGATGCTGAAGACGAGCAGCACGGTGCCCGGGCAGATGGTCATGAGCGTCTTCATGACGAAGCGTGTGTTGAAGGTGATCTTGTTGAGGGCGCCGATGCTGCGGCTGGAAGCGTCTGTGAATATCTTGCTGTGCAGCAGCATCACGCGGCCCAGCAGGTAGAGGCGCAGGAACATGGGCACGGACAGCAGCACGTCCACGTCGGCCTCGGCCGCCGACGGCGCGTACGTGAAGGCCAGCCGCGCGGTCCACGTGAAGCGGTAGTGGCCGGGCACCGGGTGGATGGCGCACACGGCGAGCTCCAGAGAGATGAGGAAGACGCGCTCGCACGTCATGGCGATGCGCCAGTCGTCTGCCCCGTTGTCCACCATGAACAGCTGCGGAGGGCGGGCGGTGGTGGGGCTCGCACTCGAGCGCGCGCCCGCGCGATGAGACCCCAGCCCGAGGCCGCCCCCCCCGCCCCGCCCCCGCGTGGCTTTTACAAGAAACATGGCCTTGGATGCGAAACTCCCTAGCTCGCGGGGTTAGCCACAATTCCAGTTAAATGGGGGACGGGTGCTCCCCAAAAAGGAAAACAGAGTCACCAATGACCCAGCCAGCTCACTCCTAGGTATATAACGCAAGAGAGATGAAAACAGGCATTGGAACAAATCCCTGTAGGCGAACAATTGTGGAAAGTGGGAACAACCCAGGTGTCCGTCTATGGATGAATGGAAAACCAAAACGGGGTCCTTCCATACAATGGAACATTATTCAGCCCTCCGGGGGCGCCTGGATGGCTCAGTTGGTTAAGTGTCCGACTCTTGATTTCGGTTCAGGTCATGACCTCGGGTGGTGAGATCGAGCCCTGCACCAGGCTCTGTCCTGGATGTGGGGTCTGCTTGAGAGCCTTTCTCTTCCTCTCCCCCCACTCTCTCTCTCAAATGAATAAAATCTTTTTAAAAAAGGGGGGGAGGGGTGCCTGGGTGGCTCAGATGGTTAAGCGTCTGCCTTCAGCTCAGGGCATGATCCCAGAGTCCTGGGATCCAGCCCCACATCAGGATCCCTGTTCAGCAGGAGTCTGCTTCTCCCTTTGACCCTCTCCCCTCTTGTGCTTTCTCTCAAATGAATGAATGAAATCTTTAAAAAAAAAGGGGGGGCGGGG
Source organism: Neomonachus schauinslandi (assembly GCF_002201575.2). Classification (NCBI taxonomy): domain Eukaryota; kingdom Metazoa; phylum Chordata; class Mammalia; order Carnivora; family Phocidae; genus Neomonachus; species Neomonachus schauinslandi. Next base: position 201,758,818 of record NC_058403.1, read on the forward strand.
ATGAGCTCTGATACTTGCTACAAGGTGGAAGAACCTCATAAACATGCTGAATCGAAGACGGCAGTCACAAAAGGTTACCACCCAGAGCCAAGGGGGCAATGCGGCCACCCCAGTGGGCTCGGAAGCTGGAGCACTGAGCCCAAGAGGATTATTCTTGAGCAAATCTGATGGAATTTGCCTTGCTAGCTCTTTGACATGCTCAGCACCTGGCACCTTTTCTTCTTTCGGATTTCTCTCTTTAGGAATGGGAATGTCTCGCCTATTCCTGTCCCAGCCCTGTATTTTGGGAGACAATGACTTATCTGGCTCTCGGCTGGAGAGGAAGTGAGCCTTAGTCTTACCCGTAACTGATACTTAACGGAGTCTTGCGACCTGGAGCTGGTGCTGGGATGGAGTAAAACTCTGTGGGCTGTCGGGATGCAGTAAATGCACTTTGCTTGGGAGGAGGACAGGAACTTGGGGGATGGGCCGGTGGGTGGAGTGTTCTAGACTGTCCCTCAAAATTCATAAGTGGAAGCCCTAACTTCCATTGTGACTGTATTTGGAGAGAGAGCCTTTAAAGAATGAAAGTTAAATGGGGTCATCAAGGAGGGGCCCTGATCCTACAGGACTGGTGTCCTCTTAAGAGGGCCACAGATGTGCACACACAGAGAGAGCGGAGAGGACGCAGGGAGAAGGCGGCTGCCTACAAGCCTAGGAGAGGGGCCTCAGCAGAAAGCAACCCTGCCAGCACCTGACCTTGGACTTCTAGCCCCAGAACTGTGAGAATATGTTTCTGTTGTTTAAGCCCCTTGGCTGTGGGGCTTTGTTATGGCAGCCCAAGCACACTCACACAGTCCTTCATTTTTTGTTTTTGTTTTAAAGATTTTATTTATTTATTTATTTATTTGAGAGAGAGAGCGCGCGCGCATGTGCACACCCATGAGCAGGGGGTGGGGCAGAGGGAGACGGAAGGGGAAAGAATCTCAAGCAGACTCGGTGCTGAGCTGAGCATGGAGTCCAACTTGGGCTTGATCTCACAACCCTGAGATCATGACCTGAGCCAAAACCAAGAGTCAGATGCTTAACCGACTGAGCCAGGTGCCCCAGGGCTTCGTTTTTTTTTTTTTAAATGGTTGAATCCTACTCCATTGTATGGACATTCGACATTTTACTTATCCATCCACCAGCTGATTTGGATCGTGTCTGCCGTTCGGTTATTGTGAATAGGGCTGCTATGTACACACGAGTACAAGTTCCGTGTGGATGTAGGTTTTCATTTCTCTTGGATGTGGTGGAATCACTGGGTCGTATGGTACCTCCATGTTTCACTGTATGAGGAACTGACCGTTGTCCCCAGCTGCTGTACCTTAAGAACTGCTTCCTTCCAGCTCACATATCACTGTCCCCTCCCCTGCCCCCAGCCACGTCCAGGGCCCCTCCTTCGTGCCAGACCCTGGGTGTCCCCAGGGATGTCTACGGGTGGTGCAACCCAGGCAGGATTTTCCTACACCCGTCTCCTGCCAGACCATGGCTCCTTGAGGTCAGAGGTCAGAGGCCAGAGGCCAGACTCTGGAGCCAGACCTGATACCCTTTGGCATCCCCAGGCCCCTGGTACCAGCTGCAGGTGACCTCTGCCTGCTGTGGGCACAGGTGCCCAACATGCCCTGCCTGAGCTGGGCTCTCTGGGGCCCACCGAGGTTTCAATTAACTCCCGAAGTAGGAGAACAAACTCTCTGACATGTAATAAACCTTTCAAATGCAGGGTCTGATCGAATAGGAACAGAAGCCTGGTGTTATAAACACTGGTTTCCAAGGCTGCCAAACCTCAGAAGATCCCGGCTCATCTCCAGCTCCCTCACTGTTCTTCTTCTTTTTTTTTTTTTTCCAAATAATCAATGAAAAGTAAAACATAGGCATTCCAAAGAAATTTGGAGTGATCTAAAGGGTGTGTCTTCACAGAGGTCTTTTTTCCTTTTTTCTAGAAAGACGCTATTGGTCCTTTTATGTTTTAGGGGGCTAGGGTCCCAGGTGGCTGGCGTGGAGGGGGGTCTTTGGGGCATGGGGAGGGGAGCTGCCCGGGCCAGCTGGGCACTGACCTGGATCTCCCGGGCGTGGTAGAGGACGACCAGGCCCAGCAGGATGACCGTAGAGAGGCTGATGAGGCATTTGAGTGCAAATGAGTACAGGGACTCCTGGGCAGAGAGAGAGAGCAGAGGGCTGGAGGACAAGGATGTTGGGGGGTGGGCGGCCCTCCTGACCCCCCACCTGGGCTGTCCACTCAGGAAGCCATGCTCCTGTCCTTACTCCTTAGGCCTGGGGTGATGGCAAGGCTGGCCTATACTTCGCAGCGTATAAGGCCTGGCCTCCTAAAGGCCTACCATGTGGCAATTTATGAGGCCTGGCCTCATGTAGGCACAGGAATTCACAGTTTATATGGCCTCATCCACCTTCACTGTTTCATAGTTTACAGGATGATATGCCCTGATCTCTCTCTGTCCTCACACGTCCTCGGGTGGCATGAGGGGACACATAGCCAGGCTCATAACCCAGCCCAACCACTCTCAGAAGGAGAGGCTCTTTCCAGGCTCTGTCGCCCAGGCCTTCTTTGGTGCTCTCCTGTCCCAGGCCCGGCCTGGGGGACAGCCCCCCTCCCCCACCTTAAGCCAGGGTGTGACCTCTTGGTGCAAGGGCAGAAGGAGTGGGCTGGAGCCTAACTCCCCCATGTGCAGCCTGCCTGCTACCCCCAGGAGGTGGGCACAGTGGGAGGCCCAGTTTCCCATCCCCGGCCTCTAGGGCCCCCCACCCCCAGCATCCTCCACCTGCTTCTCCTGCGGCCAATGTGGTCCCTAATCCCATGCGCAAGGGGTGGTGGGGGAGCCAGGTGGGCCTAGAGGGGCCCCCCTGGGGTGCCGTGGGGAAGGGCCGTGCCTACCTTGGTGTAGACCCCCCAGGACAGCTCCGTCTCGGTCACCATCACAACGATGCCGAACATGCCGAAGATGAGGGCGTAGTCGCTGAGGCGTTTCCGCTTCTCAAAGAGTGCCCGCCGGTGGCCCAGGCGGTGGCCGACGTTCGGGGTCTTCCCTGAGTCCCTCCTCCTGCCTGCCTCATCCTCTTCATCGTCTTCCTCATCTTCCTGGTCCTGGTGCTGCCCCCGGGGACTGCCAGGTGAGGGCTGGGCTGGCTCACCCTTGGCCACCACCACCTGGAGGCTCGGGCCATGTGGGGGCTGGGGGGCGTGGCCGGCCTCGGGCTCTGAAGGGTCTCTGCCCAGGGCACCCGGCCCACTGCCCAGCGGCCGCCCCCCGCAGCCATTATGGCTGTGGACGTGGCTGTGGCTGTTCATGGCTATGTGGGCGCCGGGCTTGGGCTCGCTGTAGGCCGCCCGGGGCCCAGCATGGCTCAGAGACTGGGCTCCTGCACTGACCTGAGGGCATAAGGGACACAGTCATGGCAGGGCCTGGCCAACTGACCAGAGGGCCATGAACCATTGCCACCACCCCAGAACACTGTGAGGCTCAGAAAGCCATGAACCCAGAGTGGCTGACACGCAGCTTGGCCATCCCGAGTCAGCCTACATTCCTCCCCTGCTTGAAAAGCCTCCCAAGGCTCCTGAGTGCCGTTGCATAAAAACCAAAGTCCTCACTGGGGCCATGAGGTCCTCTGTGGTCTGGCTCCCACCCACCTCAGCCTTCTCCCTCTCCCCAGAGTCATTCCCTTCCAGCCACATAAGCATCCCCATCACCAGATCTGGACAAGCCTGGTCCTGCCTGGGGCCTTTGCACCTGCTGTGCCCTCTGCTTAGAACACCCTCTTACCGAAACTTTGCCCACTGATGTTCTGTCTCCGGGTACCTAGAACAATGCCCAGCACACAGCTGATGCTCAGTAAATACTTCTGAATGTCTGGAGATGGAATTTGCCAGCAGGTTTGCCGGGGAGGGCCAAAGGCTGTGTAAGTGTGTGGTCAGGAGGTGGTTCCAATCCAGGCTTGACTCCTCCTGACCTTCAGGCTCTTGGACAAGTTAATCTCACCCTACTGAGCCTCCAGTTCCTCCCCTAGAGCTGTCCAAAAGCCTGAACACACATCAGTGTGGGGATATTAGGACCATGGCTGTGGCTATGAAACCACATAGAGACCCCCGCTCCCTCCTGCCTGGGTGGAAGGAGGTCTGTGATCTCCAAAGAGATTCCATGACCAGTGTGGCAACCTAGTATTCAGCTCTAAGATCCCAGAATTGATTCTATAGGGTCTTAGGAGATGTGCTCAGCCCGGCCCTGTGACCTCAGGCCAGCCTCAGTTTTCCCACCAGGCTACCAAGGAGCAGACTGATCACCCCGATATCCTTGAATTCTGCCCTTGCATAGGGCAGTGTCCTCTAGCATCATGTTCGAGAGCTAGGACGCTGATGACAGTAACACATATATGATGAGGCTGCCTGGAGTCTCGCCTCCGGGGTCACAACTTGCTAGACCCTCCCCTGCACTCCCACCCCACCATCTCCCCCTCCCACAAGCTGATGTTTAGTGAACATCTACTACGTGCCAGGCTCTGGCCTTCCCACAAATTTTCTCCTCCATCCTCACAATGCCCCCAAGAAGGGGGTCCAGTTTTATAGCTAGGGAAACTGAGGCACTGTGCTATAAAGGGGCCATCTCCTTATAGGGCAGATTCTAGACTGGGCCGCCTTGTGAGATTCCCCCAACAAGTGCTGTCCCCTTTGAAAAGGCCAGGCTGGTATGCGCTGTGGGCCCCTACGTACCAGGCCCAGGAGAGAGAGCTGTGTGTACACACAGGATGCTTCCCCAGCCTGGAAACCACACTCTATGGGGGACAGATACGGAAAATGTCACACCAGGACAGGCCAAGACGAGCCATGCTACCAGGCAGGGCACGGGCCACCTTGGCCAGGGATCCACCGCATGCACCACGGGACCTCCTGAGCCCCTTGTCTGGCCTCTCCCCAGACAGCATCTGTCCCACCCACGACATTTCCCAGATGCTGGTTCCAGCACAGAGTAGGAGCACAAGAAACATTCCTTCCACGGCAGTGACCTCATGAGCATCAGAACGTGCCCCTTGCCTCGCCACTCCCAGCCATTACATCAACCAAGCCATGGCCACCTGCGGCCTGAGGCTTCTGCTGATGACACCTGGTGCTCACAGGTCGAACGCCTCGTGGTTTACACAGGCTGGTCTCCTGCAGGCCCAGTACTTCAGTTTATAAGGCTGACCTTGGCCCTGATCTCTCACTCCGCCTTCACGAACACTCAGGTGCCACTCTCCTCCTGGGCTAGGGCCCCTGCTTGCCATGCAGAGGGCCATCAGCTGCTAGGTGGGGCCGAGAGCTTGTCACCGGGACACACGCAGCAACCCCAGACCCTGTTCTCATCCAGGAGATGAGGAAACCCCAGGCACCACTCCTACCATCTCTCCTGAGAGTGCAGAAGGTCCTCACTCGGGGCTCAGGGGCACAGGCAGGAGAGGCAAGTGGCCTGGCAGACAGAGCCTGGAGGGGGTGGGGGTGCTGCAAACGACCTTCCGAAACGCACTGATGAAGATGCAATTTGGGGATGTGACTCAGCCGCCCGACGCACAGGCCAAATTCAGCCGTGTGTCCGCCATGCTCCTCCTTGCCTGGCGGCCTGGTCCTAAGGTGCCCTGGGCAGGGAGGGGTTGGGGGGATGGGTACAGGTGGCCTCTGGGAGGGAGGGAGGCGGGGGCTTCCTGGGGCTCATGATGTTAATGTATACCTAGCACTTATTGTGGGCTTTATTGAGCTCTTTATCAGAATTATTACACTTAATCCCCATTGCCACTCAGTGAGGCAGGTGGCAATCCTGCTCCCATTTCACAGATGGGAGACAAGGCTCAGAGAGGTTTAGCACCTTGCCCAAGGTCACAAAGCCAGGAAGGGCAAGAACTAAGTTGGTGCCATCTGGGGGGCAGTGAGTGGCAGGATCTGCCAACTTCCCTCTTGACAAGCCACCATCTGGAAAGGGAGCCAGCCGGCCCTGTCCTTGAAGGACCACAGAGCTCGAGACACAGGCATGGTGGGTGCCTGACCCTTTCCGTGATCTCAGAGGACACAGAAGGACAGAGTGGCCTGCCTGAGATTCCATAAAAAGGGTCAGCTTCTGCGGTCTGGGTGGGACCAGAGGGCCCAGAGGACAAGAGACCCCACACCTTTCCAGGTCTGCCTTCCCCTCCCCCACTGCAACTGGGCATCAAGCTGGGGTCCCTGGGCCCCTCAGAAATTCCCAAAGAACCAGGAGCCCCTCTGAAACTCTGGCCAAGGTTTAGATGTCTACAGAAGGGTGTGTTTTTCTGGGTGAAGGCCGTGGGTTTGCCAATGAGTTCTAAAAGGTTCGAAACACACTGTTGAGCTGCATCTGGTTTTGAGGGTCCCTGGAATCGCCAAAACCACCTAACATGTCTGGGGCATGAGACCTCTGTTCACTGAAGGCTGGGATGGGACGATGAGCTGAGCCCCCGCTTTCACACCATCCCAAGAGACGCTGTGGGAATCTTGTGAGCCACACAGGGCAGGGGGCCCCCAGGTGGACTCCTGAGGAGTCGGAGGAGGTAGGCAGGTGGCAGGGAACAGGGCAGCTGGCTCCTCCAAGGCTTCCCACCCAACAGAAATATAAACTGGCCAGACCCTAAAGGTCCTCGAGTGAGCCCTTTCACAAATGACGAGTTGGTGCAGTGGCGGCCTGGGAGGGACCCTTGGGCGTCCTAGCCGGGATGAAGTCACTGCCCTCTCCTCAGCTGCCTCTTCAGTAAAGGGAAGACTCTGTGCCCCCCGCAGCAGGTCAGCGGCCAGGATGGAAGTGAAATCTCACGCGGAAAATGCTCTTCGCGCGGTCGCGGGTACGCTTCTGGCGGCGCTGTTGCCCAGTGCCGCACTCCGTCCTTCAGAGCTGGGCAAGAAGGTGCCCCCTGCCTGTCAGTCTCCAAGGCAGAGCCCCTTTGGGGCGAAATGCCCACCCCACCTCTTCTAGGAACCATGGCCAGAGCATCACATGGCGGAATCTTCCAGGATGTGTGGGTAAGCTGTGGGGCGTGTGTCCCTGTGGAGGGTGGGTAAGGACCCCAAGACACCCCACCCACCAGCACTCTTCTGGCCCTAGCTCTGCAGGGTGGAAAGGATCCACTTGCCCTCCCAGCCCTGAGCTGCCCGGAAGTGGGTACAGTAAGGCACGGACTGCCCAATTCCCTTGGGCGCACCCCCGCCCCCATCACCACCAGTCAAGAACCTGCCAGCAGTCAGCAGGGTGCAATTAGCCTGCCCGGCTCTCCCCATGGCTGCCTCCAACAGCACCCTCCGCTCTGACCCATCTCCATCAGCATCTCTCATTTGGCCCCCAGCCTCCAGCACTCACATCTGCAGCCCTGCCCTCCAGGACAGCCAAGGCAGTGCCCTGTCTGGGGTACCCCAACCTCTGTCCAGGGACAGCTGGGAGACCCGGCTCCCTGGCCCTGCAGGGGCGACCCTGACGGCAGAATCTAGGCGGCCGTGGTGAGGGTCTCCTCCCTCCTATTCCCAAGTCAGTCCCAGGTCACTGCCTTCACCCCAAGAGCTCTCCCCACCGTATCTATGGAGTTTGGAGACTCACTGCTCTACCCCCGCCAAAGTGAACCCAGTACCTTCCCCCTCCGGAATGGGGGGTCCGTGAATCTCCACTCACTCAGGCAGTGCACATACATACATTCCCTCCTCTCTGTGTCCCTTGGGTGCCAGACCCTACGGAGACCTCTGTCCTGGCCCCTGTCCTGAACCGCGTCCCCCTTCGGGACGTGCCTCCCCCCTTGGGCGCTCCCGTCCGTCCCACCCCGTACCTGCAGGGCTCGGCTCCCACGGGCAGAAGAGGCTGGAGGGGAGAGGGTCCCGCGCGGCCGCAGACCCTCGCGTGGGGGCCGCGGCCGCAGACGGGGCGGGCAGCAGACGGCGGACGCGCGGCCCGGAGGCGGCCGGGCCGGGGGCGGCGGCGGGTGCATCCCCCGCCGCCCTGTCCACGGGCCCGGCCGGGGGCGAGCGCCCGCGCGGGCCGGGAGAGGAGGGGGCGGTGCGACGCGGGCGAAGCCGCCGATTGGTCGAGCCCGGGTTGGCACCGCCCCCGGCGACCCCGCAAGCCCCGCCTACATTTAAAGATCCCACATTCCCGGGAGCCCCCTTAAGCCCCCAGCGCTCAGCTGGTCCTCAAACTCGCTCTCTGGCTGGACGCAATGGAGGGGACCTGACTTAGCGAAGCGACAACTCCCGCCCCCGACAGCTCTCGGTAACTCCTAGCCACCCCCTTTCCAAAATCGAGTCCCCAAACTCCAACCATCCCTCAACCCCTCAAATACACGCATTTGCTGAGGGGTAACTTTGCAAAGCGACTGGACACCTCCCTCCTGAAATGACCTCCTCAGAAGTCCTGCTTGCAGTCTATTGCTGAGTGCAGGGTGCCTAGGACCCTGACGTGGGGGCTTCTAGGAGTTGAGGGGGTGCCTTGCTAGGGCCATGGGTTCAAGGCCATCTTCTGTGAGACTTAGCCCCTCCTCCCACTTCTAACCCTTACCAACAATACCAGGATGGCAGGCCAGCGGAAGCCTGCTTGGGAGGTGTCCAAAACCATGCTCCTTTCTCCTGGCACAGAGGGTGTCCTTGGGCGACTCATTCATTCAACTTAATAATGGCTGGAAGGGGCCTTGGGGACGGGGGGGGGGGGGGGAAGCGGGTGGAACGGGGAGGGGGAGCTCTTTCCTTCTCCTCCCCCAGGCTGCCAAACTATCTAGGCCTTACCCTGTCCCCGCCTGGCTGGGGTGACTGAGTCCAGCTCTGACCCCCCCATCTCTCTCCCAGTCCCCCACTGTTTTCTTCCCAGCTTGGAGCTTGGGACAGGGTCAGGAACATCTGACTGCTCGTCACTGCCTGTAGGCAGCTGATCTGTTTCCTCTGTGGTGTCCGGAAAAGAGCTAGACTAAATGAGGATGAGTGGATGGCTGCCTGGGCAGGGGGTGGTCTCATGGGCCAGTGATGAGGCTGAGCAGGACCAGGTGATGGCCTGGGGTCGGTGGACAAGACTTCTGTATCTCATCCCAGCCTGTTGGGGACACCTGAAGAAGGCCTGGCTGTGGTGGCCGTGGAGGCCGGGGCACCTCAGGGGTGTCAGGATGGGGGACCCTAAATGGATGCATCCTCAGCCATGCTCAAGGAGCAGCCTTCTGTAATCCCCATCCACCCATCCACTCACCAGCCCCCCCCCTGCCAGGCCTGCCTGAGCTGCTGGGGGCTCTTTCTAAAGCACGGTCGTGCTGGAACCACCCACACCTCCCTCGGGACCTGGCACACATCCTTGTACTGCATTCAGTGCCCCAGCCCCTGCCAACCTGAGCCTGCCCCTGTGCGGATCTCTGCCCCACAAGGAGCACTCACACCGTGCCCACAGGCTGACTCCAGCCTGTGTAGGCTTCTGTGGAGTGCCCGCAACATCGGATGCTTTTTGAATTCAAGTCCAACATGTAAACGTCCGGATATTCACAAAAGCATGGGCCACAGACCCTGGAGGCTCCTCTAGGCCCTCGCATCCTGAGCAGGCCCTGCAGGCTCTGCACCCATCTTCTCTCTTTGGAAAGATCCCTCTTTCCCCTTTGGGCTCATCTGCCCTAAGGGATCAGGGACCCCCTTCAAGGGGCTAAACTTAGGATGGTTGACCTGGTGAATGACCACTGTCCACCCAAGTCTGCCCTCCTGCCTAATTCAACCTCACCTCTCGGAGACAAAGTCTGGCTGAGGTGGATAGGGGTCGGGGGACGGACGTGGGGCTGTGGGTGGGCACCACCTGAGATTTCACTGCAGAGAGAGCCTCTTATCAGTCCATGGTTGGCTGGAAGAGACCAGAGGAGCCTACAAATGAACTTGTCAGTTGGGATGCACCCAGGGGGACTCACATTCCCAGGAAATGGCCTAAAGAACAGGCAGGAGATGGGGTGGTGGCTGATCAGGAAGCCCCTCGTCCAGGGGCCTGAGGGCTGGGCCACAAGTCTAGGGCAGTGACCAAGGGTCCAGGTGCAAGAGACCTGGGAGAGCCTCACAGGGGCTGAAGGACCCATAGGCTGCCTGAGTAGGGATGGACTGGCCACCTACCCCTACCCCTAGCTGGCATCCACAGAAATATCAGACCCACCTGGGGCCTGACAGATGGCTGCCCAGGAGGTTGGACCCTGAATCCCCCATGAGTATGGAGATGGCAGGGTACGGAATATATTTACCCATTCATTCATTCATTGATGCATTCATTGATTCACTGATTCATTCAATTCATTCATTCATTCATTCACATAGCCACCGAGCCCCTTGCCTGAGTCTGGTGCTGGGGATGCAGAGTCTGTGATACAAAACTGTCCTTCTTGGAGCTGAATTTCTAGAACTCTGGGAACAACCCTCTCCAAACAAAAGGACCAGTAAGAATTCTAGATACACAAGTATTAGAAAGCGATCCAGTGAAGTTGAGAAAGATAGGAACAGCTGGGGAGACTTTGGGGTGGTCATGGGAGGCCTCCCAGAAGGGGGAACATTCCAAAGGGGCCAAGGAGCCAGGCCCGGAAGAGCTAGAAGGGGGCACCGGGTGGAGGGCACTGCAAGGATCAAGACGCTGAGGTGGGACCAAGGAGGGCATGTTTGAGGAAGAGAAGAGAGACCAATGTGGCCAGAGGGAAGGGGCAAAAGGGAAGGACCGAGTCAGAGGCTGGCAGGGGTCCCACCTGCAGAGATGTGTGCACGAGGACTCTGAGCAGGGTGCAAGTCATGGAGGGTTAAGTCCCCTAGGGTTCTGTGAATTGTAGGGGCAGGAAGGGGACCAGGAAGGCCCCAGGAGCTGGGGCAGGCATCTTAGAGGGCTCGTTCCTCGGCTCTCTGGAACTCAGGGACTTAGAGAAGCGTCACTCATTTTATCAATGTTTATTGAGCACCTCCTGTATGTAAGAGATGAGCCTGAAGTGGAGACAGCATGGTGCAGAAGACACACGGAATCCCCCAAACTCATGTTTTCAGCAGGCAAGATGAGATCTTGAGTCAACAAATAAATACAACTGGCCCCTGCAGATGGTCCATGGAGGAAATGAGGCCAGGGAGTGGTGAGGAGGAGCTTTGCCTGACAGCCCCTCGGTCCCTGCTCTGGAGGAGGAGGTGGGAGCCTGGGGGTGACAGGCAGGCAGGGAAGCAGCTCTACCATCAGCACAGGATCCCCACAAAGCAGCCAAGGCCTGGGAGCCCTCCCCACCAACACCACCCCCCCGCCCCAGGCCTCCAGGGACCTCCCCTGGGGCTGTCCTGTCCATGCAGCCGGCAGCAGCTTCCCTGTTCCAGACACCAGCGTCCCCTCCCTTCTCACAGTCAGGCTGGAAGGCTCCAGACTCTTTCTTTCTGGCCACGCCCACATCCAGTGGGACCTCAGGCCTGTCCATCCTTGCCCCTGAATTCACCCCAGGACACCCCTTTGTCCCCATCCCTTGCAGCCCTTGCTTCAGCAAAGGCCCTGGGGACAAAGGCAGGACTGAGGACAGTGTCCTATTGTCTGGCCCTACTCGTCTGAAGAGCCTCCCCTGGCAAATCCCAGTCCACCCAGAACCTCAGAATGTGACCTTATTTGGAAACAGGGTCTTTGCAGATACTGTTAAATGAAGATGAAGTCATACTAGATTAGGGTGGGCCTTAACCCAGTGACCGGGGGTCCTCCTAAGAAGGCCACGTGAAGACAGATGTGGAGACTAGAGTGATGTGGCCAGAAGCCACGGGACACCTGGAGCCCCCAGGAAGGGGAAAAAACAAAAAGAAGAGCCTGCCCTAGAGCCTCCAGAGGGAACGTGGCCCTGCCCACACGTGGATTTCAGGCTCTGGCCTCCAGGACTGTGAGAGAAGACATTTCTGTTGTTTTAAGGTTGTGGGCCTTAAACCCCCTGGAAAAGTCATGCGGTGGTCACAGACAAGGGCCCCTCCCTCGTTGAGCCTCAGGTCCCTTGGCAGGGCAGTGGGGGCCTCCGAGGGCAGTGAGAGGGGCTAGGGAGCTAATCCCCTTCAAATGTGCTAGGTACACAACAAGCGCTCACTGGATGCTCCTAGTTGCAGGACCTGAGCGGTTCAAGTGACTTCCTGGCTTCTCTGGCTCCAGTCCTGTCTCTGCCAGGCACCCCCAGAGGAGTCTTTCCTTGCTAAAATCTCACCGTGTTGCTTCTAATTCTGAGTGCTCAGTGGCTCCCCGGGACCCTCATGGTGTCCGTACAATTAGACCCTCAGCCCGACTCCAGTTGGACACCAGCAGGGGCCTTCTTGCCCTTCTAGACTTAGCTCAAAGAGCAAGAACACCTCTTCCAGGATGCTTTCCCAGATTTCCCAGAGCATGACAAATCCCTCCCTCCCCATGGTTCCTCAGCATTGGGCGGCAACCTGGCCACACACACTCCCTCCTCCATGCCCACCCAGTTCAGTCCCAGAATCTGCCCATTTCTCTCCCTCCCTGACTACGCAGTCCTGGCCCAGCCAACTGTACCCAGTTACCTCCTGGGTTCCCCTCTGGCCTTTTGCCACTTCGGCTCCTGCCCCAACAGTCCCTGCTCTCCACAGTAGTCATGGAGGCTTTTGAAAATCATAAATCAGGGCACCTGGGTGGCTCAGTCGGTTAAGCGACTGCCTTCGGCTCAGGTCATGATCCTGGAGTCCCGGGATCGAGTCCCATATCGGGCTACTTGCTCAGCAGGGAGTCTGCTTCTCCCTCTGACCCTCCCCCCTCTCATGTGCTCTCTCTCTCTCATTCTCTCTCTCAAATAAATAAATAAAATCTTTAAAAAAAAAAAAAAAAGAAAATCATAAATCAGACCACCATGTTTCTCCCCTGCTCACACACCCTCCATGGCTCCCCACTGCTCTGCAGTCCACTCCTTTTACCTCAGCCCCTACATGCAGACCCCTCTATCTTCCTCCTCCTCCTCTCTCCCCCTAGCTAATTCTGTTCCAGTTATAGCAGCCTCCTCACTGTTCCTCAAACATGTCAAACTCATTTCTGCCTCAGGACCCTTGCATGTGCTGTTCCTGCTGTCTGGTATGCTGTTCTCCCAGCTCCCACCTGGTTGGCCCCTCCTCCTCCGGGTGTGAGCTCATGCTCACCTCCTTGGAGAGGCCCCTCTGCCCTGGTCATTCTCTAACACATCACTGTGTTTTATTTGCCTCCCAGTACGTCTCACAAGGACCGATCTGGGCCTGCTTCAGCCCCTGCTGTGTGGCCAGCGCCCAGCCCAGGGCACGTAGTACCTGCTCAGTGTTTGTTGACTGATTACATGACCATACATATCTAGAACTGTTGCCTCCATTCTCCCCACACCCCCACTGGCAGCTCACTGTTGACCCTGAATGTCAGCCAATGTTTGCGGGCAAAAGAAGGAGCAAAGATGGGCGCCTGGGTGGCTCAGTTGGTTAAGCAACTGCCTTCGGCTCAGGTCATGATCCTGGAGTCCTGGGATCGAGTCCCACGTCAGGCTCCCTGCTCAGCGGGGGGTCTGCTTCTCCCTCTGACCCTCTTCCCTCTTGTGCTCTCTGTCTCTCGTTCTCTCTCTCTCAAATAAATAAATAAAAATCTTTAAAAAAAAAAAAAGAAGGAGCAAAGATGCTGCTCCCTAAAAGCTGTCTCAGGGAATAAGACCACAGAATCTGGGTGGTGGAGGCTATAGGGTTGGGGGACCTTCCAACCTGGGGGCCAATGCCCCCCTCCTGGCTGTGTGACACAAAGCAGGTCACCCAGATTCTCTGAGCGGGTTCCCCACCACCAGTGATTGGAGAAAACAGAGAGTCACTCTCTGGGGGCTCTAGAAGGCATAGTTGTTTTCTTGTTATATTTTGTTAGTATGATGTTAAAGGTTGGCACTTTTTTCTTTAAGTCACCAGTTTTTCTACCCAGCTCCTAGGTGACCTCTACTCCCAAACAATACCGGAGTCTGGATTCACTCACCCTGGTGTGCAGGGGTCTCCCTGACGAGCCACCACCAAAGGGCCTGTCCCCTTCGGTCCTGTTGGATTACCAGTTGGCTGGCAGGGGGCTGAGCTGCCTTTCTTCTCCCTTCGACCTGTAAGGACCAGACATGGGGTGTGGGGTAGAGGCAGGGCCCAGGACAGTGGGGTGCAGATAGCCCCCAGACTTCAATAGTCTTTAGAGTAGGGCGCCTGGGTGGCTCAGTTGGTTAAGCGACTGCCTTCGGCTCAGGTCATGATCCTGGAGTCCTGGGATCGAGTCCCACATCGGGCTCCCTGCTCAGCAGGGAGTCTGCTTCTCCCTCTGACACTCTTACCTCTCGTGCTATCTCTCATTCTCTCTCACTCAAATAAAAAAAAAAAAATAGTCTTTAGAGTAGATCTGTCTTCTGACTAGCTGAATTACCTTGTAAGTTTTAAGGAAACTGAAGATCAGTGGTGTTGTCTGTCCAGTGGGGCCTTGTTTCCAGGCTCAGGCCCCTCGACGAGCCCCTGCTGATACCTCTAACCCATACGAGGCACCCTCCCTGGAAGCCCCACTTCCTTCCACAGGACACTGCACACTAAAGGCTTTATCTGCCTTTCCCCATGCTGTTCCCTGTCCTGCCCCCAGGTCTACCCCCTCCCCAATTCATTCACCACAGGGAGATCTAGGTGGGTGAAGCTGGGACAGGCTGGTGTGAGGATGAAGGAGGTAGGGATCCCTGACTTGACCAGCTGCATTCTTGGCCACCCCCAAATCTTCACCCAGTCTGTAGCTGCCCTGGGGTCTGTAATGCCCTCAAGGAATTCAGTCTGTACTGGGCTATTGCCAAAGCCCCTCCGTACCCAGGCCCCACCCTGGAGGAGGGGGCCAAAGAGGACACAGAGCAGCCCCATGGCTGAGAGGAGTGAGGGAGCTCAACCCCAGAATGGGACTGACGGGGAAGCACAGTCTGAAGTGGACGTCCCAGTTGCCCTTCCTCTCGCTGGGGGTCTGGAGAGGGGCCAGTGGCCCTCTGGACAGCTCAGGGGGACCTTGGGTCTGACTCTGGCCCTGGGAGAACAGGGCGATTGTCCAAGGTCACCCAGTGGGTCGGTGTGTCAGAGTGGAGATTACTCTATCAGCTCTGGAAGTACCCCTTGCCCTCCCTCCCCATCTCCCCCTCATCAGCGGGACTTCTTTTGAGCTCTAGGGCAGCCTGAGGAGGCTGGGGAAGAGGGTCTAGGAGGGACAAGAGACCTGAGAACCTGGAGGGAGCCAGGTGAGGGGCTTATCCACTCAGTCCTGTCTGGGCCTCCAGCAGGGTGGAGTGACTTGAAGAGAGTATGGACACCCCCCCCCCCCCCCCCCCCAGTTCCAGACAGGGCCCTCAAGCCCCACCCTGACGGTTAAACGCAGGGAGCAGAGGACCCTAGAGCTGACACCACCAGCTGAGTTCTGGGGTTAGTGAGTCCGCCACAAACACAGCTCTGCCTCTGCCCAGCTGGGTGACCTTGGGTAAGTGCTAGCCCTCTCTGGCCTCAGCCCCTTTCCCAGTCAATGGGGTGGGGGCGGGGGAGGGCGGAGCTTAAGGGAGAGAGCACAGCAAGAGCTCCCACGCACAGTAGGCTGGCAGGTGTGGGGAGGGGGGGTTCCCTTCCACTCTGCAGTGGGCCAGCCAGGGGAATCCCCACCACACTCAGTGGGAGGTGGAAAGGACTAAGGGGCAGGGAGCAATCGAGCTGGTCCTCCCCCCCCATTACCCCTCCCCCCTGCAAGCGCCGGAGGGTCCCCTTGTCTCCACCTTCACCTCTGTGGGGGGACGTCTCCGCATTTCAAATTCCCGGAGCGGTAGCCCCCTCCTCATAAGGGTATTCAGGGGGCGTCTGGAGTGACTCCGGGCTTGGAGTTGGGCGGGGGGTGGGGGATGGAAGGGGTTTCCCTCCCTCCCGCATCTCCCCCTTTGAATTCCCGAAGTCCGGGCAAACCCTGACCAAAACGCCCACCAAGGAGAAGGGGAGCGCCGCTCGGACCTCCGCCCTGTAAACCGCCCCCCGCCCCAATGCCCCACTACTGCCTACTCACCGGCCAGAGACGGCCGCCGCCGCCGGAGCCCCAGCGCCTGGCCCGAGCGCGAAGACAAGTGCACGGCCGGGCAAGGGCGTGTGAGCCGGGAGGGTGTGCGCGCGCCGCCGCAGAGCTGACCCCCTCCCCGCCGACCTGGGCCCCGCCCCGCCTCCCGGGGAGGGGCGCCTACCCGGAGGAGCGCGAGAGGCGGACTGCGGCGGCCACCGGGCGACCCCCTCTCCCACAACGCTTCTCCAGAAAGGGTGGGGAGGGAATCCCCCTCCCCGCAGGGGTGTAACAGCCAATCCCAAAGAACGCTCAAAAAGCTGGGAGGACCCTCTGCCGCTCCTGGCCCACGACGTTCATGTTACAGATGGGGAAACTGAGACCCAGAGATGGGGAGCCCCTGGCCAGGGCCCAGCGCCCCAGCAGCATAGAAATGCGGCTGCCCGCCTCTCTCTGGGGGTCGCTCTCCGGCGTCCGGGGAAGGAATGGAGCCAGGGCCAGAAAGGAAGGCAATTAAGCCCCCAACCTTGAGCGGGCTGTGGGGCCTGGGAGGTCCAGGGGGAACCCGGAGGCTTCAGGGAGCTGGTGACGTTGCTGGGGCTAGAAGGTCCCAGTGAGGGAGGGGTACCCCGGGTGGCCACAAAACAAACCACAGAAAACTTCTCTAATATCATTGTTGGGCTGTGACGTCCCCCTCTCCCCGCACGATTCAGGGACCCCGCTGAACGTGAACAGCAGGGGCCTGGGCAGCGAGATTGTGAAGGTCACTGCCAAATTATAAGAATGCGGCTCACGGGGTTTGGGTCACTGGGTGATGGCGGAGGGGGCGCTGCTCAGGGCTCAGCCCCTCCTGCGACCTTGGCCCTGCTCCGGCCCCTCTCTGAGCCGATTTCTTTCTTGCGACTGGACAGCATCCACTTCTGGGGTCCCTCCAGCTCTCAGAAGTCTTTGGGGTTGCCGGCTGCATTTTGCTGCCCTCCTCCAGCTCCCCCCCAGGAGGAGTGGTGCCCTCCCAGACCACCGAGCTCTCCCTCGTCGCCCCCTGCCTCCCGCAGCCCCACCCGCCCAGTCTCGGAACCCCCACCCACCTTCTGCCTTAGCCTGGGTTGAGGGGGTTTCCTCTGGGAGCAAGGAGGCTTCCACGAGGCTCCATCCTTTTTTTTGTTGTTGTTGTTTTTTCCCCCTCTTTTCTTCCATTCATTCTAAAAATAGCCCTCCCTCTCCATTCCCCCCCGGCCGCCCGGAGCGTCTCCGGAAAGGTAATGCATTCCAAGGGTGGGGTCCCCGAGGCCGGGATTCCGCCGCGCGGGCGGGGCTGGAGGATGCGAACGGCAGGGAATGGGGTGGGGGGCTATTGGGAGCGCATCCCCCTCCTTCCCATTGTGTGTGAGATGCTCTCAGAAGGAGCCGCCGGCGTGACCGTGACCGTGTGTGGAGGGAAAGAGAACAAAGGGGCAGGGGACCTCTAGGGTATGCATTGTGGAGGCAGAGAGAGGGAGGGCTAGGGGAACCGCGGGTACTGGACCTGGACCTAAGAGGGGTCTCACCCAGTACCTCTGTGGGGATGACTCTCCACCTGTGTGGGTGGGTGGGGGGGGGAGTTGAGGTCCCTACCTTGGTCGGACACAGGGAGGGAGAGTAAAGAGCTAGCAGTTACAGGGCAGCTTCATGGAGGGAGGGGGAGTCCCCCTCCCTTGAACCCAGACAAATGCCCTGCAGCGCCCCCAGAACGCCCCAGCCAGTCCTGCTGCTGCTCTTGCCCACTGTCTCCCCAGTCCCTTCTCCATGATGCAGTTACAGAATTCCGTCCTCAGCTATGTGACTGATCATGTCCCTGTCCACATAACCAGCACCCTCCTCCTTGAACCTAGAGAAGGACCTGATTCTCCCCCTCCAAGTCCTGAGTGGTCTGGCTCCCATTCCCTTTTGTCCCAGCACTAGGGCTATTTCCCTAGACCACCCCCCCACACTGGGCCACACTCAGCCTCTGTCTTAATCTGTCCAGCCTCAGGGCCTTTACATCTGCTTTTCCTTCTGCCAGGATCACCCTTACCTCACCCCCTATTGTCTTTCAGAGCCTGGTCTGAGGTCACCTCCTGCTCTGGGCACATCCCTCTAGTTTACGATCTTCAATTCCTGGTGTGCTCTGTTACTTATTCACCTTCTGCCTGAATGTGCCCCCCACCCCCAGCAACTTAGGCCTGGCTGATGAGAGGCGGGGCCAACTCTGACCCAGCACCACCCCAGAAGCTACCCAGCTCCAAACAGATGGCACCACTGCCCCAACCACCCTGGAAAGCACCCCTAGGACATGGCACCAAAGATCCAGCACCTGCTTCTGCAGGGGTGTCACCTTCCACAGTGAAACTAAAAACACAGGCATCTAAACGTTGCCTCCCCTGACCCCAGGGATGGCGTAGCCCGTTTCCAGAATAACATACCGAGAGAAAAAGGGCCCACAGGGACCGAGTTCCAGGCCTGTTGAGCAGAAGCCAGTACGGAGGTATGTCTGTTCAGATGGCAAATAGGTATGAAGAGCAAAGACGAGAACTGCAGGGAGGGGGAGGCACTGGGGGCAGCCCTGGGCATGGGGAGGGGAGTGACCTTTCCTTTGTTATTAGCTTTTCCATCATGTTTTCTTATACTTTTTTTTTTTTTGAAACCAAAGGGGAGGATAAAAGGAAAATCGCTTTGTTGGAGGGTACAAAAGCTCAGAGAGGGTATGTGCCCCCATGGGACAGAAAACGCAGCTGTGTTGAGAAATCAAACACTGGCCCCCCAATACTTGCCTCCATAAATTTACCCTGAAATGTTTGAGCACCTACTATAAATTTATATGCCCAGAGATTGAGGGTGAGTTCAGAGGGGGTGGGGATTCCTGGGGTCCTGAGAGTACAGAGCCCTGGGGGTTCTGGGAAAAGGTGATGGCTGGATGAGCAAGAACATGTGGCCTCAGCAGGGCCAGGCTCACAGCCAAGGGTTTGGAGGGCTTGTGGGGGTTGAGGGAGAGAGAAAGCCCTTGAAGATGGGTTGAGTGCCTTTTCTTTGCACATTTCACTGCCAGGCCAGGACTTGACCTCAGGCTGGTGTTCAAGACCAGAAAGGTGGGAGATAACATGGGAAGTGGGGGGGACCCAGCATGCAGGGATATGGGGAACCAGGGACGGAAGAGACAAAGGCATCATCGGAGAGGTTTCAGAAAGCCTCAGAGCACAGGCGGGGGGTGGGGTAGTAAGGGGGTGCCAAATCAAGATTAGGTCTGCCAAATAAAATACAGGGCACGGAATGGGACATACTTATAAAAATAAAAATTACTCGTTGTTTATCTGAAGTCAGGTTTAGCTGGGCAACCTGTAGTTTTCTTTTCTAAATCTGGAAACCCTAGGCCCAGATCTTCTGGCCAAGCAAAACTGGGGTTTGCTGGGGGGAAGAGGAGGAGGGGCCCTATGGGTGTCCGTCCTCTCCCCTCCCATCCCCCCTCCCGTCCCACGTGTTCCCTTCCTAAGCTTTTCTTTGTCCCCCACACGTTGTCCACGTCCCTTAACTGTTCAAGTTTCCCCCCTCCCCTCCTCTCTCTTCCTTTGTTGTCCCCCTCCTTCCACACACTCCCTCATTACCCCATCCCCCGACTCCTCCTCACGCACCCCTCTCCTCATCTTCCCCAGCCCTTCGCCTTTCCCCCACCTTCTCTGGTACCCACCTCTCCTCCACGTCCCTTCACCATCCTCCCCTCCTCCAAAGCCCCTCTCTCCGCGATAACCTCCTCCCGGGACACCCACCCTCTCCTCTCCTCTGAGAACCGCCCCCCTCCCCACCGCCGGTTCTGGGGGCGCACGAGGGGGAACCCCGGCCACCGGCGCCGAGCTCCACGCAGGCGCAGAACCGCCCGGCTTCCCTGAGGCCGCCGTCCCCTTCGCTGCGGCCCGCGCACCCCGTTGCCAAGGCGACGGCGAAGGCCGGAGCGGGAACCTCCGGAAGACCCCGCTCTCTCTCCCTCCTCCGCCACCTCCTCAGCAAACCCCACTCTGGTTTGAGCCGGTTTCCCCACCCCGCCCCCAGTGCGCACTGCGGCGCGTGAGGATTCCCTTGCCCACAGGGCGGGGGTCGGGCAGGGATCGACGCATGCGCACCGGGCGAGGCTTTCCCTCCCCGCCTAGCGCTCGACGGGAAAGCCCTAGCGCGTGAAGCGAGCACCCCCGCGCAGGCGCAGTGTGCGCCCGGCGTCCCCACGGCCCCGCTCGGTCGTCCCGGCAACGCGCGCGGGGAGGGCTGGGAGAACACGGAACTCCCGTCTCACGCCCCCTCCCGCGCACTGCAGCGGAGCCGGGGATTCCCTGCTGCCCGCGCGCAAGCGCGGGCCTGGGATTCCGCGGGGGCGGGGCCGGAGAAAGAAGGGGCTTTTCCGTGGAAAGGGAACAAAGGTTATTACCATAGTTCAGTCAGAAGGAGGTCCTCTCAGCTCCTGTCCTGAGTTTTACCTCCTCTCTGGTCCCCTGGCCGTCCCTCTGCAGGTCCCCAGGAGAGCTTGCCACATGCAGCTCCGATACCCTTCTTACATTGCTCCCCATCGCCCTGGGGTGAATTCCCGTTCCTCAGCCTCGCCTGCACGGAGGCCCTGCACGCCCAGCTGACATTTTCCTTTTGGTTAATCACCGTTAGTCGCCAGCGCTCCCTAATTCCCAACCACAAAGACCTCAACGTGGCCATGCAGGAGGCTCCTTTGCCAAGCCTTTCTTCAGGATATGCCTTTTCCAGGCACCGTCTCGTTGATTCCCCAGATAGCCTGGGGTTAGATACTGTTTTATCCCATTAAAAATAGGAGGAAACTGAGGCTTAGACCCATTAAGGCCCTGGCCTAAGACCCCAGAGGTAGAAGGCAGAAGCCTCTATTTGTGGGGAGACATCTGGGCTCTTCCACCCCTTATTTAGCTGACACCTTCAACCCCCATTCCAGATCCCACTGCTGCCCCTGCTTGCTCTCCCGCAACCCTGGCAGCTTTCTTGGGTATGTGACACAGGCAGGTGACTTAGTTTTACCGTCTGTAAAGGGGATAAATATCTCATGGGACTGTCCCAAGGGTTCAGTGAAACATTACCATGGGCTAGGCCAGGGCCCAGCATCCAGAGGATGGTTCTCACAGCTGGTCTAGTCCCCGTTCAGTGGTCATCTTCCCCCTCAACTCCCCCCCTCCCCCCATGTTTCTTGGTGGCCTCCTGCCTCACTTCCCTAACCCCCACAGGGTTTTCTGGGGTATTTCCTAGATTCCTCACATGCCTTCTGGCTGATGTCTTAGAGTTGGCTCTAGGATCTCCAAACTAAACCAGTGCTCTGTATATGTTGGTTAGTTTTATGCCAGCTACCGTCGTTTCAGGCACCTTCCATTCTGCATTTTAGCTGAATCCAATTATTAATGGCACCCCTCCCTTGAACAGGAGAGATATAACCTCCAGGCCTTTGCATAGGTGATTCCTTCAGCCTTTTCTGTCCCTGTCTGTGTAGCGAATTCCTATGCATTCTTCAAAGCCCTCCCTCCATGAAACTGTCACGGCCCCCTCTGGCCCAGCTCTGACACCACACAGTTGGGGGGAATGGGGACCAGAGACCACAAGGGCAGCCTTGTGGGTGCAGGGAGGGTATTGCTTGGGTGGGAGCCATAGCAGTGACCTGGTAAACACTTAGACCCTGCCTAACACATGTGGGCCCATCTGGCTGCTGCCCCCCCTTTCTGCCAACTCTCCAAGGCCAACTAAGCTCTAGGAAGCCAGAACCAGGTGCAGATCTTACCCAGCCCTTCCCAAACATGCGGCCTCTGATGGGACACTTATTCCTACCCGGATCCACCTTTGTGCTCCAGCTTCCAAGCCCTTGCCTGCCTATGCGATGGAATCTGACTCATCTCCCACTCAGGCCCGCTCTGAAAAATCCTCCACCGAGAAGCCTGCCCAGGATGCCTCCCATGTTGGAATAACACCAGAGCAGCCAGCATTTCCTGACCCCCAAGCACAGTATGTGACCTGGCTGCTGACTCTGAACCAGAATCTCAGGATGCTAACTACATCACCTCTAGCTTGCCTCTGGTTCTGCCCTGAAGTGCTCTGTGACCCGGAGCCAGTGCCTCAACCTTTCTGAGCAGTCCTCTTGCAGCAGGCCAGCAAGGCTTCCGGAAGTGGTGGTACAGGTCCCTTCACGGACAAGTGGCCCAGCCAGGTGGGGATGCCATAGAGCCAGGCACACGTCTCAGTTGGCTTGCTGCGACACGAGGGCAGTTGGGGGGCCCTGATCTTCTCTGAATGTGACCCCCTGCATTCCCCGGCATTCCAGCCCTCCTCTCCCCACCACCCACAGAGACTTCAAGTGCACACTCTGCTTCACCGACTGCCTTTATTGGGCATCAGCCCCAGGGCTCCACGGGCGCAGGAAGGGGGTGGTGGGCGTCACTCGAAGCAGGGACTCTACAGCGGGAGGCATGGCCTACGATGCCACGTAGCCCCCAGGACACTTGCCTCAGCCCCGGACCTCTCTGTAACCCACGTAGCTGACCCAGCAGGAGGGCGTGTGACGTCACGACCCTGACCGCCTGTGGGGCGGCTCCCCCAGTTCTGGGCTCACTTGGGGGCATTGAAGGGCACGGCCCGCTGGTTCATGGGGTTGTCTGGCGACCGCAACCACTCCTTCTTGAGCAGCTGCTTCAGCTGCGACAGCCGCATATTGGGGTTTTCTTGCTTGAGCCGCGGCAGCTGCGCCTCCTCAAAGGCAGTGAAGGCCGCCCGCATGCGGCGCTCTGGGTGCCGGTCCGCAGCCTCGTCTGCCACGCTAGGGGAGGACGGTGGCGTTAGGGGGCGGGTCTATGGGGCGACCCCGCCCCCAGACGCATAGCCCCGCCCCCGTACCCGAGCCCCGCCCATCACCTGAGCACCGCGATGGCATCCTCAATGGTGCGCGCTTCCACGCTGCCCTCCTCCAGCACGCGGCGGTTCACATTCTCCTCCAACGGCACCTCCAAGTGGCTCTTGGCTTTCTCGGCTGGGGGTGGGAGGCAGCCAGGTGACAGAGACATACACAGAGACAGAGAGAGATAAGCAGGGATGCAGAGTTCCAGAGAGATGACAGAGACCCAATGGGGGAAGAGAGAGAGAGGAGGCAGGCAGGCAAAGAAGGATGGGGGAGCCCTCTTGCCCTCCCAGCCCCCTGCCCAGGCCACGCTGCCCTCCTGACTTTCCTGCAACCGGGCACACAGGAGGTGCCCCACTCATGGCTACTGTCTCAGCCTCAAGGCGCCTCATTAATGCCCTGAGGACCCCATGGGGCACAGGCCCAGGTCAGGTGCAGAGCAAGTAAATACACGCGTGTGTGTGCCCATGCTCTCCGTGCTCAAAGCCAGGTCTGCCAGGCCACTTCTTCACCACCCATGCTTCACCACACAGCCCAGGCAGCTTCTCTGGGGCTGAAGAAGGGGCTCTAGACTCAGCCAGGGTCAGCCTGTCCTTTACTGGGTAAAAAGGCAGCTCAAGAGTGGGCCGCAGCCCCACCTGTGTCCGGGGCTTCTTTGTGCTGGTGGTCTCGGCGGAGCGTCTCCTCAATCTGGGCCCGGGTGACCTTGTTGGGCACAGCCACGCGGGGGGCCTTGCCGCCCTTGAGCTTGGAGTCCTCCTCCTCCAGCAGACGCTGGGTCTCCTTCTTGCGCTCCAGCTGCTCCAGGCGCCGCTTCTCCTTCTCCTCCTGGGGGGAGGGGGAGATCAGGAGTGGACCCCACCACTGGCACGGGTGGACCAAGGCCCTGCTGCGTGCTAGACCCTGTGCTAGGCACAGGGGACATAGCTGGGGCACCATGGGATTACCTGAGGGTTCCCAGCCTATATGACTATGGGAACAACAGGGAACCCTGGCCATGGCAGGTGGGTGGGTGGTTCTCGAAGGAAAAGTGACACCTGGGCCGGAGGAGAAGCCAGCCTGGACGAGAACTGGAGGACAGGAAAGTCCTTAGTGGTGGGAATGCAGGTGCAAAGGCCATGATGTAGGAACCTCCTAGAGGCTGGTGTGGCTGGAGTAGGGAGGGGAAAATGTGGAAGGAGGAGAGGTGGGGAGGGGTTTGTATTGGATTCCAAAGTCAACAGGAGCCAGGGAGGGTCTGAACACATTTGCTGGCTGGAGCAGGGGTTCTGCCCTTAGGGGCAGTGTCCCCAGCCAAGTGTCACAAGGGACTGGTCCCACCTTTGCTCCCCAAGGAGACCCTGATGCCATCTGGCCTACAGGACTTGCCCTGGGTTGCTGCCCCCTAAAGTACCTAGGGGGCAGAGCCATGTTCTGGTTCATTTATAATGCAGGGCAGCCATAGGCTTGGAACATTCTGCCATCTCCCACCCACACCCCCACAGGGCCCTGCAGCCCATGCACCCCCACTTGCCTACCCTCTGCCTGCAACTCTGCCATCTGACTCCCATGCCTTGGGGATGGTCCCCGCTCCTTCAATGCCCTCTGTGACACTCCTATAGTGGGACTAAGTGTTCCAGAAGACGACTCCATGTGCCTGAGGATACCCCCTGGGCCTCTGACCTCTACCCTGCCTGCCCAGCAGGAAAGCGGGGGAGAGATTAAAGGTGAAGGGCTCCCACACCTGTGTTCAGGCACCTCAGGCAGGGCCATTGTGCTTTGATCCTCAGTTTAATCATCAATCAGACATAATGTCCTCCCAAGGCCCCCTTACCCCACATGGTTCTCATACAGCCCATGTTCATTCAGCCCTGCCTTGGCCTTGGCACTGGCTGCTCTCTCCTCCTGGTATACCAATGCAGCCTCCTTCCCTGGCTAACTCTTGCGCCTCCGGAGTTCCTGGCTCCCTATCAGGCTCCTCCACCCCATGGCTTTTTCCTGTGTTCCACAAGTCCCTGTTTCTCTCTTCTGACTATGTGGTTTGTCCTGGAGGCAGGCCCTGGCCTGGGTTTTGAACAGCTGCCTTCTGGCCCCAGGCCCAGTGCCCAGTAGGTGCTTAGTAAAAGGATGCTGAATGAATGCATGAATTCCAAAAGGTTCCAATGACTCAGGAAAGACATGCAGCTTGTGGCCATTAGTCTCTAGGGACATGGGACTGAGGAGGGAACATGAGCATTTATACTCTGACATTCAGCAAAATTTTTTGAAAAAGTCACTTGCAGTTTTTAAAAAAGAGCAATTAGCAATTGGCAGTTTCTGGCGATGGGAGACAGTAAGTCCACTTTGCAGAATATTCCAGAGCCATAAGAAATGAGTCTCATATATAACTGACATGGAACCCAGACAGGTGCTCATCGCCAAGTTGCTTAATATGGAACAAGTGGAAATGAAATGCTGACGTCCAGGTGGGGAGATGAAGTACAGCCCCATCCGTGGCTGATGCCTGGAGACCAGGAGAAATATGGCTGTGGGCCTCTATTTAGCTCAAGACATGGGCTTTGGGGTAGGCCACTGGGTGAGAAAGGTCTTTGGTGTCATGCGGGGAGAAGAGGTGTGTTATTTTTTAGCGTTTTGGAGTGAGCATGGATTTGCTTTTTTCTTTTCTTTTTTAAGATTTTTTCCCTCTTTTTTGTTTTGTTTTGTTTTTTTTAAGTAGGCTCCATGCTGGGCATGGAGCTCAACGCGGGGCTTGAACTCACAACCCTGAGATCAAGACCTGAGCTGAGATCGAGAGTTAGAGGCTTTAAAGATTTTATTTTAGGGGTGCCTGGGTGACTCAGTTGGTTAAATGTCTGCCTTTGGCTTGGATCAGGATCCTCGGGTCCTGGGATTGAGACCTGCATCAGGCTCCCTGCTCAGTGGGGAGCCTGCTTCTCCCGCTCCCCCTGCTTGTGCTCTCTCTCTGTCAAATAAATACATTTTATTTATTTTATATAAATTGTATTATTTATTTATTTGACAAAGAGAAAGAGGGCACGCATGCATGAGCAGGGGGAGGGGCAGAGGGAGAAACAGACTCCCTGCTGAGCAGAGGGTCCGACCTCTCTGGCTTTTCTCTCTGCATAATGGCTCTTTGGCACACATTGTTTTTTCTTTTGGGTTTTCAACTTTCCTATATTGTCAAAATACTGATAGTCAAAAAGAAAACTGAAAGACCTCCGTGGACCCAATGCAGCACAGGATGTGGGGAGGGAACCCGTGACCAATGTCCAACCAAAAACAAGGTAGGATCCAGTCCCACACAGGAAGACGATGGGAAAAACTCACAAAAGTGCCCAGGCATGCCAGGAATTGGGCAAGCAGGGATGGCATGTCACCCCTGCTACTTTCTCCCACTGTTAGTCTGGGCAAGAACCTCTGACCAGCCCAGGGGACCAGGAGCGACAGCTATAAATGGGTCTCTGGTGCCACCTACTGGACCCAGCAGTACCAGTCAGTACCAGCCCTGACCCACTCCCCGGACACCAATTCGTACCCACTGTGTGCGTGACACTGGGGCCTATCAGGGGACAGACGCACTCTTCTGTGTTTTTATACACACTTGGAAGAGCCGGCGAGCCCTGTGGCCAGCAGGGTGGATACGGGGGACCGATTACAGCATTCCTCAGCCTTGGCACTGCTGACGTCTGGGGCTGGCTCATTCGTTACTATGGGGCCATCCTGTACCCTGAAGTGTGTTGAGCAGCATGCCTGGCCCCCACCCACCACGATGCCAGCAGCACTTTCCACCCACTAGTTGTGACAATCCAAAATGTCTCCAGATGTGCCAAGTGCCTGCTGAGTGCAGAATCACCCCACGGTGAGAAGTGCCAGTCTAGCCCAACCCTGACATTACATGAAGGAGAGAAATAAGCCCACACAGGGAAGTGGCTGCCTTGCCATTCCCTGAACATGCCAAGTCCTGGCCACCCCAGGGCCATTGCACGAGCCTCTGCCTCCACCTCCCTCCTTGCCCTTGCTCCATGTCCCGTGCCTCCTCACCTTTCAAGCCAAAGCCCCAGGGGGTTTGCATGTTGACTGCCCACCTTAGCCACAGATGCAGGAGCCTGGGAGCCACCCACCTTGCGCTGTTCCTTCCTCATGACGTGTTTGTCCTCATCCTTCCAGTAGGCATCCTCCAGCTCCTTCTGCTTCCTGGCATCAGCTGCTGCCTTGGCCTCAGCCCTCCGTGCCCGGGCCGCTGCCGACTTGGTGTTCTCACCCTGGAACTTCTTGGGCATCCCTCAGCAGGCTGCGGGAGGGCAGGGACCAGTAAGCGGGGGTGGGGGGGGCGCAGCCACCCTTGGTACCCCCAGACTCACACTTGCAGTCAGGATCCCCTTGGAGCCTCAAAGGCCTTGTTTGTAAAACGAGGGCTTGAGACTTTGTGATCTCCTTTTTGAAAAAAATTTATTGACGTGAAATGCACACAACAAAAAATGAACCCTTTTAAAGTGCACAATTTGGTGGCATTTAGAACATTCACAATGTTGTGCAACCATCACCTCTATCTAGTTCCAGAATACATTCCCATCCCCCCAAAAGGAAACCCCACGCCCACTAGCAGTCACACACCCTCCCCCCCCCAGCCCCTGACAACCACTCATCTGCTTTCTGTCTCTATGGATTTGCCTCTTCTGGACGTTTCATATACATGGAATATGATACACTCTGTGGCCTTTTATGTCTGGCTTCTTTCACTCAGTGTGATGTTATCGCGGTTCATCTGTGTTTTTTAGCATGGCAGGGCTTCATTCCTTTTTATGGCTGAGTAATATTCCGCTGTACAAATTGACCACATTTTGTTTATCTATCCACCACTGAAGGACATCTGGGTTGTTTCCACTTTTTGGCTCTTACAGTCATGCCTCTGTGGCCCCCTGGGGGCCAGTCTGTGTGTGGCCCCTTCAATGCTGCCACTTATGAGGCCTCAGTCCCCAGGGCCCAGAGCCCTGAGGCCAAGTCCTCCTCACCCTGGGTAGGCAGCTGCCGTGAGCTGCTCCCGATGACCCAGCCCAGGCTCGCACAGCTGGACAGCTGCGGTCCAGCAGGCCCCTGGTCCGAGCGAGTCCCACGCTGGGTGCTGGGAAAGCAATGCACACAAATGGCAGACACCACCCTCCCTCCACTAACACCTTCATGTGGACCAACTCCATAGAATGCCTCCAAAGCTCTAAATGTGGGGACTGCCCTTGTTCCCTCTCTGAGGTGGGGAAATCAAGGTACCTGGCCAGACCGCACAGCGCTAAGCCTAGGGTCTCACCTCCAAAGCCTGCCTTCCAGGTGAGGAAGGGAAGGCTGTGCAGCCCAGGCACATGCCTTCAGCTCTCTGGGCCTCAGTTTTCCTCATCTGGGAAATGGGCTGATGTCCCCCACTCCTGGGTTGTTTGTCCCCCCTGAACATCTCCAGCTCAGTCCCCTTGGGGAAATAGGCCCAGCATCCAAAAATGAAGGGGAGAGAATATGGTCCTCTGACTCAGGACCACCAGGCCACCCCATTCCAGCCTCCTAACTGTGTGGCTTGTGGGGCAGGGGCTCCCACCTCACAGCCCCGCTGGAAACTCTAATATCAGCTCCCATTTGCAGTGGTTGTGCACACTGGGCTCAGTGCTTTATACACAGCGTCTGAGTGAATTCTCCCAATGCTGGTGTGTGGCAGCAGAGCTGAGATCTGAAGGATGGGTGAGAGGCAGCCCTGAGGATGAAGGGATGGGACTTCTGGGCAGACGGCAGAGGATATGCAACGACCCTGCGGCAGACCCTCAATCCCAACTCTGTGCTCCTAACCACTGCCCCACCCGAGGGTCCTAGCTGGCCCCTGGGGGAACATCAGTGCAGATCAGGATTCTGAGACCACTGAGGCCCCCCCCTTAACATCAAGGGGTGGCCCCTTGGCCCAGGCTGAGACTGAGGAGAGAGCCCCATGGGGCAGAGCAGGGCAAAGTTGGGGAGATCAGTGGCCCCAGAAGACTCAGGGTTGAATACTGACTGCAATCACAGACGAAGTGCTCCCCCTGAGCTGAGACAGAGAGTTGGTTCCAGTTCCTCCTCGCACAGGATGCGTGAGCTGCCACAGGGGGTATGCTAGCCTGATCCTGCACTTCCCCCAGCTGCTCCTTGGCCCCTAAATCAAGCATTCATTACTGACCGTCTACAATGTACTCAACAGAACGCCCCCACCCTGGATTCCCCAGGGGAGTGCCAAGAACAGGGACTCACTGTCCAAGTTACAGATTAGGAAACTCCCCACCCTACTCTCCCCCCATCTTCCACTCCCTTTTGGGTGGCAGCCACACCAGCCTCCCCGCCATTTTTCAAACATCCCAAGCAGGTTCTTGCCTCAGGGCCTTTGCACTTGCTGTGCCCTCCACCTGGCTGGCTGCTCTTCACTCCTCTTTTTACCCAGTTAACTCTTATTTAAATTTCAGGGCCTAGCTCAGGTGTTTCTGCCTCCAGGAAGCCTCCCCTGAGACGCCCTCTCTCAGACCACAAAATTCTCTCTGAGGCACTTTGTTTGGGTTGCTATTTTATGTTCATTTATATGATTATTTGACAAATGTCCGTCTTTCTCGGCAGGCTGGGAGCTCTGTGAGGGCAAGGAATACCACGGTCACTGCTGTGTCCCCAGTGCCCTGTACAGTAGGGGCTCAATAAATGTTCTGAGCAAATGAATGAAAAGCGTCTATTTCCAGAGTTCTCTCAATATTTACTTCACTCTGGGTTGTGTCCAAGCTCAGCTTCTCACTGTTCTTCCCACTCACTTCCCTCTCCAGCCTCTGAGGCTTTGCTCTTGCTGCGCCCTCACCTGATGCACCCTCCGCCATTCCCTCCTCCTGCAAAAATCCTGCCCACTCACAGGGACTCTGCCCCAGCATCCTCTCCTCCCAGGTCACGCTGCTCAAGACCCCCAACTCCATCCCAAAACCTGACAGGACAATTTTGATCCTCTCTTCAGGCCGGGACGAAATGTTGATGTTCTCTCAATATTAATATGCTGAAACCCTAAAGCTAGTGTGACTGTCTTTGGAGACAGGGCCAGTGAGGAGGTGATAGAGATTAAGTGAAGTCATAAGGGTGGGGCCCTAATGGAATGGGGCTGGTGTCCCTGTAAGAGCAAAAGACACCAAAGCTTGCTCTCTCCCCAAGTCAGGAAGAGTGCCTGCATCAGGAACCAAACTGGCTGGCACTTTGATCTTAGACTTCCTAGCCGTGAGCAAGTACATTTCTGTTGTTTAAGCCACCCAGTCTGTGGTATTTTTTAAATGGCAGCCCGAGCTGACTAACACAGACAGCTTTTCTTCTCCGTGTGGTAAATACTTATTCACACACACACTTTTGTCACTCAGTAAACATGCGCTGAGCACCTAATATGTGTGGGACGCTGGGGAAAAGAGGCAGCACCGATCTGACTGCCAGGCTGGCTGGGAGACAGACAATAAGGGCGACAATTTGCCATGAAAACTATGATGGGGACTTGCAGGGCGCTGGGGAAGCCTAGAGGGGTTTTCTGACCCAGCCTGGGGGCTAAGGGGTGTCAAAGGGCTTCCTGAAGGAGATATCTAAGAAAAGGCCTAAAAGTGTGAGGAGCTCCGAGGCCCCAGGAGTGTGAGGGAGGCAGGCTGGGAAGCGGGGATCCGTATTCCACGGTGATAAGATGCGGAGGGCGTTAGAACCGGGAGGCGCAGATCTGCGGGTAAGAGCCCTGGGGTTGGTGAGGAGGTGAATTGGAGCGGTGAGTTAAGTAGGGAGCTCTGGCAGGGATCCGGGGAGTGGCGCTGGACGGGCAGGGGTGTGCATTTAGGAGGGAATCAAGACCCACGTGGTTGACTGGATGTAAAAGTACAAGAGAGAATAGAAGATGGAAGTTCAACACAGTCTCTTCCCAGAATCCCTCCCGCTACCCTTTCTGAGCTCTCCCTGCCCGTAGTCCCTCTCCCCAGCCCTGACCCCACTGCAAGATACTGGGGGGCGTCCGTACCCAGCTGTTACCCCCAAGCCGGGAAGGTGCTCAGAGGCAGGACCGGAGCTGGCTGGCCTCGAACAGGACGCAATTCCTCCGGGACTCAGTCGCCCGCTCTGGGAAATGGGCACAGCCCCCGCGAGAGCCCTCTGGACTGGGCGACGAAAGTGCCCCTGTCTCTAAGCGCCCCGCCTCCAGCCCTCCGCAGGGCGGAGGGGGGTGCTCTCAGGCCAAGCCGCCCCGCCGCGCCCCCCCGCCCCTCCCCCCCTCCCCGCACCCCGGCTCCGCCCGCACCGCGGCCGCTCCTACCTCCTTCCCCCCGCGCTGGCCCGGTCGCGAATCCGTGACGCCACCGCGGGGCCTGCGCGCCGAGCTCCCGGAGGCGCGTACTGATTACGTCCGGCGCTGTCGCCCTCTTGGTAAGGGAACTGCTGCCCTGGCCTCCAACCCAAGCCCAGGTTATCGGCCATTTCTTTTCCTCTTCGAGAAGAGGATATTTTGTAAGGCTCCACCCCTTTCTCTCACTTCAGATATTGGCAAACTACGAGGGGAGGGTAAAAACTACAATCTAGAATGTTGCCTTTACCAAGATGGCCATTGCCCGGATGAAATATGGCCGCCTCCACGTCACACGTGGTCTGGCGGCATCAGGCAGGAGTTGCCCGGCCACCAGGGCGCGCCAGAGCCCGCGGTCCACGCGCGGTGCCTAGACCGGCCAAGCCCAGGGGAATCCTCGCAAACCTTTACTGTCGCTTAGCGCTTTGTCCACACTCTCTGCTTCCCTCCTGCGAAGCTGGGGAGGGAGGGGGCAGGAGAAAGGGGCAGAGAAATTAACATATTCCACCCCGTTCAGGTGGGGAAATGGGCTTAGAGAGACCGGGAACTGAATTTAGCCAAAATGCAACCGCAAGCAGCTCAGATTCCTAGCCAGTCCCTCCTGAATTGCTCCACTCTCATCCACTCCCTCCAAACACACCTTGCTTATTTCATTCAACAATTAGGTTTGGGGGGCCAAATTGTCCGAGGCACCTACACTTTAGAGTTTCTTCATTTACTGAGACATAGTGTCCTCATCTGTAAAAATGGTAGTACTAGGGGTCTGAGGGTGGTTACAATGGACCAGGCTGTGGGGAAAGAGGAAGGTTTTAGATCAGGGGCAGTTCAAGCAGGATGAGTTGACCACAGTCCCCGAAAGGCAACCCCAGTGACACGCTGGGCCCTCTCTGCTCTAAAGCCTGGTGGGTTCCCACTGTCCTGCAAGACTCCTTAGAGCTCCCCATCTCATCCCTCTCCTGTTCCCCATTCTCCTCAGCTCTAGCCACACCAGCCTCCTTTCTCCTAATTGCCAGGCATGATCCTGTTTCAGGGGGTTTGCCAGTGCTGTTCCCTCTGCCCCCAGCTTTTCCAATACCCAGCCCTTTCACTTCCTTCAGGCCTTGACCCAAATACCCCTTCCTGAGAAAGACCTCCCTGACTTCCGCAATTAGTTGGTGCTCCAACCCCAGACTTTTTTCTTTTTGTATTTCTGTCATAGTAGCAACTTGCTTTACTCATTTATTGCCCTGTTTATTTTCTGCCTCTCCCCTGTCTGTGATGTCTGGAGGATGGAACCCATGTAGCTGGAATGGTGTTTATCACCAAGAAAAAGGGGCACCTGGGTGGCTCAGTCCATTAAGCGTCTGCCTTCGGCTCGAGTCATGATCCTAGGGTCCTGGGATCGAGCCTGGCTGCCTGCTCAGGGGGAAGCCTGCTTCTCCCCCTGCCCCTCCCCCTGCTCATGCTCTCTCTGTTTCTATCTCTCACTCTCTCTCAAATAAATAAATAAAATCTTAAAAAATATTTCACCAAGAAGAAGAGGCTAAGCATAAAACAGGTACAACTGACCCTTGAACAACACAGGGTTTAGGAGCACCGACCTCCATGCAGTCAAAAATTTGCCTATAACTTCTGAATCCCCAGAAACTTAATTACTAATAATCTATTATTGACCTGAAGCATTACCAATAACAATCAATTAATTGACATATATTTTGCATGTTATATGTATTACATAATGTATTCTTACAATAAAGTAAGCTAGAGAAAAGAAAACATTATTAAGAAAATTAGGGGCGACTGGGTGGCTCAGTCGTTAAGCATCTGCCTTCAGCTCAGGTCATGATCCCAGTGTCCTGGGATCAAGCCCCGCAGCATGGGCTCTCTGCTCAGTGAAGAGCCTGCTTCCCCCCTCTCTCTCTGCCCCCCACTCACTCTCTCTCCCCATCTCTCTCAAATAAATAAAATCTTTTAAAAAAATTTTTTTCTTTTTAAAATTTTTAAAAAAATCATAAGGTAGAGGGATGCCTGGGTGGCTCAGTCAGTTAAGCATCTGCCTTCAGCTCAGGTCATGATCCAGGGTCCTGGGATTGAGGTCTGCATCGGGCTCCTTGGTCAGCAGGGAGCCTGCTTCTCCATCTCCCTGCCACTCCCCCTGCTTGTGCTCTCTCTCTCTGACAAACAAATAAATAAAATTTTTAAAAAACACTTTTAAAAAAAGAAAAGAAAATGATAAGGTAGAGAAAATACTAGTAGAGGTAGGGAAGGTAGAGAAAATAGTACTGTACTGTATTTTTAAAAAAATAATTTATTTAGGGGCGCCTGGGTGGCTCAGTCGTTAAGCGTCTGCCTTCGGCTCAGGTCATGATCCCAGGGTCCTGGGATCGAGCCCCGCATCGGGCTCCCTGCTTGGTGGGAAGCCTGCTTCTCCCTCTCCCACTCCCCCTGCTTGTGTTCCCTCTCTCACTGTGTCTCTCTCTGTCAAATAAATAAAATCTTTAAAAAAAAATTTATTTATTTACTAAGTAATCTCTACCCCCAATGTGGGGTTGGAACTCATGACCCTGAGATCAAGAATTGCATGCTCTAGGGACGCCTGGGTGGCTCAGTTGTTCAGTGTCTGCCTTCGGCTTGGGTCATGATCCCAGGGTGCTGGGATCGAATCCCGCATTGGACTCCCTGCTCAGCGGGGAGTCTGCTTCTCCCACTCTGCCTGCAGCTCCCCCTGCTTTGTGCTCTCTCGCTCTCTCTCTGACAAATTAAGAAAAAAAAAGAATTGCATGCTCTACCAACTGAGCCAGCCAGGTACCCCAGAACTGTACTGCATTTATTGAAAAAAAATCCTTGTATAAGTGGGCCCATGCAGTTAAAAACCCATGTTGTTCAAGGGTCAGCTTGATATTGTTCATTATCAGGGTGTGGGATGTTTGGAGGTGGCAAAGCCAACACCTATTGAACCTTCCACTGGTAAAGAGCCAGGTTTAAAAATAATAATAAATATTTTATTTTATTTTTAAAGATTTTATTTATTTATTTGACAGAGAGAGACACGGCAAGAGAAGGAACACAAGCAGGGGGAGTGGGAGAGGGAGAAGCAGGCTTCCCACGGAGCAGAGAGCCCGGTGCGGGGCTCGATCCCAGGACCCTGGGATCATGACCTGAGCCGAAGGCAGATAGCCCAATGACTGAGCCACCCAGGCATCCCAAAAATAATAAACATTTTTAAAAGAGACTGGCTTGTCACACTTTCCTGGGGGCAGGAAGCCTCTTACTTCATATTGACATAACTCAGAGGTGTAGGTCAAGTGAATCATTTCAGAACAAGCTAGATCTTCTGGAAGGTGACTTTTGCCACCAACCAGGTGCCCTTGCTACAGGGTGTGGCTCCCAGGCCTGGGGATTCTTGGCTTCTATCATTGTGACATTCTATATCTCTTAGATGCTCACATTCTCAATTAAGTATTGAGTGTCTACTTCGAGCTTGTGCTAGGAATACAGTGACAAGTTAGACAGACATGGTCCCTGGTCTTCTGGAGCTCACAGTCAGGAAGTCACACAAAAAAATCATGATCTAACCATAGTCAGGAGCTATTCCCCATGTTGGGAGTGGGTTATGGAAGCCAGCAGGCTGGGTGATCAAAGAGGCCTTCTCAGAGGGGGTGACGCTTAAGCAGAGTTGGGTGAAGAAAGGAAGAGAAAGGTATTCTGGGCAGAGGGAATAGCACGTGCAAAGGCTGGGTGATGAGGGTAAAGTGAGAAAGAAGAAAGCCGACTGTGACCTTGGTCAGCTGGGAATTGGCCTAGTGTCCACAGTTAAGCCATGGTGTTCTCCTGTTGAATATAATCCCACAGATTGTCAGAAAAAACTGGGCTGGCCAGCATGGAGCAAGACAAAAACAAGAACCCTCTGGTTGATCTGACCACAGACCAAAACAAAGTCATGATCCAAACCACAAAAAGGGCCAACCTCCCCATCTGTCCCCTGGCTAATATGAGTGGGACATCTTCTTCCCACTAATCACAGCGTTGGCCCCACCTGGTTCCCCTGACTCCTAGGTAAAAAGTGTCCAAATAGGGGCACCTCGGTGGCTCAGTCGGTTAAGCTGCTGCCTTCGGCTCAGGTCATGATCCCAGGGTCCTGGGATCGAGCCCTGCATCGGGCTCCCTGCTCAGCGGGGAGCCTGCTTCTCCCTCTCCCTCTGCCTGCCTCTCTGCCTTACTTGTTCTCTCTCTCTCTCTGTCAAATAAATGAACAAAATCTTAAAAAAAAAAAGTGTCAAAATAAGGAGAGAATTGTCCCCACTTCCTTGAGCCCCCCCTCAAGTCACCTAACATAAACCCCAGTTTCATAACAAGCCCTTCTTACTACCCTCTTTCCGGGATGTTCCACGGAACCTCACTGCAAGAAGCCAATACACCCACCTTTGACTACAGGTGTGTTTCTGGTGGTTTTGGCTGAAGGGAGTCAATAGGGATGGAGGTCCGCCAAGACCCTCACTGCCCCCACCTGGGACCCTTCAAGGGCTCTTGGGAAGCTCTTTCCTTGCCTTTTCCACCTTCTGGTAGACCCAGGTGTCCCCAGTTTGTGACCAATCTCTGCCTCCGTCTTCTCCTAGCCTTCTCTTGTGTTCTTATAAAGACACTTGTCATTGGATTTAGGGCCCACCCTAAATCCAGGATGATCTCATCTTGAGACCCTTACCTTAATCACACATAAGAGGCCCTATTTCCAAATAAGGTCACAGTTGAGGTTCTGGGGGTCTGGAAGTGAACATACTTCAGGGGACCACCATTCCCTCAGGACAAGTGCCTTGAGGGTTGTGAGTCTGTGAGAGGAAAGGTCCGTTGGGAGAGGAGAGGCCGAGGCCCAGTAAGTCACCCTTGACTCAGCGCTGGTGACTGAGGTGTTCAGAAGGTCTCCTCAAATCGACATCCTTTGGACAAACTTTTCACCATTCCGGAATCTTAAAGGGAAAAGAGAAAAGAGAAAACCCTAAAAGGTCATCTCCTCCAATTGATCCTATCTCTCTGTCTCTGAAAACTGCTTTTTTTAGCTCCATCTGCCTGGAGCCAGGGGGTGCATCCGGCCTCTGATGGGTATCGGCCGGCCTCTAGCAAAGTCCCGGAGACCCAAGGTTGCACATGCGCTATCTGTTCTCCATCAAAAGCTGACCCTCTTCCGGGCCAAGCACCCGTGTCTTTCACATTTCCATCAGGCTAACTTGGACATGGCTCTCTCTGCCGGTACTGTCCCCACCGGGGACAATTTGGAATGCAATTTAGAATTGCAGTGGCCACTGTGGGGACTTTCATTGGACAGGGATCTAGAAACAGAAAGAAAAAAGAACTGTCACAAAGAGATCATTTGTTGCATCTGTCTAAATAGAGCATTTGGCCAAACACAGGGGACACCACTTTTGTTTGTTTCAGACCTCAGGGTGTCTGTAATAAGTGCTGGCTCTGCAACCTAGGGCTTGATGAGGTTGTCAAGGACCCAAATTAATGTCTTAAACTGAGTGTAGTAACTCTGTTTTGTGTGTGTGTGCGTGCATGTGCCAAATGGATTTTCCTCCACTGAAACTTCTCCCCTAAGGATCCTAAAGATCCTTTGACAGTGGAAATGTCAGGTCTGAAGATGACTCCCCTCACTTCTTTCTTTTTTCTCCTTTTATTTTAAAGCCGATTTAATGGAAATACCATTGTCTTTCTGTGCATGTTCTCAGTGCGTCCACTCCAGCAAATGGGACAAAAATGGCTAAAAGACACAAAAACCTGTCCATATGTGTTTATAACAGCACCGTAAACAATCTTCCAAACATGGAAACAAACCAGATGCTCATCAACAGATGAATGGATGAACAAAACGTGGTTCATCCATACAGTGGAATATTCTTCAGCCATAAAAAGGAATGAAGCTCAGACACACGCTATGATGTGGAAGAACATTGAACACATCGTGCTGAGTGAGAGAAGCCAGCCTCAAAAGGCCACACGTTGTAGGATCCCATGTATATGAAATGTCCAGAACAGGCAAATACGTAGAGACAGAAAGCAGATTGGTGGCTGCCAGGGGCCGGGGAAGTGGGCAGGGGAGTGCCTGCTCATGGGGACGGGGTCTCCTTTTGGGGGGATGGGAATATTCTAGAACTAAACAGAGGTGATAGTTGTATTAAATACCACTGAATTTCACCTTGACTTTGGCACTGTCAGACCCTGAGCACAAACCCCAGTTAAGCTATGCTGCACCTGGACTCTGGATCCACAGAAAGTCCGAGATAAGAAGTTTCAGCTGCTAAGTGAGTGGTCATCTGATGTGGCAGCAATGGGAAAGGAATTTCATTTCTAAATAAGAAAGAGATACAAAACGCTGGTCATTAAACATAATTGTAATGTGCCTTTATTTTTTGCCATGTTTTTACCTAATACAACTTGCAAACACCATATATATACCATATATATATGATGTACGTGTACATGTATATATATATTATATATATATAATTTATTTTGTCAACATTTTCTGGTTTTGAAATGTACTGAAGTTATATAAGTTGTTATTTTTCATGGTAGCTTCGTGATCAGTACAGGGAACCACTCTGTACTATTTTTGCAACTTCTTGTGGGTCTTCAATCATTTCAAAATAAAAAATGGAAAAAAAAGACCTTTTCTTTTTTTTAAGATTTTATTTATTTATTTGAGAGAGAGAGAGTATGAGTAGGGGGAAGGGCAGAGGGAGAGGGAGAAGCAGATGCCCCGCTGAGCAGGGAGCCTGACGTGGGACGTGGCCCCAGGACCCTGGGATCATGACCTGAGCTGAAGGCAGACGCTTAACCGACTGAGCCACCCAGGCATCCAAAAAAGACCTTTTCATAATCATGTCTGAGCACAGAGAAAAACAAGAACACCTTACAAACCACAAAAATGGCCCAAAGTCCCCCTTCCTGGCTACCAGGAACAACTGTCACTTATCACAGTTACAGCTGCAGCCTCACCCCATTCCTCCTGTCTCCTAGATAAATATCAAGATGTCCAATCAGAGAGTCATTTTGCCCCCCTTCCTGTTTGGGGCCAATCCAGAGCAAAACTATCCTTCCTTGAACCCAATACAAACAACCCCCTTCTTGTCCCATGGTGTGTGTCTCCCTTGTTGCGACAAGCCCATAATGGACATACCCAGTGTGGTCCAACCAGAGCTTCTGCCAGGGTCTGGCCCCCACTGAGAGAGGGTGCCGTGGACAAGGCTGCCGGCCTTGGTCAGAGCCCAGAGTATGCTCAGAGGGACACGCTTGAAGGTTACGGTCCCTAAAATCCCCCAAATTCTAGGAATCTGACACTTGAAGACTCTAGAACTTTTTCCCTCTTAATTTGGAAAAAAATATAAATAACATCCATTTTAACCATGTTTAAGTGCACAGTTCAGTGGCATTAAGCACGTTCACATTATTGTGCGGTCATCACCAGACTCCCTCCATAGAACTTTCTCCTCATGTCAAACTGAAACTCTGTCCCCATGAAACACTAACTCCCCCTGTTTCTTGGTTGGTCAAGCCAAAGGTTGGTAAATGTTGTTTATCTTTTTAAGGAACCAGCTCTTCATTTCATTGATCTTTTCTATTGTCTTTCTAGTCTCTAGTCATTTATTTCCACTCTGATCCTTATGATTTCCTTCCTCCTACTAATTTTAGGCTTTGTTTGTTCTTCTTTTTCTAGTTCTTTAGGTGTTAAGTTAGATTATTTATTTGTGATTTTTTGTTTGTTTGCTTTTTTGGGGAGAGCCCATATTGCTATGAACTTCCTTCTTAGAACCCCTTTGGCTGCATCCCATAGATTTTGGTATGTTGTGTTTCTATTTTCATTTGTCTCTAGGTAATTTTTTTTCTCTCCTTTGATTTATTTGATGACCTATTGGTTGTTCAGCAACATCCTGTTGAATCTCCACATTTTTGTGGTTTCCCAGTTGTCTTCTTGTAATTGATTTCTAGTTTCATACAGTGGTGGTTGGAAGAGATGCTTGATGTGATTTCAATCTTGAATTTATGGAGACTTGCTTTGTGGCCTAACATGTGATCTGGAATGTTCTGTAAATATATGTTAAGTCCATCTGGTCTAATGTGTCATTTAAGGCCACCGTTTCCTTATTGGTTTTCTGTCGGGATGACCTATCCCATGATGCAAGTGGGGTGTTAAAGTCCCCTACTACTGTATCACTGACGACTTCTCCCTTTAGGTCTGTTAATATCTGTTTTATATATTTTGGTGGTTATTTTTTTCTAGGATTTTATTTATTTATTTGAGAGAGAGAGAGGGCAAGAGTGAGGAGAGGGACAGAGGGGGAGGGAGAGAAAGGGAGAGAATCCCAAGGATACTCTGCACTGAACACGGAACCTGACACGGGGCTCGTTCTCACAATGCCGAGATCGTGACCTGAGCAGAAACCAAGAGCTGGATGCTCAACTAACTGAGCCACCCAGGTGCCCCTATTTTGGTGCTTCTGTGTCAGGTTTATGTGTATATATATATATATATATATATATATTAGGTGTATAATATTTATAAATGTTATATCTTCTTGCTAAATTGGCCCTTTTATCATTATGTAATGCTCAAAGCAATCTTGAAAAAAAAAAAGCTAGAGGTATCATACTCCTTGATTTCAAATTATACTACAAAGCTCTAGTAATCTAAACAGTATGGTGTTGGCATAAAAATAGACACACAGATCGATGGAACAGAATTGAGAGCCCAGAAATAAACCTACACATATACGAACAGTTCATTTATGAAAAAGGAGCCAAGAGCATTCATTGGAGAAAGGAAAGTCTCTTCAATCAATGGTGCTGGGAAAACTGGACAGCCACATGTAGAATAATGAAACTAAACCACTATCTTACACCAAAAATTAACTCAAAATGGACTATTAAAGATTTGAATGTAAGACCTGAAGCCATAAAATTCCTAGAAGAAAACATAAGTGGTAGGCTCTTGACAGTGGTCTTAGAGATGTGTTTGTGGGTCTAACTCCAAAGGCAAGAGAAACAAAAGCAAAAATAAACAAATTGGACTACATCAAACTGCACAGCAAAGGAAACCATCATCAAAATGCAAAGGCAACCTAAGGGACAGGAGAAGATATTTGCAAATCATATGTCCAGTAAGGGGTTAATATCCAAAATATATAAAGAACTCCTACAACTCAATGATTTTTTAAAACCCAATTAAAAAATGGGCAGAGGATCTGAACAGATATTTTTCCAAAGAAGATATACAGATGACCAACAGGCATATGAAAAGTGCTCAATGATGTGGAGAACAAAGGCAAAAGAAAAAAATTAAATTTCCTTATACTTACAGTCCATTAATAAGTCCTTGAAACAGGCAGAGTGACCTTCCTCTAGGAGCTCAACTGCCTCGATGTTAATACTTGCTAAGGTCAAAACATCATTATCGTTAACATTAACATTATCCTGACCTCCAGAATCCTGTAAGTCTCCTTTATCTCTACTCCCCTCCAAGATATATGTTAGCAATCATCCTCTAAGCATATGGCCCTCTGATATACATCTGAAGGGTCTCATGACTGAGTTTTTACTAAACAAGTAATAAAATAAATAAAATAAAATTTTCCTTATTTATTTATTTTTTAAAAGATTTTATTTATTTATTTGACAGAGAGATACAGTGAGAGAGGGAACACAAGCAGGGGGAGTGGGAAAGGGAGAAGCAGGCCCCCCGCCGAGCAGGGAGCCCCATGCGGGGCTCGATCCCAAGACCCTGGGATCATGACCCGAGCCGAAGGCAGACGCTTAACGACTGAGCCACCCAGGTGCCCCTAAACTTTTCCTTTTTTAAAAAAGATTTTATTTATTGGGGCACCTGGGTGGCTCAGTTGGTTGGACATCTGCCTTTGGCTCAGGTCATGATCCCGGGGTCCTGGGATCAAGCCCCACATCGGGGTCCCTGCTCAGCTGGGAATCTGCTTCTCTCTCTCCCTCTCCCTCCGTGTGTGCTTGTGCTCTCTTGCTCTCATTCTCTCAAATAAACAAATAAAATCTTAAAATAATAAAAATAAAAAAAGATTTTATTTATTTGAGATAGAGAGAGAGCACGCGCGAGAGCATGAGCGGGGGGAGGGGCAGAGGGAGAGGGAGAAGCAGCTCCCTGCAGAGCATGGAGACCGATGTGGGGCTTGATCCCAGGACCCTGAGATCATGACCTGAGTTGAAGGCAGGCACCTAACGGACTGAGCCACCCAGGTGCCCTAAAGGACCTTTCCCTAACAACAGCTAGCTCCCTCAAGGTCCTGGAAACCTTGCTTCCAAAATTCCTCAGAGACTTATGCTACCCCTTAACCCCCTCCCAACTTGAAAGTATATAATGAGTCACCTGTCACAACCCCAGTGCAGCTCTTTCTGCCCACGGGTTCTGTCCACATGCTTTAATAAAACCACATTTTTGCACCACAGACATCTCAAGAAATTCTTTCTTGATCGTTTGCTCTGAACCCCAACATTTCCATATCATTCTGGTTCCAAACATGGCTTCGAGTCTTCTCATCTGGACTCTGAGCTTTGAAGCAAACTTGGTGAGTACTTTCTCTCCTCTTCCTTTACTTTCATTCCAGGGGCCCTTCAAGGAGTACGGTCTTACTGGAACACTTGCATGTCAGTTGCTCAGGCTGCAATCCTCTAGCCCTTGGCTACTCTACGGGGAGGAGAAAGTCTGCCTTTTGAGTGGAAGTTAGTACCCTGGCTGGAATGGTAATAAGACCCAGACACTTGATGCCCTCTCTTTATTCCTGTCCTTATACAAAGTTGTCTGTTTGGGGCATGGGACAGCCACCTAAGTCACCAGGATGGCTGCTGATCTTTAAGACTCCCGTGTGAGGTTTCCTTCTCATTGGTCTAATGTGATCCCTCCCACATCCCTGGTCTAGCCACTTCTGGCCCCATACCTCCACTCCGAGCTGGCCGAAACCAGTACCCGATTGAATTAAAACCCTACAGAGGACCATTTCCTAAGGAAGTTGGCTGTAAAGACTACATTGGTTGGAATGTCGCTTAGACCACGATGGATTTCTATCTTTACTGTTTTCTGTCAATGATCTCTACTAACCACCTCAACTACAAAATTGGGTAATTTACCCTTGGAAAACTTTTCTAGTGCTTTCTATCGGTTAAAAATGGCATGGCCTTCATAGCACAGTACAAGCTTCCACGGCCTGGCATGGCACGGGATTTTGGGTCATTCACCAGACACCCATCTGTACCCCAAATGCAACGGGGAAGGTGGGGGGAAGCTAGCATCTCTCCTGTGGGGACTTTTATGGCCGGAGAGTGATCATACCTATTTCATTCGAGGGATGCCTCCAGTCACTTTTGACACCTGGAACCTCTGACATATCCTGCATGGGATGCCACCTGGGAGTTAGGGGATTTTCTTGGTCAGGGACCTTCTGGGCTTCTTTTTCAGTTCCTACGGCCTCTCCCTTGGGGAGCCTTTTAACCCACTGGAAACCATTTGGATTGTGAAATTTAAGAAAGGACTGATCTCCTGTAACATGGCATGGCCTCAGTATGGTCTATCAGTTAGATCTCCTCTGCAAGAAACAGGGCAAATGGACAGAGGCACTGTAGGTCCAGGTTTCATGGCTCTAAATCAGGATCTGGATCTAAGGGCCTCTTGC
The DNA here is from genome assembly GCF_002201575.2 of Neomonachus schauinslandi. Classification (NCBI taxonomy): domain Eukaryota; kingdom Metazoa; phylum Chordata; class Mammalia; order Carnivora; family Phocidae; genus Neomonachus; species Neomonachus schauinslandi. Next base: position 201,801,712 of record NC_058403.1, read on the forward strand.
AGGATGTGTTTGGTCAGTAACCAGGCCAGTAAAGTCCCTCCTGATATATTGGATGATAATTATCTAAATAGGCCTCCTCCTGATAGAATTCAGGTTGCTGGAGGAACCCAGGCCATTCCTAATGAAGAGGACACTGACCCTCTCTCACTGCTCCTCCTCCTAATAGATGTGGGGGCTTCTCCTTCATTCATTCCCCAGGTTAATGGTTATGATAATTGGAGCCAACTGTCTCTGGTTAGTCTACCTCAGGACAGGGACTTTACGAAATATTTCCAAGCAGCTGCCAAAACTCCTTTTGTTTCAGGGAAGTTCCCTGTCTTCTCTGGCCCCATATGGACTGCCTATTTCCACTTTGGTGGGAAAAAAAAAAAAAACATGGTGTCTGCTAATCTGGCTGAGCTGATGAGGTTTAGGAACTGGGAAACATTTTTCTCCGCCTTCTGGCAGCTCTTCACCTCTTCTGCCTCCCCCTCCGCGCCCCCCCCCATTTCTGCATCATCTTGGGTGCATCCTGCACAACTGGCTTCTATACCATGCTCAGTGCCTCCAGGACCATTGGCTTCTCCTCCTACCCTCACTATCAAGGAGTGAAGAAGAGCACCCCCTGGACCTAACACCACCCACTGCAGCTAAAGCATTGATTACTGAACGTAGGTTTGTGCTTTTGACTTCTTATTGCAGAGAAACTAAGAATATTTGGGTCTGTTGGAGAGCATGCTTTGTGCTTAAATGTATCCATAAATTTGCCATCTAAAGAATTCTGGTGTGACAGTTCACAACTGGTTACTCCTTGGTTTCTTTTTTTTTTTTTCTTTTTTAAAGATTTTATTTATTTATTTGACAGAGAGAGACACAACGAGAGAGGGAACACAAGCAGGGGGAGTGGGAGAAGGAGAAGCAGGCTTCCTGCGGGGTAGGGAGCCTGATGCAGGGCTCAATCCCAGGACCCTGGGATCATGACCTGAGCCGAAGGCAGACATTTAAGGACAAGTTTTCTTGAATTGTTAGTCTGTTCTTGATAAGAAAATGTTAACAAAGTTGTTGTCTCTTTTCTTTGCCCAGAAAAACCAGTTTCTATGTTTTGTCTTTATGAAGTCTTTGATGATCCATAATTCTATTTAGACATGTGCTTTAAAACTTTCTAAGTTTTTTTAACAAACTTGATTTATATTGTAAACAAAGTCTCTTTGACTAATTAGGCTTGTTTATTTGGTATGTCAAGTTCTGGTATAAGGCCATCACTGGATATTCTAATTATCGAAGTGTTCTGTGTCACAGAAATAACTAAATTTCCTTGTCAGTTGTATCATAAGCTCATATCAGGTTGTTAACAATGTCCATTTCTGAGTTTTTATCATTTATAATTATTCTTATTCTTTTGCAAAATGTGGTTTGTCTTCAAGGAGATTCATAAAAAGGACTTTTAGGGCAAATCCAGGTATTTGATATCTTTAAGATCATAAAACTAAAATGGGTAAGAATTTCCAGACTAAAAAGCTGCATTCAAACTGAACAAGAATTAGTAAATGAAACTAAATGAACTGAGGAAGATGATTATAGTGTTTGTGACTCATGTTTGAGACATTGCTGGTTCTCTAATGTTTGCTCTTGCAGATTAAGGAAACTTTCTCTTAAGATACCTGTGATTTACAAAAATGTGATAAAGTATTCATTTGTGTTGGGCCCCTGGGTGGCTCTGTTGGTTAAGCATCTGCCTTTGGCTTGGGTTGCGATCCCAGGGTCCTGGGATGGAGCCCCACATCCATCAGGCTCCCTGCTCGGTGGGGAGTCTACTTCTCCGTCTCCCTCTGCCTGCCACTCCCCCTGCTTGTGCTCTCTTTGTCAAATAAATAAAATCTTTTTTTAAAAAAGTATTCATTTGTGAACAAATTGAACTTTTCTCTCTACCTGAACCCTCTGAAATTCATTAAGTCTCAGTAAGTATTCTTTCTTCCATGACAATCATCGTCATTTGCATAAGTTCAATAAGAATCTGTTCTCCTTGTAACAGGACACCATTGGAAACATTGGTTATTTTACCAAGGCTCTGACTGGAATGTCATATTTGAGAGACATGCATAGACTCAGATATGACCAGACAGTTTTAAGGAACTAAGGTTGACTTTATGAAACATGGACCCATAAAGCCCCTTGGAAATATTGGTCTCATACCTGCTTACAGAGTTCCCAGCAGCCTCACCAGCTGAGTAGAGAATGTCACTTCTTAGCAGGTACAGGAACCTCAGGATACTTTGGAGACCTTGTAAAGAGGAATTCACCCAAATCTACAGATATTACAGGCATGTCTGATGACAAGTGTTTGGCTTGGCTTCTGGCCTAGAGAGGCTACTAAAAGTTCAATCGAGATTCCTTATGAAAGTTATAGCAAGGCACCTAGGTGGCTCAGTGGGTTAAGTGTCTGCCTTCGGCTCAGGTCATGATCCCAGGGTCCTGGGATCGAGTCCTGCATCGGGCTCCCTGCTCAGCGGGGAGTCTGCTTCTCCCTCTGCCCCTCCCCCCACGCGTGCTCTCTCCCTTTCTCTCAGAAAAATAAATAAATAAAACCTTAAAAAAAAAACAAGTTCCAGGGGTCCCCGGGTGGCTCATTTGGTTAAGCAACTACCCTCTGCTCAGATCATGATCCCAGGGTCCTGGGATGGAGCCCTGCATTGGGCTCCCTGCTCAGCAGGAAGCCTGCTTCTCCCTCTCCCACTCCCCCTGCTTGTGTTCCCTCTCTCTGTCAAATAAATAAATAAAATCTTCACAAAAAAATCTATATGGCCAGGGGCGCCTGGGTGGCTCAGTTGGTTAAGCGACTGCCTTCGGCTCAGGTCATGATCCTGGAGTCCCGGGATCGAGTCCCACGTCAGGTTCCCTGCTCGGCAGGGAGTCTGCTTCTCCCTCTGACCCTCCCCCCCTCATGCTCTCTCTCTCTCATTCTCTCTCTGTCTCTCAAATAAATAAATAAAATCTTTAAAAAAAAAAATCTATATGGCCAATCACTATTCTTGCTGAGCTTATGTAAATAATTAGGCCAAGTTTGTTAAAACTGGACTTATTTTACAAACAAATTGGTCTTAATTTGGCCATTTTTGGAAATAATGGTGATTTTAGAGAGAAAAATCATGTTTCAATAATCCACCTTTGCAGATGTTAAATTCCGGTTCTGATTGTCTTCTGAATGTTTCTTGTTTGCTTAAGCTAGACAACTTGAGGTAAACTTCAGAGAAATTGCCACAACAGCTCATGTAGAGAGAATCTTCATGCTTGTTCTGTGGAGATAATAACAGGACCCCATGGGCATATGATTATTGAATTCCCCAACAGTTGTATAACTCAACTAGCACCTTGACCAATTCTGTGTGGCTGGGATGACAAAATTGCTCCTTGAAAGCCAGAGCGTACCCCATTCCATGGGGTTAACCATGGGCTTGTGGAGATAAAGGGTGACCTCACTTTCCTTATGACTGGATTGGATGATGCACTTGGGGATGCCCTTATCTTCTGAGACAAGGCTTCTCCCACTTGCCAGTGATTCCTCGTAATTAGGATGTTGTTAAGCCTAGACCTCAAACAAAGAAAGCTTCTTGATGGTTTTATTCCTTAGTCATATTTGTCCCAGGAACTATTGATGTAACATTGCAAATAGAGGCCTTCGCCAAGCTTACAACAGCCCTCCTGGTAGAAGAAACCTCAAAACTTACTATGGGACCGTTCCTGACAGCAATGACTCCTCATCAGGTCCAGAGTGTCTTAGTGACCAAAGACCACCAGTGGATGATGGAAGGTTGACTTACTAAATACAAGAGAGTGCTTATAGATATGCCTGAAATAATACTTAAAACCTGTCAGGGACACCTGGGTGGCTCAGTCGGTTAAGTGTCTGCCTTCGGCTCAGGTCATGATCTCAGGATCCTGGGATCGAGTCCCACTTCAGGCTCTCTGCTCAATGGGGAACCTGCTTCTCCGTCTCCTCTGCAGCTCTCCCTGCTTGTGCTCTCTCTCTCTGACAAATAAATAAAATCTTAAAAAAATTAATATCTATACGTGACTCTAAATATGCCTTCCTAGTCCTACATGCCCACGGAGCAATTTGGAAGGAAAGGGGATTATTATTAAGCCATAATTCCCCAATCAAATATGGGCCTGAAATTATGACTCTTCTTGAGGCTGTACACTTACCTACGGAGGTGGCTGTAATTCAATTCAAAGGACAGAAAAAGGATATGACCTTAGAATCTAAGAAACAATTTGGCCAACCGTGCAGCCAAGCAGGGAGCACAGAAGAAACAAATATTAAGTCCTATACCAGTCTTAACTCCATAAAGTCTGTAACTCCAATCGATTCAGACCAAGAAGTTCACATAGCCCAGGAACAAGGATATTCACAAAATGCACAGGACTGGTTTGTTAATAAGGGAAAAATCTTTATACCCAAAAATAACTAATGGAAGGTAATACAGGATTTATCCCAGGCTACTCATTGGGGTAAAAAGGCCACTGGAGGTGACAAAAACTTGGCTAAGAGAAATTGTCCCTAGATTTGGACTCCCTTGGTCCCTACCAAGTGACAACGGACTATCTTTCATTGCACCAATAACTCAGCAAATAGCTTGGGCCCTAAAAATTAATTACTATTTACATTCGGCCCAGCGTCCACAATCCTCTAGAAAAGTGGCCCTCCAAAACTGAATAGTCTTTGACGTCCTGACTGTAACTCAAGGAGGCCCAGAACTAGATCACAGGTTCCTAAAGGGACCCAATGGCTATGCTAATGACTATATATATATATATATATATATATATATATATATATATTTGTCAATGGGTTGCAGGTTATAAGGAGATATATTTACATTTCTTTTTCCCTTGCTCTCCACGTCAGGTGTGATGCTATTTTTTAGTACAGTATCTTACGTATTTATTACTGTTTATTGAGGTGAAATTCATCAAATTAACCAATTAGAGTGTACAATTCAGTGACATTTAAGACATTCACGATGCCGTGGAACTGATGTGTGGAACAAAGGCAAAACAGAAATGTAGATAAGATTAAATCTCTTGGGGCACCCGGGAGGCTCAGTTGGTTAAGCATCCGACTCTTGGACTCTTGGTTTCCACTCAGGTCATGATCTCAGTGTCAGGAGATGGAGCCCCGCTTAGCAAGAGGGCGGGGGGTGGGGTGGAGGGGGTGAGTCTGCTTAAGATTCTCTCCCTCTGCCCCTCCCCCACTTGCTCCTGCGTGCCCAAGTGTATGTGCACATGCACGCTCTCTCTCTCTCTCAAATAAATAAATCTTTTAAAAAAATTAAATCTCCTTATAACCTGCAGTCCATTGACAAGTACTTGAGGCCAGCAGGGTATAACATTCCTCCGGGAAACTCCCAACTGTCTTAATGTTAGTGCCTTGCTAGAGGGAAAAACAACCTGAGCTTGACAATAGCCAGGCCTCCAGGATCCTGTGAGTTTTCTTTAGCAGATGAAAGTCCTTCTGGAAACTTCCCTTGGTCTTTACCTCCCCCAACTCCATAGTATATAATCAGTTACCCCTCACAATCCCAGTGCAGCTCTGTCTGCCCAGGGTCCCGTCCCGGTGCTTTAATCAAAGCACCTTTTTGCACCAAAGACGTCTCAAGAATTCTTTCTTGGCCGTCAGCTCCAGACCTCACCCCACCAATACACGAACAACACCACCCCCAAAAAACGATGTCACTCTGAGTCATGCATGTGCTCTCACCGCAAGACTCCTGGCCCAGTCTCGGGCCTGGAGAGAAGCCCTTGGTCCAGCTGCGCACAGCCTCTCTGACAAGCGCCTCTCCTTCTCCGCCCCAGCTGTGGGCTCTGACCCTGGCTAAAGGGCATGGGGCCTCTGCAGGCATCTTGTCTTGAAAACAAATGTTTGAGCAAGGATTGAATTTAGCAAACACCCTGCACCTTTGTGTGGCTGGTGGTGGCCCCGGGTGGGCTGGGGTGGGGACCAGACGTCAACATGGGACCACGCCTATCGGGGACTCAAAGCTGCTATTTGCTTTCTGGGGTTGACCCTTCCTCCCAGTAAATGCAATCTCTGGGGGCCCGCAGCCCTTGCGCACCTGGGGTGTGATTCTGATATGGAGAACAAAGGTGAAAGGAAACGTAGATACAATTAAATTTTCTTAGAACTTGCAGCCCATCCACAAATACTTTTATTTTTAAAGATTTTTATTTATTTATTTGAGAGAGAGAGAGAGAGAAAGAGAGCACAAGCTGGAGGAGGAGCAGAGGGAGAGGGAGAAGCAGACGCCCCCCTGAGCAGGGAGCCCGATGTGGGGCTCGATCACAGGACCCTGGGATCATCACCTGAGCCTAAGGCAGATGCTTTCGGTGCAAAAGGGCTGAGCCATCCAGGCGCCCCCCCATCCACAAATACTTGAGGCAAGCAGAGCATAGGCTTCCTCCAGGAACTCCCAATCTTACTGTTAATATCTTGCTAGACAGAAAAACCACCTTAGCTTGACAACAGCCAGGCCTCCAGGATCCTGTGAGTCTTCTTTAACATAAGAAAATCCTTTTGGAAACTTCCTTTATCTTTACCTCCCCCAACTCCAAAGTATATAATCAACTGCTCCTCACAATCCCAGTGCTGCTCTTTCTGCCCATGGGTTCTGTCCCCGGGCTATCATCACACCACCTTTTTGCACCAAAAACGTTTCAAGGATTCTTTCCTGACCGTTGGCTCACGAAACCCCGCTTCAAATCACATCATTTTCACTTGGCCCTGAGAGCGGCCAACCGGGTGCCTCTTTGCCTACGTCAGACGTGGACCTCCACGAGCAGCCCTGGGCTGGGGTCCTCTCTGAGCCTGCAGTCATCCTGGCAATGCCTTTGGTCATGGGCAGTGCCTTTACTGCCCCCAGAACTATCGACCTCCTTAGAACATACACCCATATTTATGGACCAGGAAAGTGAAACTCCAAGAGAGTGAGATGCCCATGCTTAGCTGGTAGACAGCAAAGTTAGGATTCTAACTCAGTTCTGCCTGGTTCTAAGTCCAGGGCCCTCAACATCTCACTGGGGGTGGGCATAAGGAGGGGAAGGAAGAGGAGCCGCAGGGGATTAGAGTTGGCTTCATGCTACCAGATGGATTTTGTTCTGAGAGCAGTAGGGAGCTATGCAGGAAATGTGAGCTGGGGAGGGTGGCTGGGTGTTAGATCCCTCAGGAGTTGGGGGCAGGGTAGAGGACAGAACGTAGAGAGGGGAGACCAAGGGGCTGATTCAGAGTGTGAGTAAAGAAGATCTGAGATCAGTAGGTTAGAGGTGGGCAAGAGGGAGGCTTGTTCAGGTGTGTGGCTCCAGTTCAAACACTCTCATTCCTTAACACCCGTGATTCCAGATCCCTCCAACCCGTTCATATTTCTCCCACGATTGTGTTGATATTTTTCTTGATTTTTTAAAAAAGATTTTATTTATTTGACAGAGAGAGAGAACACAAGCAGGGGGAGCGGCAGGCAGAGGGAGAAGCAGCCCCCTCCCCACCGCAGAGCAGGGAGCCCGATGTGGGACTTGATCCCAGGACCCCGGGATCATGACCTGAGCCAAAGACAGTCGCTTAACTAACTGAGCCACGCAGGTGCCCCAGATATTTTTCTTGATTTCATCAAACATGGGAGCTGTCGGGGGCCACAGATTTTCATAATAAGCCTTCCAGAACAATCTGGCTCTTTAAACTTAATATTGTGTGATAAAAAGGTAACAAGAAAAATCAAGTTTTTTAAAAAGAAATCAAAAGATGAATCAGATTTATAATTACTGCCCTGGAAACATTTCTATGATTAACTCTTGAAAGGAAAAAGTAAATTTCAGAGCAACGTGAATATGATCCAGTATGCATTTAAAAAAGAAAAGAAAAGAAAAGAAAATCTTTCTCTCTCTTGATCTTTTTTTCCCATGATGTAGGAGCTCTGTGTTGCCAGGGCAACTATGAGTTTGACCTGCTTTTTGAGTGACCTATTGCCAGGTCAGAATTTGGAGAAAGTGTTGTGGATGACCCAGAGAGGGGCAGCAAATGGCTGCAGGTTGCACAGCAATTTCACTGAGATTCTATATTTTGGGTTGTGCTGGTGTGAGGTGAGCTGCCTCCTCAGGAGCTGCTGATTTAGGGGGAATCCCAGATTCCAGCCCCAGTCTGAGACCTGGCCCCAAGGAGGGCAGGATATAAAGTGGATCCTTTATCCTTGCACGGCTCTGCCCCAGGTGTGCCTGGAGCCAGCTAAGCCTGAAGCTGACCCAAGTTGTGGACCTGGGGAGGAGACAGGTGGGGTCAGACCAATGGAAACTTAACTGCTTCCCACCAGGTCCTGTCTTTTGTTCAGTCTGGCTTCTTGACAACTCTCTCACGGCACCAGAACAACAAGAATTTGGGGCCTCTGTTGGCCTCAGCTGCAGCTGCAGATGCCAAGATCAGCAGGGGAGACTGAGACAAGCCTGAGGCCCTGGAGTGTCGGGGTGGGGGGGGGGGGGTAAGCTTTGTGGCTGGCCCCTTTCCCCACTTAGTGGAATGAATCAACAGTACTAAGGAATGGGGTCTGGAAGGTAAGTGGGCAGCAGAAGGCTTCCCCGGGGTAGCAGGGTTACCTGGAGGAGGAGCAGTTCTGGACAGGGGACTGGGGAGCTGCTGAGTTGAAGTCACCTGGTTAAGCTGATGCAGATGTTCTGAGCAGACCCTCCCCCACACCCTGTGGGAATCAGCTCAGCGGCAGGATAAGCAGATGCCAGGAAGGGGTCAGGAGCCTGGCTGCATGCAAAAATGCTAAATAAAATATCAGCAAATTGAGTTCAGCTGCACCTTAAAGAACAACATACCAGGGGCATGCAGGGTTTTTTTTTTCTTCCCCCCAAAAGGCAAGGAAAGTTCAGCGTCAGAAAGCCTCAGTTACTCAATGAAGAGATGAAAGGAGAAAAATACCAAATGATCATCTCACTGTGCTGGAAAAGCATTGGATAACATTCAGCAACCACTTCTGCTTTTTTTTTTAAAGATTTTATTTATTTGACAGAGAGAGACACAGCGGAAGAGGGAACACAAGCAGGGGGAGTGGGAGAGGGAGAAGCAGGCCTCCCGCGGAGCAGGGAGCCCGATGATGGGCTCCATCCCAGGACCCTGTGACCATGACCTGAGCCAAAGGCAGACGCCCAACGACTGAGCCACCCAGGCGCCCCTCAGCAACCACTTCTGATTTTTTTAAAGTTCTTAGTTAATGGGGACTAGGAAAAAATTAGTCTGATCAAAGATCATGATTAGAAAGAAATCATCTGCATCATGTTGGATGGTGAGACAGAGGAGGTAACATATTCCAGGACAGGGCTGGAAGGCCCACAGCCATGGCTACTATTAAATGTTGATGCAGAGGTGCTGGCCAATGTAATAAAATAAGAAAAAGAATTGAGACCAGATGATACTATCATCGATAGAAAATCAGAAAGAGTAAACAAACAAAATAGATAGAACTGATGAAGAGACTGAATGCAAGACCAATATAGGTGGAACACAGGATTTTTAGGGCAATAAAGTTATTCTGTGGATACTGTAATGGTGGAGACATGACATTACATATTTGTCAAAACATACAGAATATACAACACAAAGAGTAAACTGTGGACTTCCATTAATAATAATGTACCAATACTCACTCATCAACTGTAACAAATATACCACACTAATGAAAGATGTAATGTTAATAATAGGGGAAACTGGGGCTGTGGGGGAGAGAAGTCTGTGGGAGCTTTTTTATTTTTAAAGATTTTATTTATTTATTTGAGAGAGAGAGAGAACTAGAGAAAGAGCACAAGCAGGGGGAGCAGCAGAGGGAGAGGGAGAAGCAGAGTCCCTGCTAAGCAGGGAGCGCAAAGCAGGGCTCAATCCCAGGACCCTGAGATCATGACCTGAGCTGAAGGCAGCCGCTCAACCAACTGAGCCACCCAGGCACCCCTATGGGAACTTTCTAAACATTCTGCTCAATCTTTCTGTAACTCTAAAACTGTTCTAAAATACAAAGTCAATTAAAAAATAAATCAATAAAATAATTACTAAAAAAGGTGCTTGCTACTGAGTCACAGTTCAATAAACACCAACATGTCTAATATGGGTAAACCAATTGGCACATAATACAGGCTCAATAAATGTCAATTATTTTAAAATATTCTTCTATTTTGATTATAAAAGTGAATGACTTTTAAAATTAAATATAAGAGCATCTGAATGGCTCAGTCAGTTAAATGTCTGCCTTTGGCTCAGGTCATGATCTCGAGACTCTGGGACCAAGCCCCACATCTGGCTCCCTGCTTATCAGGGAGTCTACTTCTCCCTCTGTCCCTCCCCCCCGACTTGTGCTCTTTTTCTCTCAAATAAATAAAAAAATAAAATCTTTACTAAATAAATAAATAAATAGAATAAAAATTAAATATATACTATGGAAAAGGAAACCCTACATATACCATCTTGACTTTTTTTGAGCATAGAATAGTGGTGTTCAACCGGGAATGATTTTGCTCCTCTGGGAACACTGGTGATATCTGAAGACATCTTTGGGGGAGGGAGGATGCCACTGGCATCTAGTGGGTGAAAGCCAGGAATACTTCTCAACACTCTTCAATCCACAGAACAGCACTCAATAATAGGGGCTTATTCAGCCCAAAATGTCAACAGTGCCATGACTGAGAAATTCTGGCACTGACTTTTTTTTTTTTAATCGGCGCGAGACCTGATTAAGGGTACGACTAGGCAACTTGCTTTTTCTTCCTGTCACCTGGAGTCCTGTGAAGCCCCACCCTGATCTTTTTAGCACCAGCCTGGTTTCTGTCCCCTGACATCACTATGTCCCATATTCCAGTCTCCTGAGATGGACATTTGGACTATTTTTTTTTAACCCCTAGCCCTTCACTTTTCTGAACCCCAAAATGTCCCCCATACACACCAATGCACTGCCTTGGGCCAGGACCAGGCAACATCATTCAAGGGCTCAGAGTCCCTGATCTCTGCTGACTCTGGGACCATCAAGACAAGGTAGTATTGCTATAATTGCTATAGGCATAGACCAGTGGTCCTCACCCAGGGGCAGTTTGCCCCCAGGGGATACTGGGCAATGCCTGGAGATATTTTTGGTTGGGATGACTCAGGGGAAGTGCTACTGACATCGGGTAAGTCAAGGCAGGGGATGTGACCACATATCCTACAACACCGTAGCTACAGCAGGACAGTCCCCACCACAAAGGATGATTTAGACTCAAGTATCAATAATGCCAAGAACAAGAAACCCTGAGATAGAGAGATAGACCAGTGAGCCAAAATTGAGAGCCAAGAAATAACCCACATATGTACTGACCACTTGATTTTTGACAAAGGTGCCAAGATAATTTGCTTGAGATTCGGGGAAAAAATGTTTCATACAAACAGTTTGACTCTTTTTTTTTTTTTTAAGATTGTATTTATGTATTTGTCAGAAAGAGAGAGCACAAGTAGGGGGAATGGCAGGCAGAGGGAGAAGCAGGTTCCCTGCCAGGCAAGGAACCCAATGCGGGACTCATCCTAGGACCCTGAGATCATGACCTGAGCCGAAGGCAGACGCTCAGCCGACTGAGCCACCCAGGTGTCCCCAAAAAGTTTAACTCTTAAAACATTATAGCTCCTAGAAATAAAGGAGAATGTCTTAATGATTATAGGTTAAGCAGAAATTTCTTTAATTGGCACAAAAAGTCTCAGCCCTAAAAGAAAAAAAAAATTGCACTACCCTGGTACCAAAACCAGACAGATATTAGAAAGGAAAACTACAGACCAATATCCCTTATGAACAATAATGCAAAAATCCTGAACAAAATACTAGCAAACTGATGTCAGCGGCACATTAAAAAGATTAAACACCATGACCAAGTGAGATTTATTCCTAGAATGTAAGGATGGTTTGACATATGAAACTATCAAAGTAATTTTCTACTTTACCAAAATGAAGGGAAAAAAGAGGATCATCTCAAATGATGCAAAAAAAAAAAAAAGCATTTGAAAGAAAGTAACACCCCTTCATGATAAAAACATTAAACAAACTGGGAATAGAAGAAAACTACCTTAACATAAGAAAAACCCACAGCTCACCTTATACTCAATGGTGAAAGATTGAAAGCTTTTCTTCTAAGATCAGGAATAAAACAAAGATGTCTGCTTTTGTCACTTCTATAAATGTCACTTTGGCATTTCTAGCCAAAGCAATTAGACATGAAAAAGAAATAAAAAGCACCCAAATTGGAAAGGAAGAAATAAAATAATTTCTGTTGGCAAACGGAATAATATTATAGGAAAGCCCTAAAGATTCCATAAAAGAAACTGTCAGACCTAATAAACCAAATCAACAAAGTTGCAAGGTAGAATTTTGTAAGATACCAATCAATACACAAATTCAGTCGCATTTTTATACACTAATAATGAACAATATGAAAAAAATTTCAGAAAACAATTTCATTTACAATAATATTAAAAGAATAAAATAAGGATGCCTGGGTGGCTCAGTCATTACATGGCTGCTTTCAGATCAGGTCATGATCCCAGGGTCCTGGGATCGAGCCCCACGTCAGGCTCCCTGCTCAGCAGGGAGCTTGCTTCTCCCTCTGCCTGCTGCTCCCCTGGTCATGCTTGCTTGCTCTCTCTCTCTCTCTCTGTCAAATAAACAAAACCTTTAAAAAAATAAAAATAAAATAAAAAAGAATAAAATATTAGAAACACTTAGCCAAGGAGGTGAAAAACTTGTACACTAAAAAACTACAAAATGTTCCTGAAAGAATTTAAAAAGACAAATAGAAAGACATCCCATGTTCATGCACTGGGAGACTTAAGATTGTTAAGGTATCAACACTACCCAAAGCGATCTACAGAGTCAATTCAATACCTATCAAATTCCAATGGTGTTTTATTAAGAAATAGAAAAATCCATCATTAATTTCATATGGAATCTCAAGGGACCCCAAATAGCCAAAACAATGTAATGGACATCATGATATTGAGATTTATAAGAGAGATACATATTTGGTCATTCAGATGGCCAAAATACATTTCTCATATATATATGGTCTTCATTCACAGTTCCTAACTTAGGGCAATAAAGTTATTCTGTAGGATACTGTAATGGTGGAGACATGACATTGCATATTTGTCAAAACACATAGAATATACAACACAAACAGTAAACTGTGGACTTCCATTAATAATAATGTACCAATACTCACTCATCAACTGTAACAAATATACCACACTAATGAAATATGTATTTCCAGAGTATAAGAGTGATGGGAACATATTTTGTTATAACAGTTCGTCTCCTGTCCTCAGTTCATTAAAATGCTTCAGAGCCATAGAAGTGAAATTGGTGTCTTGTTATTCATAACAAGCCCTTTTCCACTGCAATGGGTTTTATATTAGTGGGGTGACTTTTGAAAAATACTTAAGGATGGGACTGGTTGCCAGGGGAATCAATAGAAGGTTGGAACTTTGAGCCCCACCTCCTGATTTCTGGGGAGGGGAGAGGGACTGGAGATTGAATAAATCGCCAATAGCCAATGATTTAATCAACCTTGCCTATGTCACGAAGCCTCCATAAAAACCTCCATAAAAACCCTCCACAAGGGGCACCTGGGTGGCTCAGTCAGTTAAGCATTTACCTTTGGCTCAAGTCGTGATCCTGGGGTCCTGGGATGGAGCCCCGGCGTCAGGCTCCCTGCTCAGCAGGGAGTCTTCTTCTCCTTCTCCCTCTGTTCCTCCACCCTGCTTGTGCTCTCACTCTCTCGCTCTCTCTCTCAAATAAATAAATAAATAAAACCTTTTTTAAAAAGATTTTATTTATTTATTCATTAGAGACAGAGAGAGAGAGGCAGAGGGAGAAGCAGGCTCCCAAGGAGCAGGGAGCCCAATGCGGGACTTGATCCCAGGACCCTGAGATCATGACCTGAGCCGAAGGCAGATGCTCAACCATCTGAGCCACCCAGGCGCCCAATAAAATCTTTTTTTTAAAAGATTTTATTTATTTATTTGACACAGAGAGTGAGAGAGCGAGAGAGACAGAGAGCAAGCACAAGCAGGGGGAACAGCAGGCAGGGGAGAAGCAGGCTCCCTGCTGAGCAGGGAGCCTGATGTGGGACTCGATCCCAGGACCCTGGGATCATGACCTGAGCCAAAAGCAGCCACTTAACCGACTGAGCCACCCTGGCGCCCCAATAAATAAAATATTAAAAAAAAACTCAATAAAAACTGTTATGAGCTTCCAGGTTGGTGAACACTTGAAGATTTGAGGAGAGTGTTGTACTGGGAGAAAGCATGGAAGATCCATGCCCTTTCCCCAAACCTTGCCCTATGCATCTCTTCCATCTGGCTCTTCCTGAATTATATCCTTTTATAATAAACTGATAGTGTAGAGAGTAAATGGGCTTTCTGAGTACTGTAAGCCTCTTCAGCAATTTAATCAAACCCAAGGAGGGGGTCATGGGAACATGTGATTTGTAGCCAGTTGGCCAGAAGTACAGGTAATAGGGTGTTGGGTGGTTCAGTTGATTAAGCATCCGACTCTTGATCTCAGCTCAGGTCTTGATCTTAGGGTCATGCGTTCAAGCCCCGAGTTGGGCTCCATGCTAGGTGGGGAATTCCCTACATTAAAGAAACAAAAAACAAAAAACAAGGGGCACCTGAATGGCTCAGTCGTTAAGCGTCTGCCTTCGGCTCAGGTCATGATTCCAGGGTCCTGGGATCGAGCCCCAGGTCAGGCTCCCCGCTCAGCAGGAAGCCTGCTTCTCCACTCCCCCTGCTTGTGTTCCCTCTCTCGCTGTGTCTCTCTCTGTCAAATAAATAAATAAAATCTTTTTTTTTAAGATTTTTTATTTATTTATTCATGAGAGACAAAGAGAGAGAGAGAGAGAGAGGCAGAGGGAGAAGCAGGCTCCCAAGGAGCAGGAAGCCCGATGCGGGACTCGATCCCAGGACCCTGAGATCATGACCCGAGCCGAAAGCAGACGCCTAACCATCTGAGCCACCCAGGCGCCCCAATAAAATCTTTTTTTAAAAAAAGATTTTTTTTACTTATTTGAGAGACAGAGAATGAGAGAGAGCACATGAGAGGGGTTAGGGTCAGAGGGAGAAGCAGACTTCCCGCTGAGCAGGGAGCCCGATGCGGAACTCGATCCAGGGACTCCAGGATTATGACCTGAGCCGAAGGCAGTCGCTTAACCAACTGAGCCACCCAGGCGCCCCAATAAAATCATTAAAAAGTAAAAAAAGTAGAGGTAACAACCTGGACTTAAGATTGGTAACCTGAAAAAAAAAAAAAAAAAAGATTGGTAGCCTGAGTTGGAAGGTACCATTGAACATCCAATCTATAGTTGATCAGTAAGAAGCCTGGATGACAACCTGGACTTGCAACTGTCATCTGAAAGGGGTGGGGGCAGCCTTGTGGGACTGAGCCCTTAACCTATGGAATCTGATGCTGTCTTTGATAAATGTCAGAATTGAGTTGAATTGTGACAGCCACCTGGTGTTCTGAGAATTGCTTGGTGGTATGAGGAAAACCCCCTTCTATACACTGGAATTGGATCCAGAACCCAAATAGACATGTAGAGCAATGGAATAGAATGAAGAACCCAGAAACAAATACTTGTATATATGGTCAAATTATTATTACTAATTTTTAAGTAGGCTCCATGCTGAGCGTGGAGCCCCATGCAGGGCTTGAACTCACAACCCTGAGATTAAGACCTGAGCCGAGATCAAGAGTCAGATGCTTAACCGAGTGAGCCACCCAGGTGCCCCTATGGTCAAATTATTTTGACAAGGATGCTAAGACCATTTAATGGGGGAGGGAGGAGAGAGTATTTTCAATAAATGGTGCTGGGAAAACTGGATATCCACAAGCCAAAGAATGAAGTTCGACTCTTGCCTTACACTGTATAAAAAATTAACTCAATATGGAACAAAGACCTGAATGTAAGAGCTAAACCTATAAAACCCTTGGAATAAAACATTAAGAAAAGTCTTTAAAACATTGGATTTAGCAATGTTTTCTTAGATATGACACCAAAAGGACAGACAACAAAAGAAAAAATAAATTGGACTTCATGAAAAATAAAAACTATTGTGCATCCAAGGACACTATCAAAAGTGAAAAGACAACTCCCAGAACAGGAGGAAATATTTGCAAATCACATAACTGCTAAGGGATTAATATCCAGAATTTTATTTATTTATTTATTTATTTATTTATTTATTTATTTTAAAGATTTTATTTATTTGACACACACACAGCACAAGCAGGGGGAGCAGCAGAGAGAGAAGGGGAGGGGGAAATAGGGTCCCTACTGAGCAGGAGGCACGATGCAGGGCTCAAGCCCAGGACTCTGGGACAGCGACCCTAGCTGACCGCAGCAGCTTAACCGACTGAGCCACCCAGGTGCCCCTATTTATTTATTTTATTTATTCATTTTTTTAAAGATTTTATTTATTTGACAGAGAGAACACAAGCAGAGGGAGAGAGAGGGAGAAGCAGGCTCCCTGCTGAGCAAGGAGCCCGATGTGGGACTCGATCCCAGGACCCTGGGATCATGACCGGGGCCGAAGGCAGCCGCTTAACCAACTGAGCCACCCAAGCGTCCCCCTATTTATTTATTTTAAAATTTATTTATTTTTTTAAAGATTTTTTTAAAAACTATTATTCGTTTGAGACACAGAGATACAGAGAGAGGGAGCATGAGTAGGGGGAGAGGCAGAGGGAGAGGGAGAGGCAGAAGCAGACTCCCGGCTGAGTCAGGAGCCTGATGAGGTACTTGATCCCAGGACCCCGGGATCATGATCTGAGCCGAAAGCAGACGCCTAACCATCTGAGCCACCCAGGCACCCCTATTTTATTTATTTTTTAATTTTTTGAGAGGGAGAGAGAGAGGACAGAGAGAGCCCGTGTGCTCTCTACGGGGGAGGGGCAGAGGGAGAGGAAGAGAGAATCTTAAGCAGGCTCCACACTCAGTGCAGAGTCCAGCACTGGGCTCGATCTCACAATTCATGACCTGAGCCAAAATCAAGAGTCAGATACTTAACGAACTGAGCCACGCATGCGCCCCAGTTTTAATTAAGTAATTAATAATAATTATAATATATATACAATAAATGTATTTATTATATATAATTTATAAATATATATAAATAAATATATAATAAATAATAGATAAAATAAGATTTTATTTTTCAGTAATCTCTACACCCAATGTGGGGCGGGAACTCACAACCCTGAGATCAAGAGTTGCACACTCTCTGACTGAGCCAGCCAGGCAACCCCCCCCTTTTTACTTTTTTTGCAGAATACATGTAAAAACTCCTATAATTCAACAACAGCAACAAAAGAAACCATCCAATTTTAAAAATGGGCAAAAGGGTTAAATAGACATTTCTTCAAAGGAAATATACAAGTGGCCAATAAAAATAGGAAAAGATGCTCAACATCACTAATCATTAGGGAAATGTAAATCAAAACCACAGTGAAACACCATTTCACACCCATTGTTACAAAATAACAAGTGTTGGCAAGGATGTGAAGAAATTGGAATCTTTGTGCATTGCTGGTGGAAATGTACAATGTGCAGCTGCCTTGGAAAACATTATGAGGGTTCCTAAAAAAATGAAACATAGAATGACTGTATAATCCACCAATGCCACTTCTGGCTATATATCTAAAAGAATTGAAAGCAAATACTGAATAGATATTTTACATCAATGTTCACAGCAGTGTTATTCACAATAGCCAAAAGGTGGAAACAATACAAATATAAATGTTGATTGATGGATGAATGGATAAATGGAATGTGGTATATCCACACAGGGGAATATTATTCAGCCTTGAAAAGGAAAGAAATTTTGACACATGCTACAACATGGATGAACCTTGAAAGATTATGCAAAATGAAATAAGCCAGACACAAATGGACAAAGACGGCATGATTCCAATTACATGAGGTCCCTAGAATGGTAGAAATCAGGGGCTCCTGGGTGGCTCAGTAGGTTAAGTGTCTGACTCTTGATTTCAGCTCAGGTCATGATCTCAGGGTGGTGAGAATGAGCCCCAAGTTGGGCTCCACACTCAATGGGGAGTCTCTCCCTCTTCCTCTGCCCTACCCCCTATTCTCTCTCAAAGTAAATAAAATCTTAAAAAAAAAAAAAAGAAGAAGAAGGGCACCTGCATGGCTCAGTTGGTTGTGTCTGACTTGAGCTCACGTCATGAAATTGGAGTCCTGGAATCAAGCCCCACATCAGGGTCTGCACTGAGCAGGAAGTCTGCTTGTCCCTCTTCCTCTCCCTCTGCCCCTCCCCCTGCTTGTGTGTTCTCTCTCTCTCTCTCAAATAAATAAATAAAATCTTAAAAGAATAAAAGGGAGCACCTGGGTGGCTCAGTCAGTTGAACATCTGTCTTTGGTTCGTGTCATGATCCCAGACTCCTGGAATCGAGCCCTGTGTCAGGCTCCCAGCTCAGTGGGAAGCCTGCTTCTCCCTCTGCCCCTCCCCCCCACCCCCAGCTTGTGCTCTCTCTCTCTCTCACTCTCTCTCTCTCGAATAAATAAATAAAATCTTAAAAAAAAAAAAAGAATAGTCAAACTCATAGACAAAAAAAAGTAGAAAGGTGATTACCAGAGACTGGGGGGAGAGAGAAATGGGGGGTTGGTGTTTAATGGGTATAGAGTTTCAGATTATTAAAAAGTTCTGGAGATGGATGGTAGTGATGGTTGCCCAACAATGTGCATTTACTTACTGCCACTGAACTGTACACTTAAAAATGGTTAAAATGGTAATTTTTGTGTTGTGTATATTTTACCACAAAAAATTAAAAGAAAAAAATGGATAATTTTGATAAATCAAAACCACAGGGGCACCTGTGTGGCTCAGTTGGTTAAGCGAATGCCTTCGCCTCAGGTCATGATCCCGGATCCCGGGATGGAGTCCCGCATTGGGCTCCCTGCTCAGCAGGGAGTCTGCTTCTCCCTCTGACCGTACCCCTTCTTGTGCTCACTCTCTCTCAAATAAATAAATAAAATAAAATCTTTAAAAAACAAACTAACAAAAAACTATGAATTATGCTCTTCCAAAGGCTATCTTTAGTAACTGAGAGCAAGACACAAGTGGGGAGAAAATACTGGCAGTGCATATAGCTAGCAAAGAACTTGTATCCAGAATACAAAAAGAATTCTTAGGGGCTCCTGGGTGGCTCAGTCAGTTAAGCAACCAACTCTTGATTTCAGCTCAGGTCACGATCTCAGAGTCCTGGGAATCGAGCCCTGCGTCAGGCTCACCACTCAGCAGGGAGCCTGCTTCTTTCCCTCTCCCTCTTCCTCTGCCCCTCCCCACTCACATGCGGACACAGGTTCTCTTTAAAATAAATAAATAAATAAATAAATAAATCTATCTTTTAAAAAAATTTAAAAAGAAGTCTTACAATAATAAGAGAATAAACAACTCAGTTTAAAAATGGGCAAAGGGGGGCGCCTGGGTGGCTCAGTTGGTTGGGCGGCTGCCTTCGGCTCAGGTCATGATCCTGGAGTCCCGGGATCGAGTCCCGCATCGGGCTCCCTGCTCGGCAGGGAGTCTGCTTCTCCCTCTGACCCTCCTCCCTCTCCTGCTCTCTGTCTCTCATTCTCTCTCTCTCAAATAAATAAATAAAATCTTTAAAAAAAAATAAAATAAAAATAAAAATGGGCAAAGGGTCGGGCGCCTGGGTGGCTCAGTCATTAGGCGTCTGCCTTTGGCTCAGGTCATGGTCCCAGGGTCCTGGGATCAAGCCCCGCATCGGGCTCCCTGCTCATCAGGAAGCCTGCTTCTCCCCTTGCTTGTGTTCCCTCTCTTGCCATGCCTCTGTCAAATAAATAAAATCTTAAAAAAAAAATGGGCAAAAGGTTTGAATAGACAGTTGGCCAAAAATACATGGTTGGGCAACAAGCACATGAAAAGATGCTCAACATCATTAATCATCAGAAAAATATAAATCAAGACCAGGATAGGACGCCTGGGTAGCTTAGTTGGTTAAGCGTCTGCCTTCAGCTCAGGTCCCCCATGGTCCTGGGATGGAGTTCCCGTTTCAGGCTCCGTTCCTTGCTCAGTGGGGACCCTGCTCCTCCCTCTGCCTGCAGCTCCCCCCCTGCTTGTGCTTGCTCTCTCTGTCTCTGACAAATAAATAAATAAGATCATAAAAAAAAAAGATCATGGTTGTATACCATCACACACCCACTAAAGTGACCAAAATTAAACAGATGAACTTAACTAAGTTCTGGCAAGTATGTGGAACAACTGGAACTCTCTCTTTTTTAAAAGATTTTATTTATTTATTTGAAAGAGAGAATGTGTGTGCACGAGCAGGGCGAGGGACAGAAGGAGAGGGAGAAGCTGACCCCCCGCTGAGCAGGGAACCCAACATGGGGCTTGATTCCAGGACCCCGATATCATGACCTAAGCTGAAGGCAGACACTTAACCGACCGAGCCACTCAGGCGCCCCAACAACTGAAACTCTTATACGTTGTTGGCAACAATGTGAAATGGGACAAACACTTTGGAAAACGGTTTGGCAGTTTCTTAAATAAACACACGCTTACCATAGACTCTAGCTATTTCACTCCTAGGTATTTAACCAAGGGAAATGAAAGCATATGTCCACACAAAGATGTGTACGTGAATGTTCACAGCAATTTTATTTGTAATAGCTCAAAATGGAAACAACCAAAGTGTTCATTACCTGGATGTGAAACTGAATATAGGAAGCAGCATTTATAGTTGGGAGGCCAGCAGGGGGCGTTCTGATGCCTCGACAACTCGACAATTGCAGACCTCCAACCGGAAGAAGCAGACCCGGTATTTTCCAACAGGAAGCCTACTGTACTAGCCCAGCAGGAGGAAAGAAGGTTTTCTCCCTCAGCCCAGCCAGTGAGAAACTGCCACAATTCAGCCAATGAGAAACCATCACCATCCTGAACCCTCACTTTCCCCAAACCCTCAAAGTCACCCCTCCCAACTTCCTTCTTCTTCTTTTTTTTTTAGATTTTATTTATTTGAGAGACAGAGAGAAGGACAGAAAGAGCACAAGCAGGGGGAGCAGCAGAGGGAGAGGGAGAAGCAGAATCCCTGCTGAGCAGGGAGCCCCTTGTGGGGCTGGATCCCAGGACCCCTGAGATCATGACCTGAGCCGAAGGCAGACCTCAACCAGCTGAGCTGCCCGAGCGCCCAACTTCCTTCTTTTTCTCTATAAAGTAATGTTCCTCTCTTTTGTTCTCTAGACTTGGCTATGGTTTTGCCATAGCTTGCATGTCCCAAATTGCAATTCCTCTGCCATTCCCGAATAAACCCACTTTGCTAGTAAAATAACTGGCTGCTTTATTTTCAAGGCTGACATAGTGAATGGTTGAACAAACTGTGATTCATCCATACAGTGGGATACTCTTCAGCAATGGAAAGAATGAACTATTGAGAATGGGACAACATGGCTGGATCTCTAAAATATCAGCCAAACCAGCTTGTTCTGCCTTAGCCCCTCATGCCTCTTCTCACCTCCAAGTTAGGCTCTGCTCTGAGTGAGCACCACTAACCAGTGGAAAGTCTGCTTCCCATGCTACTCGGTCAGTGGTGGAAAATTTGCAATGGTCCCTTTTAAGTCCAAATCTAAAGGTCTCCAGAAAACTGCCTGTACAAAGGGCCAGGTCTCTGAGGGGTGGAGAGAGGTCAGATCCTCAGGTGTGTATTAACTTCCTGAGCTGCCATAGCTTAAAATAATAGATATTTATTCTCTCCCAGCTCTGGAGGCCAGAAGTCCAAAATCAAGGTGTTGGCAGGCTGTACTCCTTCCGAAGGCTCTAAAAGAGAACCCCCTCTTGCCTCTCTCCTGGCTTCTTGGTGTCCCTTGCCATGTAGATGTGTCAATCTCTGTCTCGGTGTCCACATGGCTGTCTCCCTATGTGTCTGTGTGTCTTCTTTTCTTATAAGGACACAGTCATTGGGTTGAGGGCCCACTCTAATCCAGTATGACGTTATCTTAATCTAAGTATACCTGCCAAGACTCTTCAAGTAAGGTCACATTCGGAGGTTTTGGGTCTTGAATTTTGGGAGGACCCTATTGAACTGAGTAGGGGATGCTCCCTTGGGGACCACAGGAGCCATAGCAGGTATGTGAGCAGATGTGAGTGCAGCCAGCTCTCAAGGTCCCAGAGACCCCAAGGGACTGGTGCAGGGACAGTGTGGAGGCTGGCAGGGTCCAGGCAGAAAGGGCAGTGGGGAGGGAATGCTTCAAGAGCAAATCAGGAGGGTGAGAGAAGCTATGTGTCAGGGAGGGCAGCATAATTCACCCCAAGATGGCAATTATCACCTCACTCTGATGCTTAAACACTCAGGTTTATTCGCTCAGTCTTGGGGCAAGAGACACTGAGATTCACACTCATATCTGACTGAGGAGAGCACAGAACATCAAGCGTCAAAGTCCGTTTATTGGATGTGCATGGATTAAATCTCCATCCAAAGTCAAGCGCATCCCCAGGACATGGGTTTGCCCAACCTATCTGACCCTGTCCACCAGTGACATGTTGGCAATAGACCTTCAGCATCATGCAGCTCCCAGGTCCGTCCCTGCCCAGACCCGACTTGCTGTAACCTCAGGCCACCTCACTGAGCCTTAGTTTATTCCTCTGTGAAGTGGGTTCACGCTCCTTAATGGATGAGATACATAGTGTCCAGGCATTAGAGGAAGATCGAAAATGTTATTTCTCCTTTATCCTCCCTTCTTGCTCCCAAGGTCAGGGGCCATGTGATGTCTGACCCTCCAAAGGGAGGAAAACAGGGAGGCGGTGAAGGTGGAAGAGCTGGTTTCCCAACTCTCAATGAATCTCTGGTGTGCTCTGTGATCAAGTTGGGTCAAGTTGTTGCCCCTTTCCAGGCCTCAGTTTCCCCATCTGCAAAATGGGGTGCAGGGGGTTGTGCCTGAGGACCTCCCAAATCCTTGCTAATATTCAGACATGTTCCAGAGAAGCACTGGAGACTTTCTCAGACCTTAATGTTGGGCCTGGAGTTTTCCCATGTTGTCCAGAGGGGCCTCCAACATCTTTCTATTGTACGTAGAGAGAAATCTGGCTTCATTTTGGGGGAGCAGGCAAGGGTGCAGCATTGAAGACTAGGGGCTGGCTGGAAGGGGGCTGGATAAAATGACCTCCCAAAGGCAGGGCTTCACCTCTTTCCATAGGGCAGGGATCCCAAACTCATTTGCATAGGACACAGTCCAGCCAATTGGAGCCCGAGGCTGTTCTGTGGCCTGGGATGGCCCACCCTGAGGTTCCATCCCAGGTGGTCAGTCCCCTGCTGGCTCAGAGGTCTGTCTCCCGAAGGTCCTGACCATGGTCATGTGCACTCCTGGGGGTCCAGGAGCCAGCTCCATTCACCTCCTTCTGCCCCAGGAAGAGCAGGTGGTCCTCGTCAGTGGGCAGGAAGTCAGGAGGCCTCTTGGTTCCAGGGGGCAGTTCCTCAGCATCCTGGAATGAAAAGAGAAGAAAGACACTGTCAGAGATCCATTCTGCTCTGTGTCAGCTCATCCTCCAGATGGGATCACTGAGGGCCTAGAAGGACAGAACCTGGGCAGGGTTGCACAACTGTCCCCTTGGTCAGTGCATCAGCCAGTTCTGTCCCTTCTGCCTCCAAAACCTCCACCCGCTTCTCTCTCTCCCCCAGTGCCCACGTCACCTATAGTCCAAGTCATCAATGCTTGCAAGGATGCCTGCCTCCTTCTCACTCTTTCTGCCTGCTCCCCTTCAAGAAAAGAAATATTTCCCCATAGCAGCTGAAAGGAGCTTTAAAAACACTCCAGCCAAATCCCTTCCCTCTCCATACCTCCCCTTCTCAAGCTTCTGGCCTCAGCCTTTGCTCCTGCTGTACCCTCCATCAAGAATGCCCTTCCCCCAGATCTTCCTAGGGCTGGCTCCTCCTCCTTAGGGGCTCTATCTCTTACCTCTTCCAAGAGGCCACCCTCATCACAGTACCCTGTTTTATTGTCCTTATTACCTGCTGAGATCTTACTTATTTCCAGTTTAGCTTTCATCTGCTCCTCCTAGACAGTGGACAAGAACCCCAGCCCAGAGTAAGAAATGAGAAAATGAAACAGGGATTTCAAAGCAGAGGCAGGTTTGGATCAGGGACAGCATTTTCCAAATTCAGGGCATTCACATAGCAACCACACGACTTTGGGGTGAAGTTGGCCTACCCCCGGTCATGTTTCTTACGTAAGATTTTCTCGAAGTTGACTCACTTCTGAATTAAGTACTTTTATTTATAGAAGAGATTTTAAATCAATACCTTAAAGGTAAACCAGTTTCACCTGCCACAGACTGGATGTAATCCAAGGAAATGAATAGTATGAAATTCTCAGTCTTTGTTGAAGGGTGTAATAAAAAGTGTTGAAGACACGTCAACTCTCACCCAAGCCTTTTCTCTGGAAGACGCTGAGAAAGATGGTGACTCGCCAATTCCCTCCCCTGACTTATGGCCATGCCCAGGGGACCCAAAGTCACTTCAGTGTCCCTCCCCCTGCTCTGGGAGCTAGCCCTGTGACTGACCTTCCCCAAGCTGTCATCCAAGGTAGCCACTTCTTCCTTGGGGGCCACCGATGCTGTCTGCCGTGCAAGATCCCACCACAGCAGCCCAGGACTCAAGGCACTGCGCTTGGTGGGGCCTGTGGGAAAGGGAGATATTTAGTGAAGAGGTGACGGGAACTGGAGAGGGAGGGGGAAGGGAGAGCTCTGATGGGTTCCAATCCCAGATTCGATAATGACCCACTGGGTACCCTGGCAAGCCTCTGCCCTTCTCTGGGCTTCAGTTTTCTCATCTACACAGTGAGGGGATGTAATACATCAGTGGGTGGTTCATTATTTCCCCAGAATCTAGAATAGTGTCTGGCACAGAGAAGGACTCAAGAAAGCCCTGGTGAATGTAAAGTCTGAGACACAGGAAGCAAGAACAGGTACTGTGATCACTATTGATTTCTCTTGATCTCTTTCCACTTCTCAGTGGCATTCAGAATTCCCGGAGGGACACGGAGTGGCTGAGGCCCTGCTGAGAAGATATTTCAGCACAATGGACAGCGCCTCGAGGCTCCACCCCATATCCTCTAGCAACGACTTGGTTTCGGAGGTGGGGGAGACTAGAAAGGCAGGTTGGGGCGGGGGGGGGGGGGGGGCTCAGTTTCTTCTGCCTTCACAAAACGGGACCAGCCCTGCAAGGTGCAGAGTTTGTCCCAAAGGCGACACAGCATAAAGGGTGCTGATGCGTCGTCCAGCACGTGGTGGTCATTTGGCTGACGGGAATGTCCTTCCTCTTCTTCCTGCCCAGTGGGTTGGAGGCAGAGGGATTCACAAGGTGATCTCTGAGAAGGCCATACATCCTGCTTACCTGTCAAGCAGCTGACGAGGGCTCCACATAGAACAGTGCTCAGCGTGCCCAGGGCTCCATAGTAAAGATAGGAAATGGCATAGAAGCTGTCAGCTAAGGCGGGTCGATCAAGGTCCATTTTAGGGCTAGGGGTAGGAGAGGTGTGCATGAGTCCAAAAGCCACTCCCAATCTGTTCATTTCCTCCCATCTCCACTGCCACGGCCTAACCCAGTCTTCCATTATTGCTCACTCAGATGTGTGCAGTAGCCACTTCTCTTTCTCTCCAGCTAACCCACTTCCACCCACAGGTGTTCTCTACACACAGCCAGAGGGAGCATTACTGAAATGTAACTCAAATTACTTCCTGTCACTGCTCACCACTCTCCACGGCTCCCTATTACTCTCAGAATCTACCCAAATTAAACTCTTAGAAGAAAACATAGGTGTGCATCTTTATGATCTTGGATTTGGAAATAATTTCTTAGATCTGTCACCAAAAGCACAAGCAACCCAAGAAAACATAGCTAAATTAGACTTCATCAAAACTGAAATCTTTTGTGCATCAAAGGACACTATCAAGAGATATGAAAAGACAACCCAGAGTGGAAGAAAATATTTGCAAATCATACATCTGTCTAAGGATCTAGTGTCCAGAATACATAAAGATTTAAAGAATATATAAATTATAACTCAACAATAAAAAAGCAAATGAACCAATTAAAAAATGGGCAAAGGGTTTGAATAGGCATTTCTCGGAAAAAAAAAAAGATATAGGGGTGTCTGGGTGGCTCAGATGGTTAAGCGTCTGCCTTGGGCTCAGATCATGATCTCCAGGTCCTGGGATCAAGCCCCACACCGGGCCCCCTGCTCCTCGGGAAGTCTGCTTCTCCCTCTCCCTCTGCTCTTCCACCCCCACTCGTGCTCTCTCACTCATGCTCTCTCTCTCAAATAAATAAATAAAATATTTTAAAAGTGTTTAAAAATAATTTAAAAAGAACTTCTATATGATCCAGTAGTTCCATTCCTAGGTACAAACCAAGAGAAATGAAACCATATGTCCACACCAAAACTTATGTACACATATGTACACAAATGATCATAACAGCACTGTTCACAGTAGCCAAAAAGTGGAAACAACCCAGATGTCCAAGGGATGAATGGATAAACAAAATGTGGTCCATCCATACAGGGAATATTATTCAGCCATAAAAAGGAATCAAGCCCTCATATGTGCTACAATGTGGATAAACCTTGAAAACACCAAAACCAAAACCAAACAAAAACCTTGAAAACATCATGTTGAGTGAAAGAAGCCAGACAAAACAGGCCATATATTGTATAATTCCATTTATAATAAATGTCCAGACAGGCAAATCCATAGCAACAGAAAGCGGATTAGTGGTTGCCAGGGGCTGGAGGGAGGGGGAGATGGGGAGTGACTGCTCATGGAGATATGGGGCTTCCTTGTGAGGTGATGAAAATGTTCTTGAGTTAATGGTGATGGTTGTATAACCTTGTGAATCCACTAAAAACCACTTTTAAATGGTTCATTTTATGGTCTGCAAATTATATCTCAAGAGTAATAATAATAATAAAGAATCAGACCAAATTCTTCTGGCTGGACCTCATCTATCCTTCTCGGCCCACTAAATACACCCCATCCTCACTAAACTAAACCCGACCTCAGGCCCTTTGCACTTTCCCTTCTCTCCACCGGGAATGCCCTTCCTTCACCTCTTCCCAAGCACATTCCTCCTTTTCATTCAAGATTCAGTTTCAGAGCTCCCCTCCCCCACCACACCCTCTCAGGCCACACCCACCCTTCTGAGCAGCCCGCTCACCTGGGGTTCCTGCTGGAGGTGTTGGTGGCCAGGAGCTGGCCCAGGAGGCCAGAGGCGTTGGCTGAGGGCACAACACAGCCGGCAGCCGATGATGGCAGGACTCCCAAGGACTGGGTGCTAGGCGGGTATAGAGTGGCGCCGATGGCCACCCACAGCGAGAGCGCCAAGCCGGTGGCCAGCCCAGAGAGGACGCCCTGGGGGCAGAGCCCAGGTCAGGGGAGAGAGGCCATGCGCCCTCCCAACCCCTAGCCGCCCCCACTCACCAGCGTGTTGCAGGCGGGAAGAAACATCCCCAGGATGAAGGCTCCAAGGAGGGGGCCGCTGATGACTCCCATGACGGTGAAGGAGCCCTGTGAGAAGGGGTGGGGAGGGGGAGCTGAGGGCAGAGCCATCCCACCTCTCCTGGCTTCAGTTTGCTCTCTGGGAAAGCAAGACCTGAGTAATTCCACTGTGGACCTTGAGACTCCGTGCTTGTTTCCCTAAAGGGGATGGGACTCCCTGTCCCTGTCTCTCTCCCCCGTGTTGGAGGCAAAGACACGGATTCTCTCTCCTGACAAATTCTGGTCCCACCTCCGAGCCAGGGCGAGGCCCTCCCTGCCTCCAAGCCACCCGCTCCCCCCACCTCCCACCTCCCATTGCCACCAGGCAGGTGGCTGCACAAAGTTATCAGGCTGGTGGCATCGGACAAAACCCAGTTCTGCCACAAAAAGTAGGACCCTCTCTGGGTTTCAGTTCAATGCAGACGATGCCATGCTTCTTGTGGAGATGGGGCTGGGTCAGGGCGGGGGGCTCACCTGGAGGACGCCTCCCCCCAGCAGCGAGGACAGAGCTGCCACGATGAGACAGGCTGAGCCATAGATGAGTGCTGTTGCAGATGGGGGGTGGCATGGTCAGCGGGGAGATGCCCCCTGCCCCCCCCCAACCCGAGTTCCTCCAACTCACAGAGCCCCTTGGAGACCATTACGAGTCTCCGGGGTGCGAGGCTGGGCAGCCGGGGTTTGATGAGGTCCTCCACGGTGACCGCAGCCATGGCGTTGATGCTGGTGGACGCGGTGCTGAGAGTGGGGTGGGGAGGGTGGTCAACAGGTCTCATCAAGGGACTGGCCACACACCCCCCCCCGGGGTCCACCTGTTGTGGGAGGCCCCAGCTGCTCATACCATTTGACTTGCCAGGACCCCACCCAGCCCAAGGGCAGAGGCATGGGTGACAGAATTCCCCAAGCGTGGAGGAGAAGTCCACCACCCCACCATCCGCGCCCCCAGACCTGAGACACCCCCACGGGAGCAAGGACACCCCTGACCAAGGACACGAATGACACAAGTTCTCATTACACAGCAATCATAGGGTGCTGAGAACTGCTTGGGACCCTGGTCACAACAGGAGCAGGGATGTGCCAGAAGTCACGGAGTATTTGAAAACACTAGAATGTGAGGCCCTTGAGGGCAGGAGTGGGGGACCACTTGGTCACAGCTGTGCCCTGGGATTTAGAACGGCAGTGCCTTGCCTCCCACATATGCACATAGTAGGTGCTCAGTAAACATTTGTTTGGGGGCAGAAGGCAGGAAAGAAAGAAGGGAGAGGGGAGGCAGGTATGGCCCTGCCAGGTGAGAAGAAGGTGAAAACCCCACAGCTGGGGTTCTTGTCCCCAGGGTGTGCCTTCTGCTGGAGCCCACCTGAGCTGCCCACTGGGGACCAAGCAGGAACTGTAATGATGTACATGCCCAGAACGTTCTATCCCACAGAGGGGCAGCTGGGTGAGCAAGGAGGGCTGCTCACCTGAGGGTCCCACTGTAGGCACAGGCCAGAAAGAGCCCAGGGACTCCAGGCAGGTCCTCGAAGATGTCCAGCACCAGCAAGGGCATGTACTGGCGGGGGTGGGGTGGGGTGGGGTGGGGCAGAGTCTGGGGTTGGCATCCAGGACAGCAGCACCCCGAGGACAAGGGATTCTGTCTGTCCTCACACTGCATGTCCCCAGGGCCCAGTGCAGACCGGGCTCACAGTGGGCACTGTGTGTGTGTTTGTTGATTGACTGCGTACCCTGGGATCCCAGTGAGGCAGAGTCCCGCGTCATCTCTGCTTTACTGATGAGGACAGTAAAGTTAATAGGTGCAGTCCTTGGCTGAGGTTGCAGTCAGGCAGTCCAGGAGCTGACCCCAGCGGAGAACAGCAGACGGGACAGCCTTCCATCTTCTGCCGATTCTGAACTGACTCTGAACCAGGCAAGGCTCCTGGCCTTGGTGCTGCCCCTGCTCACCTTTGACCTCAGGCAGTTGCTTCCCACCCACTCCAGCCCCAGTTTCCTCATCTGTAAAATAGGGGCCATGACAGCCTTGGCCTCATCATGTTGAAGGGTTTTATGGGAGACTAACTGCTTGTGAAGGGAACAGCATGAGGCACAGAGTAGGTGCTTAGGTCATGAGAGCTGGTGATTAGTATTATCAACACTATCATTTCATGCTGAACCATGGTCCCATCTCCTCCTTAATATCCCTCAGGGAGGGCCCCTGGGTGGCTCAGTTGGTTGAGCGACTGCCTTCGGCTCAGGTCATGATCCTGGAGTCCCAGGATCAAGTCCCATATCGGGCTCAAGTCTGCTTCTCCCTCTGACCCTCCCCCCTCTCATGCTCTCTCTCTCTCAAATAAATAAAATCTTTTAAAAAAAATATCCCTTGGGGAGTTTCTGACTCTAAATCTGAATGTGCCCCTCCCCTGCTCGCCCACTTCCCCTAAGGCTCCCCATTGCCTCCCAGCCTTGTCTTCCCTGCTCCTTCCAGATCCTCCTCTGTGCCAAGCTCTTGCCTGCCCCTGGACCTCTGAGCAGGCTGTTCTCTCTTCTAGGAATGCTGTTCCATCCTTGCTCCCAGAGATTCATCCATGCAGAAGTTCAGAATGGGGGTGGGGAGGGCAGGAGTGGCCTAGGAGCCTGGGCCAGACTTACCTGGTCCGGGGCGGAGATACGCCCTGCAAGGAGAGGGTCACAGTCTACATAGATCGTGAACATGATGATGCCACAGCCAGCAGCGCTGAGCACGATCAGGAACAGGCCCAGCTGGTTGATGAGCAAGGCCCTAGGGGGAAGGGCAGCCTCAGGCTGGGGAGGGGGGCAGCTGGTCCCAGAGGCCCCCACCCTGCCCCTCCTAAACACTCACAGCTTGGCCTGCTTCTCTGTGCGACAGGCCACATAGCGCTGCACCTGTGCTTGGTTCACGCCATACATTGAGAGCCAGACCAATGTGCCACCCACCAGAAAAGTCCAGAATGTGTAGCGGCTCCGCGGGTCCAGGTCAAAGCTGGATAAGGGTGGGACAAGACAGCCATATGGGAATGCCACATTGACTTCGCCCTCCCCAGGGCCCCAGATGGCCATTCTGAACCTTATGGGCCTTGAGGGGACTTTTGGGGTGGGTTTTGAAGTGTGAGTAGGAGTTTGCCAGATTGAAAATTTATTTATTTACTGAGTCGTCCATGTATGCATTTAAAAACCTTTCTGGGGAGCCTGGGTGGCTCAGTCATTAAGCGTCTGCCTTCAGCTCAGGTCATGATCCCGGGGTCCTGGGATCGAGCCCCACATCGGGCTCCCTGCTCTGCGGGAAGCCTGCTTCTCCCTCTCCCTCTCCCTCTGCTTGTGTTCCCTCTC
The DNA here is from genome assembly GCF_002201575.2 of Neomonachus schauinslandi. NCBI lineage: Eukaryota > Metazoa > Chordata > Mammalia > Carnivora > Phocidae > Neomonachus > Neomonachus schauinslandi. The sequence continues at coordinate 201,832,619 of NC_058403.1, forward strand.
TCGCTGTCTCTGTCTCTCTCTCTCTGTCAAATAAATAAATAAAATCTTAAAAAAAAAATAAAGAAACAATGGCTGAAAAATTCCCCAAATTGGGAAATATATGGAAATCTTGGGACATGAAGCTTAAAGTCCCCTGTAAGATTGAATCCAAAAAAGACTTCACCAAGACACATTATAATAAAAAAAAAATTGTCAAAAATTAAAAAAAGACCAAAAAAAAAAAAGTGTCTGTGCCCAGCTGGGACCTCAGAGAGTCGTCAGTCTCCAGTCTGGTCTGGGGGACATGGTGGGACAGATGGAGGGATGGGGGCTAGGGCAGTCTAGAGAGGGGAGGCACATGTTTGGTGTGTGGGGAGTCTGGGAAGGGAAGCAGGGAGGGCTTCCTGGAGCAGAAGCATTGGTTGGCTTCTCCCAGGGCAGAGGGATGTCAGCTCCACCTCTTTGCAGGACCCTCTCCTACGGTTTTACTCACTCCATCAGGTTCATCCGGGAGTGGTTCTGGGCAATCTCAAGCATGTGCCTGGGCCCACCCACCAGCATGATCCCGCGGGCCAGGACAACCCAGAAGCCAGTTAGCATCACCACGACCTGGAACACATCAGTCCAGACCACAGCCTTCATGCCGCCCTGCAAGATGTGACAGACAGGGAGGCAGGGGGTCAGATAGGGATCTCTCTGAGGCCAACCCAGTTTGGCTTTCAGCAGTGGCTGGGACTGATGCCTCTCTCTGCCGGTTTCCTCATCCGGAAAATGGTGTTGTTGTGAGGATTTAATTAGTTCGTATGAGGAAAATCTTTGCAATAGCACCTACCACATACAAGTTCAGTGAGTGAATGAGTGATGGCTGCCAGCATTATCATTACTACCATGACGATTGTTCTTAGTTATTGCTTTTACCCTTCCAGCCTCCATACCGCTGCCTTCCCATGGGAGCCCCTTGATTTGCCTTTGGAGAAGCCCCTTCTCCCTCAAAGGCCATCCACTGGAAGCCAATCGACTCCCAGCTCCAGAAATAGCCAACCAGAACATCTTCCCCAGCCCCCCAAACTTCTGTGACTGGTTCATCCTGCACACTGGGGCCAGCCAACCGGAACCCTCCTGGGACGTTTGCCAGCCCATCCTGAAATAGGAACTCACTTTCTGAGCTGATGGGACCCCAAGAGATGGGATAGGGGCCCAGAGGATGCTGTTGTAGCCCCTGGGTCCAGCCAGTCCTGAAGCTAGCATATCCCTGGACTCTCAGCAATAAGCCTTTCAAATGACTTGTTATTAAGATGAGGAAACAGAGGCCCAGCTGGGATGCAGGTTTCCTCAGCAGAAAGGGCAAGTAAGGAGTGGATGATGGCTTCAGGGTCTCCCCCACCCAGTGGGCATGGAGCCCCCACGTGGGGTGGGGTGTCACTCACCACAGTCGTGTAGAAGGTACAGATGGCTCCAGTGGACAGCAGCGAGGCCCAGATGTCCAACCCAGTCACTGCACAAGGAAACCCCTCCACCATTAGGCCTCCAGGCAGGGTGCAAACTTGGCCCCTAGTGTCTAGGGTCTTCATCTCTTCGGGATTCTTCCCTCCCCAAGTCTCTCCTGGGGCTGCCCCTCCCCTCTCCTTCGATCTAGTCTCAAAGGCTTTGCTCCCTCCCGGTCACCCTCCCGAGATCTCCCAGAGTCAAACCTTGATTCAGGATGAGCGCGGGGGCGTAGATCACGATGCCAGTATACAGCACCTATGGGCAGAGAGCCGAGACCGGGTGAGGCCCGCGGAGGACGGGAAGGGGTTAGGAAGAGAATGGTGGTGGCGGAGCTTGCGGTGTCCGGCCAGCAGGGGATCCGGAGCAGGGTGGGGGCGGGGTCAGGCCGGGCGTATGGGGGCGGGTCTTCGGACCGCAGGGGGCGGGGCCAGAAAGGTTGAGGATGGGCCTGGGAAGGGCCTTACAGGATGGGGGTGGGACCCACAGGGCGGGGCCGTGACGGAAGGGGGCGGGCTGCGGGCGGGGCCGACGGAGACCCGGACCCGGGCGGGATCTGAGCCAGACCCTGAGGGCGAGGGCGGGGCCGAGGCCACTCACTGTGGCTACCAGGTACTGCAGGGTCCCGCAGAGCCGCACACCGCGGCTGAAGCGCAGCTCCAGGTACTGCAAGGAGGAGCCGAGGCTCGTGGTCACCTGGACAGGTCCTACCCAGGAGATCGAGGCCTCTGGGGTACTTCACCCGCCCTCGTGGCTTCTGCCCTCCCTCCGGAGGCCAACTCTCTCTCCCCTCTTGCCCGTGGGGGGCCCCCGCCAAGCGCACAGATTCCGATCAGTGTGCCCACACCTGTCTGTGCACACGCGCCATCCCCGCATCCCCGCACACCAAGTGTGCCCAGGAAGACGGATCCGTCAAAGGTGCACGTTCTTCCGCCCCCACTGGTGGCTAATTGGTCCCAGGGGGGTGGTGCCGCTCTGAGTCAACAAGCGGACTCTACACAGCCTGTGGCCAACTGTTCTTGGTCGCCTACTGTCTACCGGTCATGATTTTAATCACTTTACCCCCTGCCCTGGAGGGAAGTCCTCTTATTAGCCCAGTTAGACACTTGGGACGCCCGAGCAGAGTAAGCGGGGAAGTCGGGTTTCGAACCGTTGGCCCCCTGTCCGGCGATCGCTCAGCTGTGCGGGGGGCAGGTTCGTGCCTGTCCACACTTGGTGCACGCCTGGCTCCGCCTTGCGCGGGCTTCCACCGAGGAGAACCAGGACGGCGGCTCCTCTTCCTCGTTCCTGCCCCTCACCCCGCTGCCTGGGGCTACTTCCCAGAAACCTGCGCACCTGTCTACCCCGTTAAAGCCGCAAGGAGCCAGCCGGCGGCCCCCCGTACAGCACGTCAAAGCCCCAGGACCTCCCGGCCACATCCCTGCGTTCTCAGCCAGGCAGGTCTTGCCTCCGGGCCTCTGCCCGGTACCTGGTAGGTGCTGGTGAGGCCCAGGCGGTAGAAGACGGGCATGAAGAGCTGGGCGGTGAGCAGGGAGTTGAGCAACTGTCCCAGGCACATCCAGAGGAACTTGAAGCCGTAGCGGTAGGCCTCGGCGGGCACGCCCAGCACCTGTACGGCCGACATGAAGCTGGCGGCCAGCGAGAGGCCGACGGGCAGGGCGGCCAGGCGCCGGCCCCCGGTGAAGAAGTCCTCGGCGCTGCGCTGCCCGCCCCGCGCCAGCCCGACCCACAGCCCGATGCCTGTGGACACCAGCAGCATGAGGGCGAAGACCGCGTAATCCCAGGCTCCGAACGTGGCCCGCGCTCCAGCCTCGACGACCGCCATGAGGTGCAGGTGCGGGGGCCAAGCGCGTCCTCCGCCCTTCCAGCCACCCCGCGTGCCACCCCCACCCCCCCACCCCCGGTAAGGGAAACTGGCAGCGACCGAGGAGGCAGGGCTGCGTGGAGATGGGAGGATGCTTGGTCTCTGCAGCGAGGCCGCACACCTGTCTCCTTCGGCCCCTGGAGGGAGGGAGCGGAAGGGACTCGGGCGGGGGCTCCCTGGGCAGGGTATCTGTGGATCCTCGCTGCGGTCGTCTGCCTCCCTGTCCCTCCTCTTCGTCTACGCGTCTGCCTCTGCCGTCTGTCCGTCGGTGCACCTCGCCTCCCGCTCGGGAAGGCTGGCCCCTTGCAGCGGTGTGTCGGCCGCCCAGCCGTCGGTCCCTCTCCCTGGGAGCTGTGCTCGGCGCTCGGACCTTGACTGGAGGTCTCCGTAGGGCTTAAAGGGGTGGCTCCCGGCGACCGGCTGTGGATTTATTGGGCTCCCGGGTCCGCGAAACCCCGCCCCTGGAGTTGGGGGCGGGCAGGACCCGCACCCTTTCCGCCCGGGACTGGGTCAGATAGGCCAAGACCGGCCACGTGGGTGGCTGCTGGGGGTGGGGGTGGGGATAGGGTGCGGCTCCCAAATACCCCCTCTTACTTCGGTGGCACTTTCCCCTCACCCCGAGCTGTTAATGTCTCCCGTTGACAGGTGGGGAACTGAGGCTCCAAGACGGCATATCACACTCACCTGGAGCCACACGGCTGGAAGCCGTGGCTTCAGCATTCAAATCCCCGCTGTGCTTTTGTACCTTAAGCTAAGGGAGCTCACTCTCCCACAAGCCAGGGGTTCATTTTCTGGGTTGCCCTGCCGCTTGAGGAAAACTCGTTCTGCTTGGAACCCCCCCCCCCCCCCCAACTGGCACCTGCAGCCATTCCCTTTCTTCAGAACCTAGCCGGAGGAAATCACCAAACCCCACCCCCAGGCTAAGCTGAGTGGGAGACATTGGGGTTCAGGTCCTAAATGCAGACATACTTGGGGGAGTCTTTGCTTGTCATTGTACCTCAGTTTCCCTATCTGTGAATGGAGATAAAGTAGCCCCTGCCCTGAGGAATAAATCGAGCCTACATAATACGAGCCTGGCACAGAGTAAAGCCTTCATTCATTCATGTCTTCATTCATTTGTTGTTTCCTGTGCCAAACACACATGGAGCGTCTGTCCTGGGCCAGGTGTTAAGTGTATAATGGAGGTCATGGGGGAGGGACTGTCAGTGGCCTCGAATCCGAATAAATGGGGGGGCCCAGGACTCCTTGGGAGGGAGTGTCTGACATGGTTCCCCCATCGCGCAAATGAGGAGATCCAGGTTGGGGAGGGGAAATCCCTTGCCTGGGGTCATGCCACGAAGGGACCCAGACACTGTCGTCTTGGGCCCTTCGCTGGTGGACTTGAGGGACTTTGGCCTCTGGAGGCTCTGACCTCTGGGTTCCAGTCCCGAAACGGGGTTCCCTCTTCCACAAGCGGGAGGGATCTAAGACCTCCGCCGGGTTGAACCCGAGGGCCCTGGAGTCCGGTCCAAGCCTCTGCCGCCTCCTGGTGGTCTCCGGCCAACTCGCGACACTCCAGTTTGGTCCAGCATCTCCCAAGCATCCCTTCGTGCCCCCTCCCACTCCCACCCCCGGCTCTCGCTCTCCGCGCGCTGGGCGGGGCCGGCCTGCACTCCCCCCCACCCCGGGACTGCGATAGGGCGGCTGACACCCGCCGTTGCCCGCCAATATGCACTCCGCCACCCCCGCCAGGAGGGTGCGGAGAGGGCACTGAGTTCCTTTTCCTTCCCCCGCCTTCATTTTTTTCCAGGCGCGTATGCGCTGCACCCATCTGGAGAATCTGGTGGGAAAGGATAAATCCTGGAGGGGATCCCCTTCCCGAAAAGCCATGCAAGCGAATGCAAATATATGCAAATTGTTGCAGCGCGCACAAACCCGGTCCTCCCTCCCCAGGGAGGTTCTGGGAGTGCTTACCATCCCCACTGCCAGCCTGCCTCTTCCTCTGTGAGGTGGGAGGCTACAGACTGACGCTTGGGCTGAGGCCCGATCATTGAGCACCTACTGTGTGCAGGACCATGCACCTGCTGCTGGGGACACAGCAGGATCACAGGCACTTGACAATGACCGAGCCAGGAGGTGAACACACATTTCCGAAGCTGATGGTTGAGGAGTGAAGCAAAGTCAGAGAGGGAGCTGGCCTGGCGGACGACTTTATGTGGGCCTCTGGGAGGGGAACTCTTGGAGGAGGTGAGTGCAGACCTGGCAGGCAGAGGTTGAGCCAAGCTTGGAGAGATGCAGGGGGAACAGCCAGTGCAAACGCCCTGAGGTCAAGTGGAGTGAGCAGTGAGTGAGGACAGCGAAGGCCACAAGGGACCTTGAGCCTTGGCCAAGGGTGTGGATTTTATTCTGAGGGCGCTGGGGGGCCACTGGAGTTTGGAGCCAGAGGGACTTAATGAGATTTATAGACCCTGAAAAGCCCGCCATGTCCATGGCAGCGACCGTGGGGTGGGGATGGATTCAGAACGTGTTCTGGAATTCCAGGATTTGACAGGAGGCCCAGAGTTGGGAACCCTGAGGGGTGGGTGGGACCCTCTTCTCTGGGGTTGGAGGGGTACAGGAAGTGGGTTGGGGAGATGCAGTGGCACCTTCCCCAACTGTACAGTTCCCATATGGGCAGAGGGCAGGCAGGACCCCATTGGTGAAGGGGGAGGGGCAGGGAGCTCCCTGATGGCCCGCAGCTGCAGTCTGAGCACCCAGGGCAGGAACGTCAGGGTGTTGCATGGCTATTTGCTGTGCGCACCCCTGCCTGCTGCCCGGGCACCCCCAGGGCTCTCACGGCTCCCCGGAGACATGGCAGGGGTCGGGGTGAGAGGCTGTGAGCTACTCTGGCTCCAGCATGATCTTCTGGGTGTCTGGTCTTGAACTTCTCCCTTGCACTCAGTAAATGCAAACCATTCTTTTTTTTTTTTTTTTTTTTAACATTTTACTTATTTATTTGACAGAGACACAGCGAGAGAGGGAACACAAGCAGGGGGAGTGGGAGAGAGAGAAGCAGGCTTCCCGCCAAGCAGGGAGCCCCATGCGGGGCTCGATCCCAGCACCCTGGGATCATTACCTGAGCTGAAGGCAGATGCTTAACCCACTGAGCCACCCAGGCGCCCCAAAAGCAAACTATTCTTACTAATGGTGCCGTAGCTTCCTGTGAGAGTCCACCATTCTTAAGTCCTGAGGATCCCAACTGTGATTCTAGGATTCCATGATTCTCAGGTAGTCTCTCCTGGTTTCAGGATCCAGGTCAGGTCTTCTGGGGCCCCTGCCTGTCTTGTCTTGCCTTAGTGCCTGCCTGCCCTTGCCGGATGGTCCTGACTCAGGAGCCCCTGGGGTACAGGGAGGGGCAGCTTGTGATCTCTCCCCCAGGGCTCCCAGTCCTGCCGGGCATGGCACCTGAACAAACACAGGGACAGGGCCTGGGAGCACCCAGCCAACCAGAGGGGTGAGGGCGATCCTGGAGGCAGGGGCCTCGTGGGCCTCACACCAAAGGGCTCATTATCTTATCTCCGGTTTTTTTTCTTCTTCTGCTTGGTTCATGCACCTCAACTATCTCTGCGGAGAGCTCAGTTCAGCAGTCCCCATCTCCAGCCAGCGTCCTGCCAACTGCTCTGTGCAGGGTTTGGTGGGGGGGGGGGAGAGGGGGAGATGCCCAGGTGGATGGTTACATGGTAGAGTGGGCGGGGTGGGTGGATGACTAGATGTAAGTGAGGGCGCTGGCACTCACTCATCCTCAGTTCAAAGGTGCCTCAATAAGGGACTGACCCCACCCTTTGGCTGGTTGGGGCAGAGCCCTCCCACCTGGTTCCCAGGCTGTAACATGGATGAAGCCTTGATGAAGACCCAAGGTAGGGATGGGGGTGCACAGTGGGCCTTTGTGGGGCCGGGGCCTTCCACTTTCCTGGTGACATATCCTATCTCTAGTTCATCTTAAGTCTTCTCACACCCAGAACCAACCCCGCCTTACACAGGAAGAAACTAAAGCTGAGTGGGTAGTGACCTGCCCCAGGCACAACCATTAGGGCCCACCTCAGGGCCAAGTCACGAGTGACGACGGAAAGCCTCCAGATTACAGCCGAAGCAGGACTGGTGTTTCCTTCTCCCCTTTTCTCATCACAAAGACACAGGGTCAGATACCCAAAATCCTTCTACCTTGCTGCTCCAGTGTGGCTTCTTAATGGCCAAAGATGGCTGCTGGAGCACCAGACATTGTGCTTGTATTCCAGCCAGATGGGTATTTCCTGGAAATGGCACACATTGCTACTGCTAGTATCACATGGTTACCCCTAAATGCAAAGAAGGCTGGGAAATGTATTTTTTTCCGTGGGTGGCATCTAGATATGGACATCTTGTTACCGAGGAAGGAGTATTTGGCGGCAACTAGAGGTTTCTGCCTTAAGCCATAAAAGATTAATACCAACAAGGCAAAAAATTCAAAAATTCTAGCCTGGCCCCAAAATATATCTTAAAAAACATCAAGTGCCCTGGAAGAATTTGCACCATATTTGGGGGAAAACATGTACTTTTTTTCCACGTTTCTGCACCACATATGAAAGGAGCTTTTACAAAACAGTAAGTTAAAAAATGACCAGCAGCCCCATAAAGGAGCCAAGGCCAAACAAATTGAGAGAAGTGCCTACTTCCTAAGAAGAAAAGGCAAATATAAATCCCCAAGATGGGATTTTTTTTTCAGCCATCGAAGTTTGCTTCTTATTAAATGCTATTGGGAGAGTAAATCGGTATGCCTGCGGGGTGGTGGCAGGAATCTTGGCAGGGTCAAAAATAAAAAACCTGGGTCCAGGAATGCCAGACCCAGGAGATTATCACTGTCCTTCCGCCATGTGGAGCGAACAAAGGGAAGGATATTTAAAGGCTGTCCCTACCCTTTTCTGGGTCTGACTCCTTGAACCGGGGCCAAGCAAGGACACAGAAAAGCCACTGTCACTGGAATACAAGCGTGGCTTACAAACTTCAAGGAGGCCAAACCAGTGATGATCTGGAACGGAACAGTCCAGCCAGGAGGCTCAGCAAGTGCAAAGGCGTGGAGGTGGGAAGGAACTGTTTCAGAGCAGTGGGCAAAGCAGCCAATGCAGGTCCAGGAAGCCGGGTACCCTGTCCTCGGGTCTCTGGGGAAGCAGCTGGCTGTGCCCCAGCTCTGCCTCGGGCACCTCTCCAAACACAGGTGGGGTCTGAAGTGACCTGGTTTTCTGGAAACCACTGGGACTGATCATGCCAATGAGCCACCCCCACCTCAAGTGGGGGAAGAGAGGCTGGACCCTGGCCTGGGACACTCCAGGCCTGACTGCTCCCCAGACCCCCACTCCACGCTGCCTTCTTGCTCCCTGGGTTTCTTCCCATTCCATGGCTCTCTGGAATAGAAGGCAGATCTTGATTGACCTTTGCCCCCAGGGCCTATAGTTGTCACACTCCAAGTATATCTGCCGAGTGCCCTAACTTTCTGATGAGGACTCATTCAGTGGGCCAGAGCTGCCAAGGTCACACACCAAGGACAGACGCTTCCCAAGATCTGCCCTCCTAGCTGTGCTTCAGCCTCCTGATTGAGGGGCTCAGCCAGCGTGGGATTAGCTTCATGCCTGGAACTCTCCAGGGCCTCAAGTGGTTTCCTGGAGACAGATACCCATGGTGAGCCCTTGACTTTCTGGGGCAGGATCAGGGAGTCCTTCAAGGGGCCCCCACCTAGTAAAGGAGGAACCACCACAGCAGAGCATTCTCATGGCCCTCTCCGGCGCCCCCTGGTGTCTACTCTGAGGATCCTGGAACCAAAGATAGGTTCTGAGCCTGGAGGGAAGAAGAGGGGAAATCCCACAGGTGGACCAAAACCAACCCCATCATCCTGACTTCTTCTAGGCATCTGACATCTGATGGCCATATCTTACCCAAACCGTGGCGGCTGGGGGCGGGAAAGCTGAGGCCTGTGTCTAACATGGAACATGGGATAGGTTTAGGGGCCAAACCTTGTGGGCCTACAAGGCATCCCAAAGCTCACAGTGGAGGGCCACCTGATGGGGCTGAAAACCAGGCCTTCTGGCTCTAGGACCCTGCCCGTGACAGCCCCTTGCTGGATGAAGCCCTGGGGAGCTAAGTGGGCAGGAGAGAGCTTGGGGGTGTGGCCTTTGCCATTCTTGGGGCTCCCCTTCTGGAGAAATCAGGTGCCTGGGCCCCACTTCGAGAGAGGAGGACCCCTCCCCAAGCAGAGAACTCACAGCTTGGCTGTGCCCTTTTGAGTTCTGCAGGGCATACAAAAAAAACAAGAGTGTCTGAGCACCTTGGTTGTCCCAAAGAGTTTATTTGAGCAGACCTGGAGACACGGAGGCTCTGCATCTAAAAGAAGGTGTTGGGCCTCTTGGTGGTGAAGCGTGGCTTGTGCTGGCGACGCAGGACCCGGTGGGGCAGCGGGAACTTGATCTTGGAGTCCTGCAAAAAGGACAGGTGGGTGAGGGGAGTGGAAGCCTCTCAACCTTGTCTTCCAGGGGCCACTGAGGTGTGGCCACCCCCCACCGGGCTCCTGCGTCAAACCCAGTGCCTCCCTGTAGCTCCCAAGGCTGGGGGATAGAGGAGCAGCTGGGCCAGCTCCATGTTCCAGGGGAGCCCCCCTCAGCCAAGCCCACCCAGCAGGGCCCCCAGGGCACTCACGTGGAACTGCTTGACGGCTGGTCGGCGGCACTTGCTGGCTGCAATCTCCTCCACCTTCATGATCTGGATCGAGTGGGCCCGGGCACGGTGTCGGGCGCCCATGTCTCTGTCTGCAGGGAAGGAGGCAGGGCGAATGTGCACCCCGGGGTCTGGGCATTCCTCAAACCTCCCATCAAGTGCTGGTCTAGAGGAACCCCAACTTGGGGACTGGGTGGCCGTAGTCTCTGGCCCCAGCAGGCACTGGCTTATCAGGCATGTAGAACCTCCAAATTCACTTTGAGGGGCACAGCCACAGCCCCCCAAAGGCGACGAGATCCACTTGCTGTTAGCACCTCTGTTTAAACCGCTGCTATGAGAAGCAGCAGTTCTTGGGTTGAGGTGCTTGGGTTTGGGCCCTGGCAGGTCACCCGCCCTAGGAGGGCCTGGGGATACTAGCACCAGATCCCCACAGACAAGGCCTGGGCTAGACTCTGGGTGGGAATTACAGCTGCACGAGTGATGGACCCCAAAGGTCCACCTGCTGCCAGGTTCCAGAAAAAGATGCACCTGGAGCATCCTCTCCACTCCTGCCCCTATGCAAACACCTCTTCTGTGTCCCCCACTAGCACCCCTGGACTCCCCACCCCCCTAATCCCAGAAGCCTCTGGCATTTGCCCTGCCTCAGTCTGGGGGGAGAGAGGGGCGCAGGCCGACTGGGCTGCAGATGCCTGCAACAGGAATCTAAGTGGGGCACTGGGCGCAGGACCCGGCAGCTTACAGCACTGGGTGACGGCGCCCGCCGTGGTCAGGTCCCGGTACTCCCGGTACATGTTGTGGGTGCCGCTGCGTGAGTCATAGCGCAGCCAGATGCCGAAGTTCTTCACCCGCAAGGGGGATTTCTCGAACACCTAGATGCCAAAGACACTGGTTGAAGCAAGGGTGCCGAGCAGGCTTCGACCCGGCTCCGACCCTTGCTGATCCTCTGCCCCAGGCCTCTCTTGCGCCTGTTTCCCAGTCCTCGAATCTGAGAGCGCAGGAAGGCAATCTGCTGTCCTGGACAAATTCCCACGGCAACAGTAGGGCGTACACAGCCGTCCAGGCCGGCACACTTCCCCCATGTGGACCACCAGCTCAACTCCTCCCAAACACTACTCTCCCAAGACTATCTGGGCTCCAAAGCAGCTGCCACCCAGTGTAGCAGTATGATGCAGAGCCCAGCGCCCATCACAGCAAACGTGCCCGGGTGACAGCACCTCTCCCCACTTCACACATGAGGCCCAGCGAAGGTGCTGTCCGAGCATGCCAGCCACACACTTCCTGGGCCCTGGGCTCTCTCATCAAGAAAAGGGCACTGAGGTATCCATCCCATCCCAACCTAGGGCTTAATTACACAGGCGAATAAGCCAGGGGTTATGAAGTCCGGGAACTCTGTGGGGTGAGGAATGCCCCCACAGGAAGGTGTAAATCCACTCCAGACCCCACCCTGTTCTCAGACTCCCCGTACCTGCCCACAGTAAACAATTTCCCCCGAAGACTTCTTCATCTTTTTCAGCTGAGACACAAAGTACCAGAAGCGGGACTTGGCGACGACGTGATTAGGTGCAAAGATTCGCATGCGATACAGGGGCGGAGTGCGACATTTGGGGGTGGGCAGGCAGCGCCCCACCACCTTGTACTCTCGCAGCTGAAACAGAAACAGGGGTGAAGTGGGGCCCAACCCAGAGCCCTGAGGCAACTGTGAAGATTCACCTTACTCCCTTTATCGAGCCTGGTGATAACTGGAATCAGGAGAGCGAAAATAGACTGTCCCATCACAGGGCATCCATGTGGAATCCCGGTGACTGCACTGTCCCAGCCTTCCCAGAACCAGGATCGAGGGTGGGAGGATTAAAGATGCCTGGGTACCCTTTGCCTTGGCTCAGGAAAGCTGGGCAGGGCTGTCAATCTCGCTGTCCTTCTCTTTCTGTTTATATTCCTGTGAAAAAAGCTGAAGCCTAAACCTGCAGGCTCCTTCCTCCACAGCCACTTTGCAGCTCACATCTTCCCAAAGTCCTCTTTCACTCTGGGGCCCTAAGACAGTGACCAGCCTGGGATCTCACAACCCACCCCAGGCAGAACGAGAACAAGAATCCAGTTCCCTCCCCAGCCCTGCTGCCATGGGACCTGCAGCTGCTTCAGTATTCCCAGCAGCAGCCCAAAGGGGTTTGGACTTGCCAGTGGACTCTACCTGTTTACACAGATGCAAAAACAAAGATGTCAGCCAGGCCCAAACACTGCAATATAGCACAAAGAACCCGCCCTCGTAAATGACTCGCCATGATTTTACTAATAGGAGGAGATAGCCCCAAATATCGCAAACTTGTCTCCTGCTCCCACCTCTCCATGTGACTAATCAGCCCCGCGGACCACCTGTTCAGGAGGGGACCGATGCAGCTGGCCCCTTTCCTAGCGTGGAAACTGAGGCTGGGGAGCTGTACAGGACCCACCCTGTTTCTCCCGAGGGCTTGCTCTTCCATCTCTGCGCCACAGCACCCTCTGATTTTACCAAGCACTAGTCACAGCGATAAAGTTCCCCGTGTCAGCTCGAGTTTACGATTTTCTTCTACTTCTCACAACCCCGCCGGGGGAGAAGAAATATTAACGTTTCCTCCCACCACGTCCACTTTGCAAATGGGAAAACCGAGACTTGGAAGATCGACAAAGTCCCGTTGTTCGGAACGTCCAAGCCGCGCAACTTGTCCCTTCCCCTGGAAAGGAGACCCGGCCTCTCCGGCCCCCGCGATTTCCCGGCAGGCCGGGACCATGGCACCAGACTCCCCACGCGGCGCCCGCAATGGCCGCCATGTTGGCTGCACCCGGGGGCGATGGCGCGCGGCGGCGCGGGACCCAGCCAAGAGAGCGCTCCTGCTACGCGGCCCATGCCACCTGCCGGGGCCCCCGATTCGATCTGCACTGCACTCCCCGGCCCCGTGCCCCGCCGCGCTCGCCTTACTGTTCCCGAAGCCTTCATGGCGCACTCCCCGCTCTCGCCGCCACACAAAAAAGGAAGTGGCCGCCCTCGCGCAGCCGCTCACCAAGACTTCGTTGCCGGAAGTCCCGCCTCCTGGAGGCCGCATGCCCATTGGCTTCTCTTTCCGACGCTCAACAAGATTTGCCTTTTCATTGGCTCTAGGTCCACCAACCTTTCACAGTCCTTCCTTCCTCGGCAGCGAGACTACAACTCACAAAAGTGAGCTCCACTAGCCCCTCCCTTTCCACCATGGGCGTAAGGGAGCGTCGTGCGCGGCACGCCGGGAGTTGTAGGCACCCCAGGAGGTCTGGGTGGTAGTTTGAGCGTTCCACTTCCAGGGGATGCTCGCGGGTAGAATTTGTTTATTTCCTTACTGCTTTATATTCCGTGAAGGGACTATTTTCTAGTGTAATATTTTAATTCTTTTAATGATTTTTTCTATATATATTTAATATTTTTTCTTTTAAGATTTATTTTTTTAAGTAATCTTGACACCCAAGATAGGGTTTGAACTCACAACCCCGAGATCAAGAGTCTCATGCTCCACCCATGAGCCCGCCAGGTCCCGGGACCCTACTATATTTTTTAAGTTATTTCTTTAGTGGTTGCTCTAGGGCTTAACACATACATCTTAATTTAGAATCTCCTTCAAATTTATGCTGCCTTAATTTTAAATGAGATTTAGAAATGTTACTCCTATATAATTCATTTCTTCTGCCCCCTTTTGTCTCATTGTTATTATTGTGCTATTATTGTTATACATATTACATCTATATATGTTACAAACCTAACAATACATTGTTGCAATTGTTACTTAAAATTGCAGAGCTGTTAAAGAATGTGAGAAAATAGAGGAGGGCAACTATGTGTTCATAAAGTTTGTTATATTAATTTTATCCATTTGCACTTCTGGTTCTCTTCACTTGTTTTTGTGGATTAGTGTTACTACCTGGTGTCATTTCCTTATTCCTATACTTTGCTCACTTCCTTTGTAATTTATATATATTTTCATACAATTGCTTCTTAAAACAGTTAAGAGACCAAAAAATGCATTTGTGCTGCCTTTTTTTTTTTAAAGATTTTATTTATTTATTTGACAGAGAGACACACAGCGAGAGAGGGAACACAAGGAGGGGAAGTGGGAGAGGGAGAAGCAGGCTCCCCGCATAGCAGGGATCATGACCAAGGCAGACGCTTAATGACTGAGCCACCCAGGCATCCTTGTGCCACCTTTTATAATTACAGAATTATCTTTGTGGTCTTTCATTTTTCATGAGTGTTAGAATTAACATCTAGGGTCTTTTCGCACATGGGCAGGAAATGAGTTAGTCAGTGCCTTCTTGAAAAATCGGAAAATTGGTTGGAGAGGAGGATGAGGGATGGAGTGTAGTCAGGGGACGAGGCCTGCCTCCTCCCGGCTCTGGCCCCTTCCCTGCTCGGGACAACAGGCAATAGGCGACTCCCTCCGAACGACACTGCCGCGAGTGTCCACCAGGTGGCAGAAGGCCGGGCTGAGGCCAAGAGCCTGGACGCTAGTGCGGGTGGGGAAGGCACAAGTTCATAACCCACAAATAGTTCCCAGGCGCATCATCTCTTTGGGCCTCAGTTTCCCCAACTGTCAGATGAGGCTAATAAGTCCCCAGCTCCTGGAGTTATGAGATTTAAATGGCGTATAATGTTTGGACTGGGGGAGGCAGGGGCCCTAGCCCTGGGGCTGTAGCGCTCCAGTGTGCTTGAACTGTTCTAGCTGGGCCTCAGTTTCCCCAGGCTGCAGTCAGGGAGTGGGAGAGTAGAAAGAGGTACTGGAAAAGGAGAGCAGGCCCGCTGCACAAATCGAGTCTGGGAGGGCCAGAGAGGGGCCAGAGGAGGGGGAGCAGGGAGGGCAGGTGAGGAGAAGGGAGAAGGGAGGGGTAGGGAGAGGGAAGGAAGGGCCCCAGGCTCAGCCCCAGCCTTGGAGCCAGGTGCTTGTATCTCCAAGGCCTGGGTCAGGGTGACACCCTCAGCTGGAGCCGAAGGAGGAATCCAGGGGCGAGAGGGGGGGGGGGTGTTGTCTAAAGATTGTTAAGAAACTTTTTCCCCCCTTTTTGGCTCTGCTTGGTGAGTGCTGCCCTGGCCCCTGCCACGCCCCTGACCCTCCCTCCCAGATGCTCTGCTCCTGGCTGCCTCCGCCTGGCCTCCAGCCAAGCAGGGAGCCCAGCTGGGTCAGCTGATCTGGGCTAGGCCCTCTCACTCACTGTCATTCAATCAGGCCGGCCACCCCTGGGCTCCCCTGTTCTCCCAGTCTTTCTTCTTCCGTTGGACCTTGAAGGTGCCCTTTCTTAATCCAGGCTCCTGGGCCACACCCGGCCTCACCCCAGCTTGGATCACCACCCTGGCGGTCATGGCCTGAGCTGCCCCACCTTCCCCATCTGGGCTACCAGCACCTCCATCTTTCCAGGGCTCCATGCACTGGCCCAAGATTCTGCTCCTGTCCCTTCATCCTGCAAACGCCCCCAAGACACTCACTGCCCTGGACTCCAGATGCCACAAGTCCCTGGCCCTGGCCTCCTGCCCCTCCTCTCCTGCCCCTAATTGTTCCTGCTCCCAAATCGCCTAAGGCTCTTCCTCTGAATTCGATCATTCATTCATTCATTCCAATCATTCATTCATTGGAGTACCTCCATGTGCCAGGCATTGGGGACACAAAGCAGTGATCAGGACAACCAAGAATTCCAGCCTGGCGAGAGCTGACATACCGTTGGGAGAAATAAGAAGAATAGGCACCACAGCAGAATGTGAGAAAAATAAACAGGAAGGGGGGGGGGTCTCTGTAGGCTCCATGCAACTATCGTCCCCCATCCCCAGCCAGGAGCCAGACCCCATTTCCCTTTTCTCAGCCTAATTGGGGGAGGATCCTAGGGCATTGTGAGTAGGGGAAGCAAGCCAAGCTGGAGACTCTTCTTTCCCAACAGTGGCCCCTCCTGAGCCTGTTTCCCCCTCGCCCCCCCCCACAGGGGGGCTCACAATCCACGCCTCCGGGGTGGGTACAGGGATTAAATGGATTGCTCTGTGTGCAAAGCCATAGTGCACTTGTGAGCACTTGATGTGTTTGCTCTTCTCATGATCAATATGATTGCTTTGGTTCACAGTCAACTTCTGAACAGCCCCTCTCCTCATTCCTATTTCCTCTCCCATCCCATGTGCTTACATATGTTCCCTTTTTTGATTAAACACTTACCTTTCAACACTATTACAAATACAAAGTTCAACAGGCATGAAAATGTAAATGACAACTATCTCCCTCTTTTGCCTACCATGGCTCCCAGGTGGCCACCACAGGAACAAGTTATGTAATTATGTTTATGTTTCCCTGCAAAGGGTCTCCGCATCGTCATCATCTCTTTCTACACAAAGCAAAGCTTCCTGCCCAGGCAGGTGTGCACCTTGCTCTTTCCTTCGCCAAGTATCCCGGAGGTCTTCCCACATTGTCGGCATTTCGCCGCCCTGTCCTTCTGCAGTGCTGAGAATGGCCAGAGTTTGTACAGCAAATCCCCTGTGGCTGGGCATTTGGGTCATTTGAGTCTGGTTGCTGTTACAGAGAATGCCATGATGAATCCACAGCCCTGTAGAGTAGGTATCACTCCTGGGAGGTTGATTTGCTGGAAGGAGCCTTGCTGGGTCCCAGGGCATTGTCTTCAGCTTCCGCCTGATTCCCTCTGTAGGGCTTGGCCATTTCCACTGCTGACGGCAGCAATGAGAATCAGTGCAGACCCCTGAGAATAAACTGAGGTCTTACACTTTTCAGCTTTGTCAGTCTAACAGGTGGGAAACAGCCCCTTGTGATTCCTCTCCACCCCCCACCTTTTCAACTTCTTTAAAAAAAGATTTTATTTATTTATATTTTTATTTTTTAAAGATTTTATTTATTTATTCATAAGAGACAGAGAGAGGCAGAGGGAGAAGCAGGCTCCCCGCTGAGCAGGGAACCCGATGCGGGGCTCGATCCCAGGACTCTGGGATCATGACCTGAGCCGAAGGCAGACGCTTAACCATCTGAGCCACCCAGGCGCCCAAGATTTTATTTATTTTTATTTGAGAGAGAGAGAGCAGGTGCGCACAGGAGTGGGGAGGGGGGCAGAGGGAGAGAGAGAGAAGGCAGACCCCCCTGCTGAGCAGGGAGCCTGCCCAGGGACTTGATCCCAGGAATCCGGGATCACGACCTGAGCTGAAGGCAGATGCTTAACTGACTGAGCCACCCAGGCGCCCCCCCTTTTCACCTTTATTAAGTGTAATTGGAGTTAGACTAAGTTGCACATATGTTAAGTGCATGCTTTGTGCAGTTTTGACAAGTGTGTAAATCTATGAAACCATGACCACAGTCAAGACGATGAACATATATCACCACCCCCACCAGTATCCTGCATCCCTTTACAGCACCCCCTTCTCTGCACTTTTCATTGCCAGGCAACCTGATCTGCTTTCTGTCACTAAAAATAGTTTGCATGTTCCAGAATGTTATACGTAAGCTTTGCGCTTGGCTTCTTCCACTCAGCATGATGATTCTGAGATTGTTCCAAGTTGTTGCATGTATCAGTAGTTCATTACCACTTTTTTTCTTTTAGAGAGAGAGAAAGAGAGAGAGAGAGAGCATGAGCACTTGTGCATGCGTGAGTAGGGGAGGGGCAGAGAGAGAGAGGGATAGAGAGACTCCCAAGCCGGCTCCACGCTCCGCACCAGCCCAGTGCCAGGCTCCATCTCAGGACCCTGAGATCATGACCTGAGCCGAAATCAAAAGTTGGATGCTTGGGGCGCCTGGGTGGCTCAGTTGTTAAGTATCTGCCTTCGGCTCAGGTCATGATCCTGGGGTCCTGGGATCGAGCCCTGCATCGGGCTCCTTGGTCAGCAGGGAGCCTGCTTCTTCCTCTGCCTCTGCTGCTCCTCCTGCTTGTGTGCTCTCTCTCTCTCTGACAAATAAATAAATAAAATATTTTTTAAAAATGAGTTTGGTTATTCTAGGTCCTTTGTAATTCTATATAAATTTTAAAGTTAGTGCCAGTTTCTGCAAAAAAAAAAAAAAAATCCCGCTGAATCAAAGATCAATTTGGGGAGAACTAACATCTTAACAACACTGAGTCTGCCAATCAATGAACACGGTATATTTTTCAATTTATTTAGATCTTCTTGAATTTTGCCTGGTAATATCTGTAGTTTTTAGTGCAGAGATCTTAGACTTCTTTTGATATATTTACCCCTAGATATTTAATTTTTTCTGCTGCTGCAAATAGGATTTTTTTTTAATTAAAAAAAATTTTTTTAAATTACATTTTCCAGTTGTTTGCTATTATATAAAAATATATAGTATAGGGGCGCTTGGGTGCTCGGTCGGTTAATCGTCTGCCTTCAGCTCAGGTCATGATCTCAGGGTCCTGGGATGGAGCCCGGCGTGGGGCTCCCCGCTCAGCGGGGAGTCTGCTTCTCCCTCTCCCTCTGCCTACCACTCTGCTTACTTGTGCTCTCTCTCTCTGGCAAATAAATAAATAAAATCTTTTAAAAAAGAATATATAATATATAAGAATTCAACTGAATTTTGTATATTTTTAACTTGTGAACGTGCTAAATAAATTTATTAGTTCAGTAGTTACCATAGATTCCCTTGGATTTTTTACATATAAATAATCATATCATCTGCAAGTAGGAAGAGTTTTACTTCCTCCTTTCCAATCTTTATACACTTTATTTATTTTTCTAGCCTCATTGTAATAACTATGACCTCCAGAGGGATGTGGAATAGAAGTGGTGAAAATGGACATCCTGGTATTCTTTCCAATCTCAGCAGGAAACAATTCAGTCTTTGACACTGAGTAAAATATTACCCATAGCTTTTTTTGTAGATGCTTCTTATCAGTTTGAGGACGTTCCCATTTATACCTACTTTGCTAAAAGTTTTTATGAATAGGTGTTGAATTTGGTCAAATCTTTCCTATATCCATTGAAATGATCGTATGGTTTCACTGTGCTTGAAATTTACATTTCTCCTAATACGAATGAGGCTGAGAATCTTTTTCTGTTTTGGGGGTCTTTTTTTTAGAGTTATTTATTTTAGAGAAAGAGTGAAAGAGAGAGAGAGTGCATGCGGCGGGGGTAGGGGCAGAGGGAGAGGGAGAGGGAGAGGGAGAGAGAATGCAAGCAGACTTCCACACTCAGTGTGGAGCCTGACACAGGGCTTGATCTCACAACCCTAAGACCATGACCTGAGCCGAAACCAAGAGTCAGACACTTAACCGACTGCGCCACTCAGGTACCCCTCTTTTTCTGGGTTTAAGAACCATTCATCATATTTCATTTTCTGTGACTTCTGAGTTCATAGCCTGCTAAGTTATTGGCATTTTCTTATTGTTTTCTAGGAGGTGCTTGTATAATGAAGATATTTTATCCACGATATGAGTTCACATTTGTTTCCAGTTTCATTTGTTTATTCTTTGACTGCATTTATGGGCTTTTTGCCAGCAGAAAATTCGGGATGTTTATATCACTAAAGTTTCCACTTTGTTCTTCTTTTTTTTTTTTAAGATTTATTTATTTATTTGAGAGAGAGAGAGAGCAGGGGGAAGGGGCAGAGAGAACAGGAGAGATAATCTCCAATAGACTCCACGCTGAGTGTAGACCCTAACGTGGGGGTCGGTCCCAGGACCCCGAGGTTATGACCTGAGCCGAAACCAAGAGTCGGACACTCAACCGACTGATCCACCCAGGTGCCCCTCCAGTTTGTTCTTGAGCAAACTTTCTGGGCTCTGCCTCCCTGAAACTTCCTGATGGAGCCTTCACATACCCCTCTCTGGGGCCGAGGGTGTCACCTTTGTCCTAACCCTGTTCCCTTCCTGCTCATTCTCCAAAATACCACAGTGACCATCATACTGGAGTTGTCAGGGGCCTAGAAACTCACTGTGCTTCCTGGAGGGCTGGGGTTCCACCTCAGGGCCGGGGATGGAAGTAACGTTTGCATTCCTCTCTGCTGAAGCCACACAGGAAGTAAAAGAAAAATGCTACAGCTAAGTCCCTGTGCAGCACTTCCTGCCCCTAGCCGGCTGTGGCTCCAGCTGCGCTGAGGTTATACTCATCCCCTCCCTCCCCCGACAAGCCCCACTGATGCTTCCAAGCAAGTCTCAGAGCACTAAGTCCCTAACACCCTGCCCTTCAGAAACACTGTGACCTGGTCCAGTCTCCCACCCTCTGCAGGAGCTCCCCTCACCTCCAGATCACTCTTTGGCTAATCCCACTTGTCCTTGGATTTCAGTATCAAAGCCATCTCCTCCAGGAAGCCCTCCTAGACTCAGGGCCTCTCCTAGCAGCCTGGCCCTGGGGGCCACTGGGACAATTATTGGGTTTAATTTTTTTTTTAAGTTTATTTATTTATTTAAGTAATCTCTACACCCAACATGGGACTTGAACTCACGACCTGGAGATCGAGAGTCACATGGCTCTTCCGACTGAGCCAGCCAGGCACCCCTGGGTAATAATTTAATATCATCTCTCCCACTAGACTGTCAGCTCCACTAGGCAGAGACTGGTCTGCTCTGGTAAGTGCCCCATAAGTGTCTGTGGGTGATCGAACTGAAGTCAACAAAATACATACATGCCAAAGCCATTTTTGTGCCAGGACATGTGATGGGATTTCGGAGATGAAAGAGTCCTCTAAAATCTATTCCCCAAACTCTACTTTCTGGGGTAAGGACACTGGGCTGGGTCTCACCGGGATGCTGCCCTAGCCTCCTGCCTCCTCCACTCACGACAACTTCAGGGGCGTGAAAAAAATGATCAGACCTGACCCCTGCTCACCGCTCTACTCCCCCCCACTTCTTACCTCTTTCTGTCATTCCTGCCTCCTCTCTGCTCAAACTGCTCACCTCACTCTACCTCAGGGCCTTTGCACTTGAGGTGCCCACCACTGGGCATGCTCTTTCCTTGTCCTATTTCAGATCCCGACTCAATTAATCATGACCTCTGCACAGAGGTCCCCCCACCGCCACAACCCTCCCCCTGCCCAGCCCCAGTCTGTGCCATCACTCTGCTTTTTTTTTTTTTTTAAGATTTTATTTATTTATCTGACAGAGAGAGACACAGCGAGAGAGGGAACACGAGCAGGGGGAGCGGGAGAGGGAGAAGCAGGCCTCCCGCGGAGCAGGGAGCCCGAGGCGGGGCTCGATCCCAGGACCTGAGCCGAAGGCAGACGCCTAACGACTGAGCCACCCAGGCGCCCCCTGCTTTTCTTTGTTATCCTTAATTAGTAATTGTCTCCCTGGCAGACCAGAAGGTGAGGTGAGCCTGTTTCTAGGGCGGGGTGTAGGGCACGGTGCACAGAAGGGGCCTGTTATTCCTCCTAGGGTCTCATGGGAGAAACACCCAGAAGAACTTGACCTTTGGGGCAACTTTCCTGCCTCCTTCCTGGGTAGATCAAGCCCAGTTCCCTTCTCTGGGTGCAAAATTAGTTCAGCCTGAATACCCAACCCGGATGTGCCTCAGATAGGTAAACTGAGGCCCAAGGAGCTGGGGCATTGCCAGGGCCCCCCAGGGAGTGAGCAGCAGGCCGGAGCCCGCGGAGAACCCCTCTGTGACCGGGGCCTTTCTCTGTGCTGTTGCTCCTCCCTTTAGGTCCAGGGTTTCCAGCACTCTGTCCGGAGGGCCACTGCCCGGGGAGGCTTCTGGAACTTTCTGCCCCTCCGCGGCCAGGCCCTCTCCCCTCCCTGTCCCCATCCCCCACATGGCCGTGACTTTTGGTAAGTGACAGCAGCTCAGGAAGTCGAGGGGCCCACACAGGAAGGAGCCGACTGGGACTTTCCTCCGGCTGCTGCCCGGCTCTACCCTCCTGTCCTTAGCCCAGGCTTCCCAGCTGCCAGGTAAGAGCTGCTGGGGCCACATGGCTTTAGGATGGGGGTTGGGGGGAATGTGTGAAGGGCTGTGGCCGGGGACAAGGCAAGGCCTCTGAGGAAAGCCGCCAGACAGACAAGAGCTGGGAGGGGCTGGCTCTGTGGCCTCTGCTTCTTCTACAGAAGATGAGACCTCAAATCTCCAGCTCTCTGGACCTGAGTGAATCACTGTGCCTGGGGCCTGGAGTTCATGGCCCCTGGGGGCACGGTTCCCAGCCGCCACCTCCCAGGACCCAGCCAGAGCTTAGGGTGACCAACCAACTGTAGGGGATGTGGGACTTAGGGTGTTAAAGCAGGGGCATTTTTCTGTGTCCCAAGCACCACCTCTGACTTTTTCTTTTTTTTTTCCTTCAATATTTAAAATATATACATATCTTTAAGATTGATTTTAAACAAAAGATACACATTGTGTGATTCCGTTTACATAAAAGTGCAAAGACCATGATTAAGTCGACTATTAGAAACAGGACAGTGATCACCTTTGCGGGGAGTGACAGGGGCCCCAGGGCTCCTGGGACTGGGAATGTTCTGATTCCTGGTCTGGGAGCTGGTGACATGGGGGTGACCCTAAAGGAAAATTCCCTTCCCCTCACGCCGTTCCTCCACCACAGGAACCACTAAACCACTGTGTCAAGGGACCTTCTTGTCTGGTTTAGCTGGCCTTTGTCAAGTGCTCCCTGGGCATGTTGCCAAGGATTGTGCCAGTTAGTGAGGATTAAAAACGTTGACACCTTGGGCTCAGCTCAGCAAACCAAGGCAGGTGGGGAGTCAGCCCATTTCACAGCTGAGAAAGTGGAGTCCCAGCTGTGGGAGTCCTGCCAGGGTCACAAAGCTTGAGTATGATGTGGTTGGAATTTGAACCCAGAGCCTAAGGTCTTTCCCTATCCCAGCTCCAGGCTTATAGACTCGGTATGCTAAAACCTCATTAATGCTATCCCTCTTCCACCTCCTACTATTATTCTGGAACATGGTTTTTTTGTTTTTTGTTTATTTGAGAGAGAGTGAGCGCACAAGCAGGGGGAGGGGCAGAAGGGAGAAGCAGATTCCCCTGCTGAGCAGGAAGCCTGATGCAGGGCTCGATCCCAGGACCCTGGAATCATGACCTGAGCCAAAGGCAGACGCTTAACCGACTGAACCACCCAGGCGCCCCTGGAACATGGTTTTTTACCCAATATTTTCTTTGTATCTTCCTTATTCAGGTCAATGTAAGTGGATCTTGTCCATCTACTACTCCCTTTTCCCAGCTGGCTCGAAGCCCAGCCCTTCCCTCTGCCTAGCCAGGGGTCCTGAGCTCTGGTAATAAAGGGTGAGGGGCAATTTCCTTCTAGGCCCATTCCAGGGAGGGCTTCTTGCTAAAGGAGCCTAAACAGTGGGAGTGATAAAGGGGACAGAGATGGTGATGGTGGTGGGCAGATAAGACACAGAGGTCCCTACTGACTGAGTCATCAGTCTGGATCCAATGCATGCTGCAAGGCATACATCATACCAGCTGCAAAAGCTTCCAGCCCCAGCCCCAGCCCCAGAAGAGCTTGAGTCTCCTAGACCTGCAGGAAGTGATGGGCCACCCATGTATACGAACCAGGATCTATCTGCTTCTTGGTCTGCAAATGTGTACATCTGTGATTGATTGCTCATGCCTGCCTAGGGCAGGGGCTTTGGAGTAACGCAGGTGGGGAGGCTGCAGATTGACTGGAGATGTCCTCCCTGGACTAACAAGAATACACACAAATTATGTGTGTCAACCATACTAAAAAAAGAAGAGAAGAATTCACACAAATTAGAGTGTAGAATATCCTCCAGACCCCAGCATAGCCCTTACTGGGGGGGGGGGGGTTTTGGCCCCCCCCCCCTCTTTTTTCCCCACCGCCCCCCCTTTTCTCTCTTTCCCCCCCCCTGTTTTTTTTTTTTTTTTTTTTTGAGAGAGAGTGTGCTTGAGAGAGAGCGTGAGCAGGGGGAGAGGCAGAGGGAGAAGCAGACTCCCCACTGAGTAGGAAGCCCGACATGCGGCTTTCCATGGGGCTCGATCCCAGGACCCCAGGATCATGACCTGAGCTGAAGGCAGACGCTTGACCAACTGAGCCACCCAGGCGCCCCTCCCCATCTGTCTTTCTCTTTCTGTGTGTCTCTGTTCCCCTCTCTTCCCTCTTTCACCAGCTTCAACCCTACCTCACCCTGCAGCATTTCTGTCCCCCCACACACCTAGAAGCTTTGTAGTCTCGCTCCCTCTGGCCAGAACTGAGTGGCTGCCTCTCTTTGTGTCCAGACAGGCTACACCTATGGCGCCTCCAAGCGAGGAGACACCCCTGATTCCTCAGCGCTCCTGCAGCCTCTCGTCTTCAGAAGCTGGTGCCCTGCACGTGCTGCTGCCCCCTCGGGGCCCTGGACCCCCACAGCGCTTATCCTTCTCCTTTGGGGACCATTCAGCTGAAGAGCTGTGTGTTTGGGCTGCTAAGGCCAGTGGTGAGTGGGTCCCTAGAAGACTGGGCCAAAGAGAGGAGTAGGGCTGTGGGAGGCCTAGATTGGGAGCTGGAATAGCTGTCAAGTGGAGTCAGCATGGGAGCTGGGGCTTTGAGGGATGAATAAGTTTGGAAATGGAGGAAGGTGCTCAGGGAAAGGCTGTGCAAAGACTCGGAGGCACGTGAGGGCAAACAGTTGGTCATCCCTTGACGTAAAGTGTACAGTGGAAGGAGCACTCTGGAGAGAAGGGCAGGGAGCCCCAGGAAGCAGGTTGTGTGTGGATTCTCTGCTAAGGGCAATGGGGAGCCCTGGAGTGTGTGTGAGCAGGGGTGGGACACAGCGTGAGAGCCCAAGGTGGGAAAGAGCCCTGCAGGGCTGCATGGGGTTCATAACCATGGCAGCCCTGCAAGGGACAAGATGGGGAAATTTAGGAGGGTGCTGATGGGGGCATCCCCTCAGGCATCCTGCCCGTGTACCACTCCCTCTTTGCTCTGGCCACGGAGGACCTGTCCTGCTGGTTCCCCCCAAGCCACGTCTTCTCCGTGGAGGACTCGGGCACCCAAGTTCTGGTCTACAGGCTCCGGTAAGAAGCACATCACCCCTACTCCCACAGGCATGGGTTAAATGTTACCAAGAGGGGGTGCCTTTTGTTGAGGGCAAGGGGAGTTTAGAACAACAGTGATCCTACAACCTTATCATCTCCCTGCATTTCCCGGTGGTGCCCCAGGGAGGATGTGATCACCGCTCATGGCACAGATGAAGAACTGAGGCCAGAGGGTGTGTGCGTTGCTTGCCCAAGGTCACATAACAAGTCAGTGGCACAACCTGGGCTCTGTGAGGTCTCAGCACGGTCTTCCACCCCTCCCTACCCCTACTCCAGGCTTCTCCCCTTCCCCAACAGCTTTTACTTCCCCAACTGGTTTGGGCTAGAGAAGTGCCACCGCTTCGGGCTACGAAAGGACTTGGCCAGCGCCATCCTTGACCTACCAGTCCTGGAGCACCTCTTCGCCCAGGTAGGGGTCTGCATGGGGCTTAGCCCGGGGCTGGGGTCCACAGGGCAACATCAAGGCTCGCAGTTGGGCGGCCTTGGCTGACCCTCTCTGTGGCAGCCCAGGGTTGGGAATCGGCCCAAGGGTGGGGGGGTCTGTAGGGCAACATCAGGGCTCACGGTTGGGCTGTGACCGGCCCCCAGCACCGGAATGACCTGGTGAGCGGCCACCTCCCCGTGGGCCTCAGTCTCAAGGAGCAGGGTGAATGTCTCAGCCTGGCGGTGCTGGACCTGGCCCGGATGGCCCGCGAGCAGGCTCAGCAGCCTGAAGAGCTGCTGAAAACTGTCAGGTGAGGGCTTCCAGCTTGTGGTACCCAGCGTCTACCTGCGAGGGAGCAAATGTGGCTCCACTGGGGCATCCCTAGAGCTCAGGCTCCCATGAGGCTCCCCACCTACAAGCCCGCAGTGTGTCCATGTGAGCCAGGACCCCACCGACCCACTGAGGCTCCAGTCCCTGCCTCCCTCCTGCCGCTGAAGGCCTGTGTGTGTGTGTCCGTCTTGTGGACCCCAGTGGTCCTTCCCGCGTGTGTGTCCTTGAGTGTCTCCGGGTGTGCCGCCCAGCTGAGGCCACACTTCAGCCCTTCAACTAAAATTCGGGTTTGTGTGTGTCCCTGTCCCTACCTGTGGAGATCCCTCCCCACAGTGAGGACCCGCTACCCTCACTCGTAGCTACAAGGTCTGCCTGCCCCCCGACCTGCGCGACCTGATCCAGGGCCTGAGGTTCGTGACGCGGAAGCGCATCCGCAGGACTGTGCGCCGGGCCCTGCGCCGCGTGACCGCCTGCCAGGCTGACAGGCACTCGCTCATGGCCAAGTACATCATGGACCTGGAGAGGCTCGACCCGGCCAGGGCGGTAGAGACCTTCCTCGTGAGCCTCCCCGGGGCTGCTGGTGGTCAGGATGCGCAGGGGCTGCTCCGAGTGGCTGGCGACACCGGCATCGCCTGGAGTCCAGGAGGACAAGAGGTGTGGGCGGCTGGTGGGCAGGGCCAACGGCGGGGGCGGGGCCTAGGAGGGAGGGGCAGGAGAGTGGGCGGGGTGAAGGAAGGGAGAGACTGTGAGGGCTCCGATGGGGGCCCGCTGAGTGAGAGGTGGGGCTGAGCCAGGGGTGGGGGCGAGAACGAAAAATGGGCGGGACTTAGAGGGATGGGACCGGTTGGGCGGGGGGCTCAGGGCGGGCCTCCCGGCGGGGGGGGGGGGGGAGTCAGGACTGAGACGGGGCGGGGCTCCCGGCTGGACTGAGAGAGACCGGGAGGTGGAGTGGAGCTAAGCGAGGGAGGGCCTCAGGGAAAGAACCGGCTCAACGATGAAGACGGGGTTGAGCAGAATTGGCGTGGGAGACACTGGGGATGGGCTGGGGAGGATTTGTGAGGGATGGGATTGATAGAAGGGCCCGGGGTTTGGCAGGGGCGTGGTGGGAAGGGGCCGGGGTTGGGAGAGGCTTAGAGGGTCAGGGCTTCCGGCATGGGTTGGTGGGGTCCAGGCTTCCAAGAGGGACTGGGGGCTCCGAGGGGACGGGACCGCCAGCTTCAGCCCTCCCCCTCGTTCCCAGGCCCTCCAGCCCTTCTGCGACTTTCCAGAAATTGTGGACATCAGCGTCAAGCAGGCTCCGCGTGTTGGCCCGGCCGGGGAGCACCGCCTGGTCACCGTCACCAGGACAGACAACCAGATCCTGGTGAGTGCTGGACCCTCTCCCCTCCCGCCTAACCCCGACTGCGGGGACGTGGGACCGTCGCCTTCGGGCCGTAGCGGGCGCTGACGCGGATCCTTACAGGAGGCCGAGTTCCCGGGGCTGCCCGCCGCGTTGTCCTTCGTGGCGCTAGTCGACGGCTACTTCCGGCTGACCTCCGACTCCCGGCACTTCTTCTGCAAGGAGGTTGCGCCGCCGCGGCTGCTGGAGGAGGTGGCCGAGCAGTGCCACGGCCCCATCACGTAAGGGTCCACCCCCCATGCCTGCCCTCCGCGGCCAGAACTCGGTTCGAATCTTGGGCACTCCCCTTCTCGCTGCCTCAGTGTCCTCCCCTCCCAGGAGCCTTGGAGAGGGGTCAGGGGCTGGAACAGCGCCTGGTGCAGGGTTGGTGCTCAGTGAGACTAGGCTCTCCCTTCTGCTGCTGTCCAGGGCAGTGGCTTCCCTCTCTCTGATTCCTCAGGGCCCCAGGGCCGATTCCTGGGGGTGGATGACACCAGGTTCCACCTGCAGCCTCTTCTTTAATCACCTAATAGAAGTCCTGATTTTTGGCTCATTTTAAAAAATAGGAAGGAGATGGGGTGCCTGGGTGGCTCATTCGTTAAGCGTCTGCCTTCGGCTCAGGTCATGATCCCAGAGTCCTGGGATCGAGCCCGCATCGGGCTCCCTGCTCCGTGGGAAGCCTGCTTCTCCCTCTCCCACTCCCTCTGCTTGTGTTCCCTCTCTCGCTGTGTCTCTCTCTGTCAAATAAAAAATAGGAAGGAGAGAGGGAATGTTAGCTGGTGAGGGTCCCAGGGCTTCGGAGGAACCAGGAGGATTAGAACCCAAGTCTGCCTCCATCTCTGTGTCTGTCTTTTCCTCCGGCCTTTCTCTACAGCCTGGATTTTGCCATCAACAAGCTCAAGACTGGGGGCTCACTTCCTGGCTCCTACGTTCTCCGCCGCAGTCCCCAGGATTTTGATTGCTTCCTCCTCACTGTCTGTGTCCAGGTTGGTCCACCACTAGGAGCCACGTGGGCAGGGAGGGCTTCCTGAAGGAGATGACATTTGAGCTGAGACCTGAAAGATGAGTCAGTATTTGCTCCTGGAGGAAGGGGAGGGTAAAGGCATTCCCAGTGGAGGGAACGGCTTATGCAAAGGCTTGGAGATTGGAAGGAGCCTGTGGTGCTGGAGGAAGATGGGGTGAGGGAAAAGTACTGCCCACTTCCACTCAGGGACCACTCCTCCTTGCAGACCCCCCTGGGTCCTGATTACAAGGGCTGCCTCATCCGGTGTGACCCCACGGGAACCTTGTCCCTGGCTGGCCTTGGCCGTCCCCACAGCAGTCTCCGAGAGCTCTTGGCAGCCTGCTGGGACGGCGGGCTGCACGTGGACGGGGTTGCGCTGAACCTCACCTTCTGCTGCACCCCCAAACCCAAAGGTGAGCCCGCCCCCTCCCCTGAGTGGAGCAATCGAGCTGGGGACCTGCCTTGTGCGGCAGGGGGCAGAGATTGCGGGTCGAGATGGGTTAGGGAAGAAAAGGTGATTTATGTGCTTGTGGAATAGATGCTATCTTCAGGCATGACGAGATCCAGTTGCAGCTGGATCCGAGAGATGTCACTGACTCTTAGACTCTCTCCATCTCTTGCCTCTTCCTCTGGGTGAATTTCACTCTCAGACAAACCCCTTGGATGGGACAACTCTGAGGTGTGAGTTCTTCAGAGTCTTCCAGAATCTCTAGCAGAACTGAGACTAGGTTGCCTGCTCATCAGTAACCCTCCCCGCCCCCCTCCCCCGACTGGGGCTTCCTAGAGTCTCAAATAAACCGCGTACCTTGGAGTCCTCACCTCAGGGTTGGCTTCTGGGAGGGACCCCAAATTAAGGCAGGGAGTGAGCAAACCTTAGGGGGCCTTCCACCTCTGACCGCTCTTCTTCTCCCTCCACCTCCTCCCCGTAGAAAAGTCCAACCTGATTGTGGTGCGGAGGGATTGCAGCACACCCACATCATCCCCTGTTCAGCTCCAATCCCAATGCCAGCTGAGTCAGATGACATTTCACAAGATCTCTGCTGACAGCCTGGAGTGGGTAAGTGGCCCCAGGAAATGGAAGGGGGACCTCAGTTGGGATTCAGACACTGGGTCCTCATTGTACCCCAGTTACATCTCTGCTGTGTGGCCTCGAGCATGTGACATAACCTCCTTGTGCCTCTGTTTCATTATCTGTAAAATGGGGCCAGGGCCAGGGGCCAGGATCCCACCAGGAGCCCCCTTACCAGCCTCTCATGTTGCCCCCTCACCCTCCAGCATGAGAACCTGGGTCATGGGTCCTTCACCAAGATTTACCGAGGTTGTCGCCACGAGGTCGTGGAGGGGGAGGTCCGGGAGACGGAGGTGCTGCTCAAAGTGATGGATGCCAAGCATAAAAACTGCATGGAGGTGAGTGTGATGGGGACCAAGACTTTGGGGTCAGGACTGGCTGGAGAGAGCATTGTGGATTCAGGGAAATTTAAAAACACACAGGTCTTAAAACAACAGAAATGTAGCTGCAGCATCTCCAAACCATGAAATACAGAAGGGTCAGGGAATTTAGATGGAAACAGAAAGAGTACACCAAATAGAAGAAACAGCCAGTGCAAAGATCCTGAGGCAGGGTTGTGCCTGGCATGTTTTTTGGGTTTTTTAAAAATGATTTTATTTATTTATTTGAGAGGGGGGAGGAGGGAGCACAAGCAGGGGGAGCAGCCAAGGGAGAGGGAGAAGCAGATTCCCTGCTGAGCAGGGAGCCCAATGCAGGGCTCAATCCCAGGACCCTGGGATCATGACCCAAGCTGAAGGCAGACACTTAACTGACTGAGCCACCCAGGCACCCCTGTGCCTGGCATGTTTAAGGAACAGTGAGGAGGGGGCATCTGGCTGGCTCAGTTGGAAGAGCACATGACTCTTCATCTCAGGGTCATGAGTTCGAGCCCCACACTGGGTGCAGAGATTACTTAAATAAATACAACCTAAAAAAAAAAAAGTGAAGAAGGGCCACTGGGCTGGAGAGAAGTGAGCAAAGGAGAAGAGGGGAGTGATGTGGATGGAAGCATCAGCAAGGATTGGGCCACCCAGGGAAGGCATGAGTCCTCCTTGAACCCCAAGTCTCCCACTTCTGTGTGAGGGACCCAAGGTGGATTACAGTGGAGACTTCCAGCCCCCATCAGAAAACCATGATAGAGTCCTGTGTATAGCAGTGGTGGACTCCCAGGTCAAAGGAGGCTTGTGGTGAGGTGCCCTCCTGAGGCCGATTTGTGAGCAGCAAGTTTGGGGTGCTTGGTCTGACCCTGGAGTGGGAGGAACCCATGGACCTCCTCTCCCTTCTCCTCTCCCCAGTCATTTCTGGAAGCAGCGAGTTTGATGAGCCAAGTGTCATACCAGCATCTCGTGTTGCTCCACGGCGTGTGCATGGCTGGAGACAGTGAGACAGAACCCTCACCCCCGCCCCCACCCTTCCTCAGGGAAACCGTCTAGGGCAGCATTAGCGATACAAACCCAGAGCCCGCCCTGGCTGGGGCCCCGTGTCCCCCAGGGTCCCTCACCCTGTTACCTGTGTCCTTCATTTGTCACTTTTGGGGCAGCAGCTCCAAGCTCCCACTGATACCCAGCCCCACAGAATTATCTCAAGTCAGACGGGCCTGGGTTCCAATCCCACCTCGCTGTGTACCCCCCTCTGTAGCTTTGCAAGGGCCAAGTTACCTCTCCAAGCTCCAGTTCCACCAGATTCGTACAGCAACTATTTATCAGGAGCCCGGGAGGGGCCAGGAGCTGCACTCACAGTGTGGAACACGACAGGTGGGGCAGGGTGATGCATGATCGTGTGTGAGGGGGCGGCACAGGCCACTGTGGGTGGTCAGAGGCCGCTAGCCCAGCTTGGAGGTTAGGCAATGATTCTGGATAGGCAAAGGTAAGTTCTAGGCAGAGAAGGCAAAGATAAGTAGGAATTAGGGAAGAGGAGGAGAGGAGGGGGGATGTCCCAGACAGAACATGCAAAGGGCTGGAAGTGCCCTTCCAGGCATCTCGGGAAATAGTTGCCACAGGGGAAGTGAGGAGGAGGACAGGTGAGTAGGCTAAGGACGGACGCAACAGTCAGAACTGAGAGCTCCAGGGAGCCCTGAGGGTGGGGTGGGGCGGAGCCTGTTCAACACCGCTGCAGTCCTGCCTCCCAGCCCTGCCCCTCCCTGCTGCCTGCCGCCAGGTATCATGGTGCAGGAATTTGTACACCTGGGAGCGCTGGACACCTACCTGCGCAAGTCTGGCCACCTGGTGCCAGCCAGCTGGAAGCTGCAGGTGATCAAACAGCTGGCCTATGCCCTCAACTATCTGGTGAGTGCTCCTCTGCTTGCTCTACCCTCTATGCAGAGAATGGAGGGGCAATTGAGAGTGGGCTCTGTGGTATGTGTAGGAGTTTGGTAAGGATGCAAGGGGAGGGCATTTTAGGGAACAGCATACATACAAGCTCAGAGATGTAAGAGCGGGAGAAGGGAACAGGTGGTCATTGGTGGATTTCAGTGGGGAGTATTGAGCCATGAGGCCAGGCAGGGGGAAGGCTTCCCAGAAGAAGGAACATGGGAGCTGGGCCTTGAGGGTTGAATAGAAGCTCATCAAGAGGAGAAAAGAAGGAGGGTGTGTCAGGTTGAGGGCACAGCCTGGGCCAAGGCCTGCAGCTTAGAAGATGAGTTGCTTGTCCTGGGATGCATCTAGCAGTTCAGTTGGCAGGAGACCAGGGTAGAGGTGTGGAAGAGAGAATGTCATAGGAAGAGTGAGCAAGTATCTCAAAGGGCCTTGAACGCTAGACTGAGGACCTCTGACTTTATCCTAAAGGCAGTGGGGAGCCACAGGGTGGGTTTGAAGGGGAGGGACACAGGGCAGCACAGGGGGTGAACCAGAGGAGGCAAGACAGGCCAGTAGTCTACGGAATGGTCTAGAAGTATGGTCTGAGCAGCCCCAGGTGGGCTTTGAAGGATGTGTAGTGGTTCTTCAGCCAGACTATTCATCCAGCAAACCCTCCCTGGCATTCTCTGTGCCTGGCCCACCCAGGAAGACAAAGGCCTCCCCCATGGCAATGTCTCAGCCCGGAAGGTGCTCCTGGCTCGCGAAGGGGCTGATGGGAACCTGCCCTTCATCAAGCTGAGTGACCCTGGTGTCAGCCCCTCTGTGCTAACCCGGGACAGTAAGTCCGGAAGGGTGGAGGGAGGGGCCTAGTGCCCTAGAGGGGCAGTGGGGCAGGGAAGCAGACCCCTGACCCCAGCCCCACTCCCCAGTGCTCACTGACAGGATCCCCTGGGTGGCCCCCGAGTGTCTCCAGGAGGCCCGGACACTCGGCTTGGAAGCTGACAAGTGGGGTTTTGGTGCCACAGTCTGGGAGGTGTTCAGCGGGATCCCGATGCCCATCAGCACCCTGGATCCCACCAAGGTCAGAGCACCCTCATTGGCCTCTAGAGTGCCCATTTGGGAGAAGGGTGGGCTGAGGTCCAGCTTGGGGAGGATGGGCTGGTCTAGGGTGGGGGGCCCCTGAGGGTGCACTGGGAGTGACCAGCCACTCTTCTCAACTTCAGAAGCTCCAGTTTTATGAGGAACGGCAGCAACTGCCTGCCCCCAAGTGGACGGAGCTGGCCATACTGATCCAGCAGTGCATGGCCTATGAGCCAGGCCAGAGACCTTCCTTCCGTGCCATCATCCGTGACCTGAACAGCCTCATCACTTCAGGTGCCCACTGGGCCAGGCAGGGTGGGCAGGGCTGGCCTGTCATATTAGGCCCCGGGGGGCGAGGGGGAAGTGAAATTTGCATGCAGAGCCGGCCCCGTGTGCTTGGCAGGGTTGGAGTGGTTGGTGACTGTAACAGTCAGCATGAACCTCAACCGCTGCTGTAACAAACAGACCCCCTTGGCTCCAGATCGAACGTGATGGATATTTACCTTTCATTCAGTGAGGGTGTCCAGGTCAACAGGCACCTCTCCCTTTGTGGCTCTACCCATCCCATGGCCTCAGGTCCCTGTGGCATCCTCTGCAGACAAGAGAGAGAGACTGTGGAGGGTCCCATGCCAGGTTTCCATGGGCCAGGCCTGAAAGAGCTGCCAGCACCTCTCCCTCATCAGACTGAGCTCAGTCACGTACCACACTTCACAGCAGTGGAGTCTGGGAAATGCCCTTCTGTCTCCAAAGCTATATGTAGTTTGCACAGCATGCAGAGCACATAAGGGGTCTGCCTTTGCCCAGTCGGCCTCTTTTTCCAGCCACCCCCCCCCCAGCAAAGTACCCGTAGGCTTGTGCGGAGAAGGTAAGCATGCAGATCGAAGTCCCCTGGCAAGTCAGCTTAGGAGGGGGACCCCAGGCCCAATGGACTGGTCCCTTACTGCTTGTGCCCTGCAGATTACGAGCTCCTCTCAGACCCCACGCCCGGTGCCTTGGCGCCCCGTGATGGGCTGTGGAATGGCGCCCAGCTCTACGCCTACCAGGACCCTACCATTTTTGAGGAGAGACACCTCAAGTACATCTCACAGCTGGGCAAGGTGAGGTGCACCCGACTGCGGTGGGCGGGGAAGCGCCCATGCACCCCTGCACTTGGACACCAGCCCTGCTGTCCCCCAGGGCAACTTCGGCAGCGTGGAACTGTGCCGCTATGACCCGCTGGGCGACAACACGGGCGCCCTAGTGGCAGTGAAGCAGCTGCAGCACAGCGGGCCAGACCAGCAGAGGGACTTCCAGAGGGAGATCCAGATCCTCAAAGCCCTGCACAGCGACTTCATTGTCAAGTACCGCGGAGTCAGCTATGGCCCAGGTGAGCCATTGCCCCCACCCGGTGCTCTTCAAACCACACGCCCTCAGCCTCCTGCAGTAACATTTTAGGGTGGTCTGGGAACACCAGGAGGGGCGCTATGGATGCTCTTGCTTAATCCAGATTTGGATCCCCTAGCGTTCGAATTCCCACTCTCTCCCTCAGCAGCTGGGAGACCTTGGGCAGGCGATTTAACCTCTCTGAGCATCGGTTTCCCCACCTGAAAAAGGGGTCATTATCAGGTTTAAATGAATCAGTGTGTATTGTAGAAAGTACTCAAGAGCTCTTGGCGAAGAGTGTCATGGTTGCTGTTCCCATTTTACAGAAAGCAATACTGAGGCCGGGAGGGGCCCAGGGTCGTACTCTGATCCGGGAGGAAGAATCGGGAGGGGCCGCAGACAGAGTTGGGCCCTGTGGTGACCCCTCCCAGCCTCCCCTCGCCTCCCCTAGGCCGCCAGAGCCTGCGGCTGGTGATGGAGTACCTGCCCAGCGGCTGCCTGCGCGACTTCCTGCAGCGGCACCGCGCGCGCCTCGCCGCCAGCCGCCTGCTCCTTTACGCCTCGCAGATCTGCAAGGTGCGGGCCGTGCCCCGGGACGCGGGCGCCGACGTGGCGAAGTCTGGGCGGGGGTCTGCGTGGAGTCGCGGGGAAGGCTGAGGGTTGAAGTTTGGGGGTCCAGGTCAGGTTGGACAAGGAGCGGTTGAGCTGGGGCTGAGGTCAGGCCTGGAGTGCAGGATGGGTCCAGGGCAGAGTCAGGCTTGGGCCCTGGGATGGGTTTGGGCTGGATTCCAGATTATGCTGGAGTCCGTACCTCACGCGCGCCTGCAGGGCATGGAGTACCTGGGCTCCCGCCGCTGCGTGCACCGCGACCTGGCAGCGCGTAACATCCTGGTGGAGAGCGAGACGCACGTCAAGATCGCCGACTTTGGCCTCGCCAAGCTGCTGCCGCTCGACAAAGACTACTACGTGGTCCGCGAGCCCGGCCAGAGCCCCATCTTCTGGTGGGAACCCCGCCCCCGCCCCGGCCTACCTCTCCTCCCCACTACTGGGGCCCCTACCTCGCTCCCACCTTCGTGAGCCCGCCATGGCCCCGCCCTTCCCACAGTCCTGGCCCCGCCCCCTAAACACTGGCCCCGCCCCTGCCCCTACAGCTACGGCCCTTCCTGACCCCGCCCAGGCCCCCACTTCTCCCCACTACCCCCCGCCCCTCCTCCCCACTGTCCTGGGCCCGCCCCGGCCCCGCCCCTCCCGCAGCCCCAGCCCTTGCCGGGCCACGGCCTTCCTACCGGTGTACAGTCCCTTCCCCACAGCCTGGTCCCACCTCGCTCCGCCCCTCGGCACTGGCCCCGCCCTCCAGAGCCACGGCTCCGCCCTGACCCCGCCCAGACCTTCCGCAGGGTTGGAGAATACCCCATCCCACAGGCGGGGAAGCTCTGACCCCAGAGCTGGGACTGACCTTCTCACAGCCCCCACCCACCACTGACCAGCTCCCCCCGCCCAGGGTTGTTCCCTTTCCCGTACTCTGCCTCACTTTCGCATCCCAAGACTTCCTTGTCCCCCTCCAGGTACGCCCCGGAGTCCCTCTCTGACAATATCTTCTCGCGCCAGTCCGACGTCTGGAGCTTCGGGGTCGTCCTGTACGAGCTTTTCACCTACGGCAACAAGAGTTGCAGCCCCTCAGCCGTGAGTCAGCACCCCTGGATTCCCCAGTACCCTCCTCTCCCCAACCCCTTCCTGGCCAATCCCTGCCCCGTTTGTGCCCGAGTCCCTCTTTTGCTCAGTGTCACCTGGTCCCAGCATTATATAGGCCCTCTATAATGGGGAGGACCTCTCTTCACTAAGGCTGACCCCCACTACCACGGGCAGCCCGCTCCCCCTCCATCACGGATGACCCCTCCTCCTCCCTTACGCCTGGCCCCTCTCCCCACCGCGGGTGATTCTCTCCCTCCCTTCACTATGGCTGCCCCCTGCCCCCCCACCCCCACCCCTCTCCAATCACTGGCGGCCCCTCCTCCCTCCTTCACGGATGGCACCTCTCCCACCACGGGCGCTCCCTCTTGGCCCCAGGAGTTCCTGCGGATGATGGGATGTGATGGTGATGTCCCGGCCCTCTGCTGCCTCCTGGAGCTGCTGGCTGAGGGCCAGAGGCTGCCTGCGCCTCCTGCCTGCCCTGGTGAGGTGAGCACTGGAGGGCCTGCCTCAGTTTCCCACTCTGGATTTTCCTGGGCAAGCCAGCTGGCCCCTTTGGGTCTCCCCACCTCCTGTTGTCTCTTGATTGAGAGCATACCCCGGGGCATGAATCTGAAGGGGAGTTTGGCTTCTATTTTGCTGTTCTCTCACTGTATGGCAAATTGCAAACACTTTCAGAGCCTCAGTTTACCCATCTCCAAAATGGGAATAACAATGCCTTTGGGGGGGGTGCCTGGGTGGCTCAGTCAGCTAAGCGTCTGCCTTCCGCTCAGGTCATGATCCCGGAGTCCTGGGATCGAGCCCCACGTCGGGCTCTCTGCTTGGCGGGAAGCCTGCTTCTCCCTCTCCCACTCCCCCCGCTTGTGTTCCCTCTCTCGCTGTCTCTCTGTAAAATAAATAAAATCTTAAAAAAAAAAAAAACCAAAACACAATGCCTTATGGGGTGGGGGAAGGTTAGACAAGTTAACACCTCTCCAGTGCTCAGCTTCGGGTCCAGCGCACTGTCAACACTCCATAAATGTTAACAACTCTTACAGTTTATCGTCACAACTTTTGGGGAAAGATCTAACATGAGGTTGGTCATTCATAAAGTGATCTGCCCAGGGGCACTTGAGTGGCTCAGTCAGTTAAGCGAATGACTCTTGGTTTCCACTCGGGTCATGATCTCAGGGTGGTGAGATCAAGCCCCATGTCAGGTCTGCACTGGGTATGGAGTTTGCTTGAGATTCTCTCCCCCTCCCTCTCCTCTCCCATGCTCTTCCCCCCAGTGCTCTCTCTCTCTCTCTCTCTCTCTCACAAATAAATAAAATCTTTAAAAAAAAAATGTATCTGCCCAGGCCACAAATGTTTATTGAGCGTTGACTGTGTGCCGAGCTCTGTGCTGGGTGCTGAGGACCCAGCAGGGGACAGAACAGATACTACCCTGTCCTCCTGGTAACCAGCAGAGGCTAACAAGAACATTCTGGTCTGGTGGTTATCAGTGTCTAGAAAGAATTGAACAGGAGGGAATGAGGGGGTGCGGTGGTGATCAGGGGGGCCTTTCAGAGGGGGTGATCCTGAAGGAGGAGGAGGAGCCTACCCATAGGGAAAGCTGGGAGAGGGCATTCTCAGTGGTGGACACAGCATGTGCAAAGGCCCTGAGGTGGGAATGAGTTTGATGCCTTTAAATAATGAGATGGGGGCAGATGTGGCTGCAGGGAACAAGAGAGGGGGTGATGGAAGGAGACAGGGGAGGGCAGGAGATTTTGTTCTAAGACCTCTAGGGAGCCATGGGAGGCTTTGGAGCAGGGGAGGGATGGAATCTAATTTATATTTTAAAATGGTGACTAGGAGTCATGTCCTTCCTACCGCTCATATGTGACCCTGTTGTCTCCTCCCACCCCCTCAGGTTCATGAGCTCATGAAGCTGTGCTGGGCCTCTAGCCCGCAAGACCGGCCAACATTCAGTGCCCTGGGCCCCCAGCTGGATGCACTATGGAGTGAAAGCCGGAGCTAGCAGAGAGTGTGAAACTCACGCCTTCCCTGCTTGTCCGGAGGGAGAAACGCACTCACTTCATTTTTATATCTCCTGCACACCTACCGCTGGGTTCTGGTCTTTGTGAACTGGCTGTGTGACCTTGGGCAGGAGGTTGCCCCTCTCTGGGCTTCCTGCTTCACAGAGACCCTCGGGGGCAAATGACATTGCATTGGGGGGCATCCCTGGCTTGTGGGGCAACAGTAGTCTTGTGGCCTCAGGAACTTGTAAAAATTCAAGATGAATGCCTTGGTGGGGCCTGCTGTGCCTTGAGCCCAGAATCTAGGAGCCAAATTTAAGCCCCTCCCATCTT
Source organism: Neomonachus schauinslandi (assembly GCF_002201575.2). Taxonomy (NCBI): domain Eukaryota; kingdom Metazoa; phylum Chordata; class Mammalia; order Carnivora; family Phocidae; genus Neomonachus; species Neomonachus schauinslandi. The sequence goes on from NC_058403.1 coordinate 201,870,516, forward strand.
CCTATCCTCTCAGGTTTTGGCCCTGAGCTTCCTGTCTCAGTGAAGACCTTGCAGATCTTTAAATACATGATCTCCGGCTTCTGTTCCAACATCCCTCTTTTGCTGGAGGAAGCCACAGACAAAAGCAGTTGCCCTGGTTGGAAATTCACTTTCTGGGGGGGGAGCCTGCGTGACTTTTTGGGCTTGTGTGAGGAGCCAGGAGAGGCTGGGGTCCCAGTCCACCCTAACTGTACCAGAGCGTCCCGGGCCTTCCATTTGCCCACTTGAATACTGGGACCCTTTCTATCCCGACCAGAGGGTCACTCAGTTGATGACGCTGGAGACTTACAGGAGCTTTTCAGCAGCTGAGGGAAGGAAAGGCATTCTTGGCAGAGGGAACAACATGGTGAGAGTGAGGAGGTTCAGAGTACAGAGGTTAAGAGCCCAGCTGTTGGAGCCCACGGTTCTGCCACTTAATTGCCGTATGATGGTGGGCAACTTGTCTCCCCTACTGGGTCTCAGTTCCATCCCCTGTACAATGGGCAGATAAATGGTGCTGGCTTCTTGCTGTACACAGGCAGCTTCTGGAGGCTGGTGAGAAGGCATCTGGTGCAGGTTAAGCCCCGCCCTCCCCCCCCAAACTCCTCACCTGCCTTCAGTCTTTTCTATCACTTTTGCCCCCTGGAAAACTCTTATTTATCTCTCGAAACCCCAGCTGTCACCTCCCTGCAGCCTTCCCTGGCATGTTCCCGCCACTCCTCACCTGCCGTGTACTTACCTCTGACCCCAGGACTGGGGTCTCTGTCCAGATCCCTCTCCTCTGACCTGGAGGCTCCCTGGGGGCTGGGATGGGACAGGTACAAAGGGGACTCTGGGAGCGTTTGTTTAATGAACAAAGTTGGGTGGAAAGAATGGTGTGTTGCTGGACTTGGGTGATGGGGAATTTTGGGGGGTGTGTAAGCTGGGGAGGAATGTAGTTAGGGCTGGGAGATGGAGATCCCCTGGGGGCCACAATGGGGGCCTCAGGGCAGGCTGGGGGGAGGAGAGACAGCAGGGTGGGGCATTGGCTGGGGTCCCAGAGGACAGAAGCCCTACCCCCAACTCCAGCTGCTGGCCTTGGCTCTGTCCTAAGGAACTGATTACGGGCTCTTGGTGGGTGGAAGGAACAGGCTGCTCTGGGAGGGGGGAGGGGGGTCAGAGGGCAAGGTTGGGGTGGGAGGCTGTGGGGAGGGGTCCAACATCAGTGGGGACCAAGCAAGTCTCCCTCAGGACTGCTGGACAGATATGAGGAATAACCGAGAGAAAGAGACCGAGAGAGATAGAGAGATTGAGAAGGAGAGACAGACTCAGAGAGACAGAGAGGGCAGGAGAGAGACAGTCTCCCTCTCTCTCGCCTACTCTCTTAGCCCAGGGAAAGCCACCTGCTTTGGTGAAAAGCTGGAGGGGGCTGCTCTGAGCTCAAGCAAGACAGGGTTTTCAGCTCAGGCTCTCCCTTGCCTTGGATGGAGTATCCTCCCTTCTCTCTGCTCGTTTCCCTCCTTGGTAAACCAAAGTCTACAGTGAGCAAACACAGCCAGCTTCATTCTGGGCCCTGCAGTCCCTGCCCTGCCCAAGGAGACCCTGATAGGGGAGAGACAGAGTCAGCCAACAGCCCCAGCCTCCTGTGACCATGGCAAGCGCAGTGACCCCCTCTCTGAGCCTCAGTTTCCTTATTGATACAGGAATAAGGACAACAAGATTCTGATTGCTCCTGGTCTCAGATGGCCAGCTGCCCGAGCACCACCTTGTGGAATCATTCTCAGTTTATCTAGTTCACCTCTCTAAAATGGTTGTTGTTGTTGTGAAAAAGACTCCTCAGCCAGTGCTCGCCCTGGGGGAGACACACCCAAGGCCCTGGCCCAGGCAGAGACCCTCACTGTTTTGTGGCGCCCTCAGCCTCTCAATAACCAGTGTTGAGGTTAAAACCACCGTTGTGATTCTTACTATGATTACAAGATCCCCTCCGGCACCACCCATCAGGAAACTTCGAAAAAGTCAAGGTTTATTACTCATAAGACCTCAGAGTTACACAGCCGACCTAGGGTTACCCACTGAGGTCACTGGTGGAAACAGGGAGCCAACTTGGGCTTGGGGCTCTGCTTTTATTGGGGTCCAGGGGTGCGGGCCTAGGGTTTCCCCAGCTCACTCTTTATTGGTGGATTTCAGATGCAGAGCAGGAATTTAATGTTCTGAGCTGGTCAGCACACGGCTCCCTTCCCTGGCCACGGTGGCCCGAATCAGTGGTGGCCCGAATCACCGCGTGTGGCTGCGGAGGGCCTCCCGCCGAGGACTCGGAGTTTCTCGCAGATCTGGAGGCTGGAAAGTCAGGGTGCCGGCAGGGCCAGGGTCTGGTGAGGAGGCTTCCTGGCTTGCACATGGCTGCCTTCTGGCCGGGTGCTCACGTGGAGCGGGAGGGGCGTGGGGGCACGTTCTCTGACCCCCCCTTCGTAGGAGAGCACTGACCCCATTGCGAGGCCCCCCCCTTCACTACCTGCTGATCTCCCGGAGCCCGCATGTCCACAGACACTGTCACGACACCGTCACGATGGGGAGTCGGGCTTAAACACAAGAATTGAGGCGGGGGGTCTGTATGGTTAGGGCTCAGCCTGTCAGTATCCAGCATCTGGTTGGACTGGCCCCTGTGGTTGCACGCCCTTCAGCAACACCCATCAGGAAACTGAAAAAAGGAAAGGTTTCTTACCGACAAGACCTGGAGCTCCCACAGCACCCCCAGGGTGGGCCACACAGTGAGGGGGTGGGGGGTTCCCTGGCTGGGCCTCTGCTTTTATTGGGGTCCAGGATGGGGGCGTGGGGTTCCCAGGGCTCATTGCTTATGGTAAAACTAAAACATAGGAGCGGGAATTTAAAGCGCCAGAAAGGAAAAAACAAGTGACCCCAAAGGCCAGTTCTCAAAAGCAACCACAAGCTCTCAAACAAGGGAGCCTGGGGGCGGGGGGGGCCAGAGAGCTGGCTGTTTATCAAGCGGTGTGTCTGGCAAATAAGTTTATTCCAGATAGCTGTCTTTGAAGCGGATGCCTGGGCAATCAAAGCTTAAGTCAGGCACGACAAAAAAGCCTGGCTCAGTGGGTGGAACATGCAAGTCATGATCTCGGGTCCTGAGTTCGAGCCCCACCTGGGGCTTAGAGATTACTTAAAAAAAGAGAGAGAGAGAAAGAGAAAACCCAACTGCGGGGTTTACACTACACTTGCACTCAGTACTCACCCCTCCCTTGACCTTCTCCCTGAGCCCTCCGCGGAATGCTCTGTCCCCATCCAAGGTCCTCAGCTGGGGCGGGCTGGATGCCTATAAGAAGGGGTCCCCGCTGGGGCCGGCCTCCTGCCGCCATGGACCCCCGCCCGCTCACCTGGGCCCTGGTGCTGCTGGGCCCGGCTCTGGCGCTCATTCTGGGCTCGGCGCCCGCTCCGGAAGCACGGGAGAAGCTGTGTGGCCACCACTTCGTGCGCGCGCTGGTGCGGTTGTGCGGGGGCCCGCGCTGGTCCTCCGAAGACGGGCGGCGGGTGGCTGGCGGCGACCGTGAGTGGGGGCGGACGGGGACTGCGCTCTGGGGTTTCTAGGTGGGGCAGGTGCGCGCGGCGCTGGTGGGCGTCGGGGCGGGCGGCTGGGTTTGCACGCACCTACCGGGGCCCCTTGCCCGCGGCGCTGGTGCGTGCAAGCGCGCGAAGGATGCGTCCCCGGCCAGGCAGGAAATCAGTGCGTGGCGACCGAGACAGTCTCACAAGTGCACGGTGAGATTCTGCCTGATTTACATTCTGTGTAATTTTTTAATGTAAATATTTATGTTTTGCATTAGTTTTTGATTTTTAAAAATATTGCATTAAAATATGATGGATCTTCATTGTTGAGTTTTTTGGCGCCCCCTTGCATTGTGCGTTGAGGGCCAGTGCTCACTCTTCTCACCCTGCGCCCGGCCCTGGTGCTGAAGGTATAAAACGGATGTGTATGCCCACGTGTCACACGTGTGTGTCCTATATGCATGTATCTTTGCGATACAGACGCAGCTGGATGTGCAGAGGCGTGCATGGGGGAGGGCTGGAAAGGGCCATGAGGGTATGTGCCTGTGTGTGTGTGTGTCCATGTGAGCCCACTGCCTGCACAGATGTCACATGTCATGTATATGTATATGTCATGTATATGTCACGTGTCACCCCTGCTGTCTTTGGCTTTGTAAAGTGTCTATGCGTCTGCGTGATAGGTGGCTTGTGGGAATGTGCACGGCAGGGGACCTGAGCGTGGGTGTGGGTCGGGAGTGCACACATCTGGATGGGGGAGTATATCTGTGCTCAGTAGACAGTAGGCATTTAATAGGTGCTCACTTTCTATTTGTGCACAAGATGAGCATTCGATGGGTCACTCAGCAGGATGTGAGCGTGCAGGTGTGTGCACATATTGGGGAGGGGTCCTCTAGGGTCCCCTGCCCATGCTGAAATTCTGCTCTGTCCCCAGGTGAGCTGCTGCAGCGGCTGGAAGGACGACATCTCCATGGGCTGGTGGCTGAAGGGGACCCCATGCTGGTTCTCATTCCACAGCCCCTGCCCCAGGCCTCTCGCCATCACCACCGCCGGCGGGCGGCGGCCATCAACCCTGCCCACCACTGCTGCCTCAGCGGCTGCACCCAGCAGGACCTGCTGACCCTGTGTCCTCACTGAACCCTCCCCCTGGCTGTGGCCTCAGAGGATCCAGAGACCCAGAGGGGTCTGGTGTGGTGAGCTCCTGAAGCCACACAGCCCCACAAAGCCCTGTCTGGGAGGACCTGTGTTCCCCACCTCCCCAAGGTCACCTTCCTCTGTGGGGCCAACTGCGAAAAAATCACACCTCCACCCTGGCTTGGAAGAGCCTTGGTTTCGCAGAGATGCCAGATACTCAGGGCCAAATGTCCTCCCATCCTAGGAGCCCCAGGTGCCATCCTCCCCGCATCTATGCCACCCCCCCTTGAGGTCTCCCCAGTGGTAAATAAATGAAGCTCCCGCAGAATCCAAAGCAGCTTTTTGCATTTTCTCAAGAAAAAGGGACAAGGCTGCATCAGCCCTTGTGCGGGTTGCCCCCCGGCAGCTGGGGACCCCCCCCACCACTTTCAGGAGCTTGTTAGCAACTTGAGAGTCATCACGATACAAAGTGGGGAAACTGAGGCCAGGGGAGACGGCTGCGTGCCAAGGTCAAACAGAGAGGGAATGGCCAAGTGCAGGATTCGAATCGAGGTCATCTGTTAAGACCCGTGGTGGGGGGCCTTAATGTTACTTAAAGTCCACGTGACAGTGGACAGACACACAGACATTGAAATGAGTCAGAGTGGACACTTACTGATCCAACTCTGACCATTTTTCTCACTCGCACCCTCCCTTCACCCAGAGATGGAACTTGCATTCTAGGACTCCCAGGGCAAAAGGACCAAGGATTTGACTATGTGAGCCAGTCCATGTTGTTACTTTCCTGAATCTGCTGTCACAAATTACCAGAAATCGGGAGTCCTAAGACAGAACTTTCTTTCCTTACAGTTCTAGAAGCCAGAGACAGAAGTCGAGGTGGGGCAGGGTTGTTTCCTTCTGGGAGGCTCTGAGGAAGAATCTGGTCTGTGTCTCTTTCCTGGCTTTTGGTGGCCGCTGGCAACCCTTGACCTTCTTTGGCTTCTAGATGCAGGACTCCAAGCTCTGTCTCTGTCTTCACGTGGCCTTCTTTTCTGTGTCTCTGTGTGTTCATTTCTGTCTCTTGTAAAACCACTCTCATTGGATTTGGGGCCCACCCCACCCTAATCCAGAATGATCTCACCTTGATCCTTACCTTAATTATATCTGCAAAGACCCTATTTCTTTTTTTTTTTTCTAGGATTTATTTATTTATTTGAGAGAGAGAGAGAGAGAGAGCAGGGGGGCCGGAGGGGCAGAGAGAATCTCAAGCGGATTCCCTGCTGAGAGCAGAGCCTGACTACGCAGGGCTCCATCTCACCACCCAGAGACCATGACCTGAGCCAAAATGAAGAGTCAGATGCTTAATCAACTGAGCCATCCAGCCACCCCAGCAAAGACCCTATTTCCAACTAAGGCCATATTCTAAGGTTCCAGGGGGATGCATACTGTTCAGTCCAGTGCGGCAGGGGAGCAGGACTCTCTGCCGGGGAGATGGCGATGGGGAGCCGCAGGTGTGTGGGCAGGGGCAGGATGAGGCCAGACCTATGTGAGAAACCCCTGCAGGCCCTGTCTCACCCAGGCCTGCCTTCCCCTGCCTGGATGCTGCTTCAGCTTCCACCTCCCAACAATCCACACGGCAGCCACAGGGGTATTTAAAATTTAAAAATCAATCATGTCATTTCCTTGCTCCAAAGGTGCCATCACTCTCAAATATCTCCCTCTCTCCTCACTGCAGCCCACAAGTCCCCAGGTGGCAAGCCCCTGTGACTTCATGTTTCTCCTCCCTCCAGATCCTCTTTACTCACCAAGCTCCAGCCATGGCCTCTTCGCTGCAACTTGAATGCTCCCTGATTATCCCACCTCAGGGCCTTTGCACATGCTATGCCTTCTGCCTGGAACACCCTTCTCCTGGCTCTTCCCAAGGCCATGTCCTCTTTCTGCAGGCCCCAGCTCCAATGTACCTCCTCAGTCCCAGTCCCCCGAGCTCTCAGCAAATACTCTTTCCCATCACTGTGTCTGATTGCTTCGTTTTACTTCTCGAAGCTCTCACTGCTTCTGATAACATCCTATTTGATTGTTCACAGGTTTGTTTTCTCACTATAAGGTGGGTATCTGCCATCCCAATGGGGCTGGGAGCAGGAGTATAGGGCAAGGTGTGCAGCATACAGGAAGTGCCCAATAAATACTTAGAGAAGAAGGGAAAGGAGATGGGACAGAGGATAGCAAAGCCACAGTCCTAGTGGGAGAGGAGCCTGGTGAAGAGAGGGGAGGCTGGGTGGTGTGTTCAGAAGGAGTCTTGCCGGAAGCAGGAGGCCAAGGCAGGCCCACTGTCCCTCATGGCCAGGGGCAGTCTCACCCCTGTGCCTCTCTCCTGAGCATGTCATCAAGCTGGCAGTGAGACCCAGTCTGAAGGCGATAGGGAACCATGGAGGGTGTGTGAACAGGGGCAGGATGATGTCAGATCTGCCTGATAGAAACTCCTGTAGCCCCCCACTTCATCCATGCCATTGTTGTTGGTGCATATTTTCTACTGGAAATCAAACTTTTACTGATTGTAGACCGGTCTGAATTAAAACTTGTAAATCCCGTGTAAAAAAAAAAAAAAAAAAGAACCTCAGGTCTTCACAAAACATTTTATTCCCTGAGTACCCACTTCCCAGTGATCATTCTGCTATCTGAGGTCCCCCTGTCCCCATGTCCCAAGCACTACTCCAATGCCTGTGAAGCCCAGGCTGCAGACATCCACCCAGAGCCAGCAGGGGTGTGTGGGGGGCGGGGAGTCACCATTTTGCTTGGATCTCCCCAATCTGAAAGACATACTGAGGGGGGGGGCAGTCCTGGGTCCCCAGAGCTCAGAGGCACCCAAGGACCTGAATCTCTCCCTTCTCTGGGCACCGGGGTGAGTGTGTGTGCTGACCTTGGGCCCAGTGAAGACCCTCTGACCCCAGCATCATTCCCTGAATTCTTGGGGAGCACAAGTGGTGGGGGGTTGGGCCCTGTCAGGGACTCCAGAAACTCTGAGCTGGCAAAGCCTGAGTCGGACAGCCGCCCCCCTCCTCTGCCCAGTGCTTCCACCATTAGAGTACTTGATACCAGAAGCAGGGAGGGGGCAGTCCCACTCGTGGCTTCTCTGGCCCCTTCCACCGTCTCAGGTGGGCGGAGACCGGGAGAGAGGCTGAGAACAAAACTCCTTTCCCAGGCTGAAAAGTACGGCTCACTTCAGCTGCAAATGGACCCACAAGTTCCCAACTGACCTTGAACCATGGCTGGAACTCACCATTATAGGAGTATGATCAAGGAGGGGCTGGCCACCCTTTAAGGCCCAGCCCGCAATCAAGGTCAGAGCTGGGAAATGGGACCTTGGCTCAAATGGCATTGATGCAGGAGCAGCAACTGCAAGGCCAGCAGAGGGGCCTCTGCAATTAGCTGCCACGGAAAGAGCTGGTCCCTTCAGCTGAGAGTCTAGGGAGGACGAGGGAACGTGGGTTCAGGTACCAGGTGGGTTTGGCAAGTCTAGGAGTTCGCCAGCTAGACTAGGCACTCATCAAACCCTCCCTGGCACTGCCCGATGCCTGACTCGCTTAGAGGAGAATCGAGATTTCCCCTTGTGTGGTGGAAGATGCTGCCCCTTTCCACGGGCGTGGAGATCAGAGCCTAGAGGCTGGGGGCCCTGATCCCACCTAGTAGATCCGTGTCTGCCTGCCGCAGGTGAGGTCGGGCTGGCTCAGCGCATCCCACATGAGCAGCATCTCATACGGCAAGAAGCGGTGCACGAGCAACAGCTCCCGGTAGAGGCAGGGGTCAAAGGAGGACACGTGGGCCGAGGGGGCCCTAATACCCGCTGTGCGGATTCCGCTGTGGGAGGCGGGCTCCAGGCCTTCCCGCTTCAGGCACATGCCCAGGAAGACATCGTCGATAGGGAAGAGGTCCAATGTGGCGGCAGCCCGGCGCAGGGCGGTGGCCGTGAAACGGGACAGTAGGAAGCCACCACCCCCACAGTAGGGCGGGTAATGCTCCTCCTCTGTCACCACCTTTGGCACGTAGTACTTGCTCCAGGGAATCCGGATGGGGCCCACGTTGCGGATCAGCTGCCCCACAAAGAGGTGGTGGTCAGGATCGTGGTCCTGCAGGTAGGAGACCATGTTGTCGGTGTGTGCAAAGACATCATCGTCCCCGTTGAGCACGAAGCTGGTATTGGTGCACCGAGTCTCCTGCCACTGTAGGAAGAGCACCTGCAGGCGAAGTGGACAGGGCACATGAGCTGGAGGGCTGGGGCAATCGGCCTTGGGTCCCTGTGGGCCGCCCCAGCCCGGGGATCCCAGAGGAGGATATATTCCCCGGTCAGGCCAGCCTGGGTTTGAGGCCCCACCGTGAGCCTCGGTTTCCAGCTTTCCAGACAGACCTCACCATCGGACCTGCCCCCCGGGAGTGTTGGGGAATCCGTGGAGATGATGCTCTGTAAAGCACCAAGAAGTGCTTGAAAACTGTCCCATTGACAGTTATTGCTATTCCTTCGGACTCTGCCTGGCCAAGCACTGCTGTTAAATAATTACTTGTGTGGGGCGCCTGGGTGGCTCAGTTGGTTAAGGGACTGCCTTCGGCTCAGGTCATGATCCTGGAGTCCCTGGATCGAGTCCCACATCGGGCTCCCTGCTCGGCAGGGAGTCTGCTTCTCCCTCTGACTCTCCCCCATTCTCTCTCTCTCAAATAAATAAATAAAATCTTAAAAAAAAATAATAATTACTTGTGTGATTGCTACTTAGCCTCTACCTTCCCCCACCCCCAGACTCCAGGCTTCCCCCGGGTGGGGGCTGTGTCTCTCCTCCCCGTGTCATCTCCCCAGCACCCAGTGTGGGTCATCGCTTCACAGGTACCGGATTTCACGTTTGTCAAATGGACATTTACTACGTGCTTCTGTGCTCTGCATGAAGACCATGGCATGCTGAGAGCTTCTGGCCGTCTACCCACCTCGGCTTTAGCTTCCCTCGTAATAACTTTGGCTGCATGCCCCGCACTGTGCTGAGTGCCTGCCCTGCCTTGAATCCCTCGTGCAAGCTTAGGAGGTGGCTGTGGTCCTCAACCTCGTTTGCAGAGGAAGAAATAGAGGCTCTCCAGAAAAAGCACCGGGACCAAGGTCACACGACAGAAAAGTAGAGCCCAGACTTCTCTGTGCCCACAACGCGCGGGACCCTGCACTGGGCCCATCTCCAATGCCTGGGTGGGTCTCTGGAGCCTCCTATTCCTTATCTGTGCACGGGCAGGATTCCCTCCACTTCTTGTGGGTTCTTGCCCATCAAAAAGGTCTTTACTGAGCACCTACCGCACAGACGTGGGCCTCATGGGGAGAGAGAATAAGAACAAATAAACAAGATGTGTCCTGTCCGGGGGGGCCCCTCCACCCCCACCGACCCCCACTGTCACGGGCGCTCCAGGTTGCCTCGGACACATCCTCTCCCAGAATCTGGAATCCGTCCAGCAGCCCTCAGGGGCAGGTGGAGCCAACTACATCCCGTTTCCTTGACGACCATGAAGAAGCGAGCCCGGAGAGGTAAATGATTATCTGAGCCTGAACTCAAACCCGAGTCACCGAGTCACCGGGGCTTGTAACCTCAGGCCCTGCCCCCCTGCCCTTTCTCCCTGCCTCCCCTCAAGAAGACTTGAGATCGCCGCGGGGACAGTGGAGGGAGTGGGGTGGGATGCGTGGGGACTTCTGGTTCCCTGGGCGCCGTCAGAGGAGGTGATGGTGAGTAGGCAGGGAGGATGGGTGGCCCTGATCGGGGGACCCCCTCTTGCCCGCCCACCTGTTTGAGCGTGAGGTTGAAGAAGGAGTCATAGAAGTCCCACTGCAGGATGTCACCGTGCGCCCGCGCCTCCATCGCCAGCAGCCGGTTGACCTTGCGGGCCTCCAGGGGGTCAGAGGCCGTGCCCACCAGGAAGAGGCGGCGCAGCTGGACGCCCTTCACCCGGCGCTCGCGGCCCCAAGTGCGCCGCACCAGCTCCCGGCGCTCGAAATTTCTGGGCGAGGACTTGATGACAAGCAGCAGGAAGACGGGCGGCGCGCACTTGCTCGGTGGCACGTCTTGTAAGAGCCGGAAGTCGCGGCAGTGTTTATACAGCAGGAAGTCGCGCACCTGTTGGGGCTGCTCCACAAAGCTCGGCAGGGCGGCCACCGAGGTGTTGGCCCGGCAGGGGTTGGGCAGTGGGCGGGAGGGCTGGGCCGGCCAGGCCAGAGCCTCGGGGTGGCCCTGGGGCTCCTCCAGGCTCTGGAAGGTGGGTGGTGACACGTGCTGACTGAAGAGGAGGAGGAGGAGGGTGAAGATGCTCAGGGCTACGGCCAGGCCCACCTCGGTCCGCAGGGGCCGGCGACACCTCATCCTGGTCCGCCTGGCGGTTCCTGCCAAGAGTCACAGGAACTGAAGGGACGGGCTGGGCCGAGCACTTTCCCTGAGCTACCTGCGGACCCTGACACCTGGCTGCAGCCCCCCAGGTGCTCAGGTTGGTACAAGATTGAAATGCACCCCCCCTGCCCATCCCCCCGCACCACCCACCTCCTCCAGAACCTCAGCCCCTGTTGGCTCTGACAGTTGCCCGGGCCCTGCTGGCGATTAAGTACTTACAGAGAGGATTGAGGCATGGAGATGCCAAGGTGAGCCTCCCAGACTCCGTGTGCCCAGAATCTGCCCTTTCAACCTGGTCCTCCTCATGTCCCTGCCTCCGACATGGCCCAGGAGCCTCCCCAAGGGAGGCCAAGGGCTGCCTCTTTATCACTGAGAGCTACTGGGATCTTTCCTGCTTCCCTTTCCCCCTGCCCCTCCAGGAAGCTCTGAGCTTCTGGCATTCTGAACCAAACCATCACCCGTTCTTCTTGACTACTTTTAATGGTCCTGTCACCTGAGCATGGCACCTGGCTCCTCACAGATCCCTGAGGCCCAGCATGTTTCAAACAGAGCTATCTTCCTTGCTAAACTCCTATTCTTCCTTTATAACCCATCTTAAATGATGCATCCTCCAGGAAGTTTTCTTTAACGCCTCAGGAATGCTCCTGGTTCTATTTGGCACCTCTAGCTCTGTCCACGCCTCTGGCCCAGTCTTGATCCCGGGGGGTGGGGGGGGCGGTGTCTGTGTTTACTTTGTCTTTCTAAGACTGGGGGCTTCTTGAGGGTCCCTGCATTGCCCAGCATGAGGCAGACACATGGGAGAAGCAGGGAGTGTTTGAACGAATAAAATTTATGAATAAAAGTAAATTCTTTAAGGTTTTCTCTGGCAAACTCATATTCATCCTTCAAAACCCCAGCTCTCATGTCGCCTCCTCCTAGAAGCTTTCCTTCCCCATATCCAGGCAGAGCCCTTGGTCTCCCTTCCAGGTCCCTTTCCCGGGCTTTCCTGGACTCCCTTAATGTCTTTTTGTCTGGAGAGGTAGTGTCTACACTGTTTCTCAGCTCTGCATTTGAAGGTCTATTTTCCAGTGCAGCATGAAGGTACTGGATTAGACCCAAGGCAGGACTTGACCATCCTCAAACACTTATTGACTCACCCAGAGAGATGCAGACTCTAGAGCCCAACTCCTAGGCTTAAATCCCAATTCCATCACTTTCTGGCTGTGTGCCCTCCATACCCTGGGCCTCGATTTCCTCAGCTATAAAGGGGGGCATCTGGGCAGTCTCCAACTCCCAGGATTGTGCAAGCATGAAGGGAGCTGCACATCGCACCGAGTGGGCATTCAACGAGCATTTGTGGAGTGAATATGTGAAGTTCAGGACTTACCTGGGGCCGCCGTGGGATGTCTGTGCTGTTCTGGGGCCTTTCTGTTCTTCCTGCTGGCACCTGGAAAACGTGAGGCAGTTGGTGGGTTCTGAAAGGCTCCCCCCGCCCCAAGCGACCGCACCCAGCTACTGCCTGGAAGCAAGGAAGAGAATGGCTTCCCACTTCCATCCAGAGGCGGGAACAGGGCTTTCCTCCTGGACCCACGAGGCCATTTCCCCAATGCGCCCATTGCTGTCACTGCATACTACCTGGCCAAGCCTCTCCAGCGAGCTGTCTCCCGGAGACAGAGCCTGCAGGTTCCTCTGTGTGACCTTGGAAAAGAAGTTTGACCTCTCTGTGCCGCCACGTAAACCGGGGAGAATTAACCCCACGTAAGAGTGTTGTTGTGGGGACTTTAGCCTCAAACACACTGGGCATGATCCTGCCTCAGGCCTTTTGCACAGGTTCTTCCCTTGGCCTGGAATATTCTTCCCCAGATGTGCACGTGGTTCCCTCCCTCACTTCTTGTCTTTCCTCCAATGGCCCTTTCTCAGGAAGGACTCCTCAGGACACAGTATCTCCCCCATCCCCTGATCCCCAACGCTGTTTTACTTTTTTTTTCTCCCACAGCACTTTTCACCTCCTAAAAGACACGATAGAACTTCTAACATGTCTTGTTTCGCCTTCACCTCCCCCACCAGAACTTGAGCTCCATGCCACCTGTCTTGTTCACCATGTTGTTCCCAGCCCCTAGAACTGTGCTTGGTGCACAGAAGGCCCTAAACGTGCATCGAATGACTGCTGAATGGATGCTGGGTTTCTGCGGACACAGGGATACCCAAATGTCTCCACGCTGGAAGCCACACCCTGGAGGGGGGAACAAACACTAATTAAAACCTCACTGAAATGATACGAGGTGACGAAAGCCACAGGAGGAGATGGGGTCGGGTGGCAGGTTTGGATTTTGAGGTCTGGATGACATTTAAGGTGGATGTGAATGGCACAGAAGAGCCAGTGAGGCTGAGGGCTGGGCGAAAGGTCCCAGGGGAGGGACCACAGGTGCAATGAGCCTGGAGCCTAAGCGGCTTCAGAACCCTGTATGCAGGCGACATGGAACTGTCTTGGTGCCGTGGCATCCCACCCTGGGGCTTCGGCTGCCAGAGGACAGGTCTGGGAGACCCAAAAAGGCAAATAACCTTGGCGTGAAGCTGTGTGCTGATGAATGCGATACAAGAATGCACTGAATCCTAGAAGGACATTTTCCTGAGCCAAAGAGAGGCCTGAGTCCAGGATGGACGGCAGGAAAGTAGTGCTCCCGGGCAAACCTGACAGATCCCTGAGCTTCAAGTTTAGGGAAACAACGCACGAGCTGTAACAGAAAGACCACGTCACCACAAAGGAAATCAGACAAGAAATGCCACTGTGTTCTCCTGGGCCACACCTGTGGCCAGAGACCCACAGATCCTGGAAAACAATGGCACACTTCAGAACCCAACTCCTGGGCAAGAGACACTCTCATGAAGGATCTGTAAAATTTTATTTATTTAAACCATTTTATTTATTTGAGAGAGAGAGCGTGCGCGCGCTTGCGTGCCTGAGCTCCCCCTGCTGAGGCAGAGGGAGAGGGACAAGCAGACTCCCCGCTGCGTGTGGAGTCCTGATCCTGAGATCATGACCTGAGCCGAAGTCAAAGGCTTAACTTACTGAGCCACCCAGGCACCCCAGGACCCATAAAATTTTAGTGAGTGATTCACCCTCCTCCCCATCTGCAGTTGGGAGCCTAAATCATGGATCTTCAAACAGGTGATTCTGTCCCCTAGGAAACACTTGGCAATGTCCTGCGACATTTTTGGCAGTCATGATTCGAGCAGGGTGGATGTATGGTACTGCTAATGGCATTAACTGGGTGGAGGCCAGCGATCCTGCTTAAATTAACACACTGAGGGACACAGGATAGCCCCACCTCAGGATAATCCAGCCCCAAATGTCAACATTGTCAAGCTTGAAATATCCCGGTCTAAACCAACACAGAAATCCGGAATAGAGAACTCAAAATAAGGGAAGATGAGAAGAGGAAAATCAGGATCGAACAAAAGCCCCTGATATGGGTTTGTAAAAATTCACCATGTGAAGTATTTATGAGATTTATTATTTTTATATTACTTCAAAATATTTATTAAACATCTATCATTATTATTTTTAAATATTTTATTTATTTATTTGCCAGAGAGAGAGAGAGGGAGAGAGAGCACACAGCAGGGGAAGCGGCAGGCTCCCCACAGAGCAGGGAGCCCGACGCAGAACTTGATCCCAGGACCCTGAGATCATGACCTGAGCCAAAGGCAGACACCCAACCGACTGAGCCACCCAGGCATCCCTAAACATCTATTAAATAGAAAATTAAACCTAGGTAGCCAAGAACCAGTTCACTGGAAATGTGTTTTATAAGCTCCAAACAAGGGTTTCAGAACAAAGGAAGATACTTCAGCAAATATGAATATTTACAACTCAGCTGAACTTGGGCTTTGGGGTGGGGGAGCACGAGAAGAACTGAAATGACTAAATGGCTCTTACCAGGGTGTCAGGGCCAAACAGAACCTCTTGGGATGCCTTTTATTTTTTTTTAAGATTTTATTTATTTATTCATGAGAGACACAGAGAGAGAGAGGCAGAGGGAGAAGCAGGCTCCCCGCTGAGCAGGGAGCCCAATGCGGGACTCGATCCCAGGACCCTGGGATCATGACCTGAGCCGAAGGCAGATGCTTAACCATCTGAGCCACCCAGGCGCCCACCATTTGGTTTTAATTAGTTCCATTAATGGCCGTTCTTTTTCTTGCATTTTTCTTTCTTGTTTATTTATAAGAACTTTTTGTATATGGAACACTTGTCCTTTGTTGGCTACCAGCATTCCCAACTTTTTCTCGCCAGGTCTCAGGTTTCTCTAAATGGAGGGATTCTGGGGCGCCTGGGTGGCTCAGTTGGTTAAGCGTCTGCCTTCAGCTCAGGTCATGATCCCAGGGTCCTCGGATAGAGCCCCGCGTTGGACTTCCTGCTCAGCAAGGAGTCTGCTTTTCCCTCTCCCTCTGTGTTCTCTCTGTCTCTAACAAATAAATAAATCTAAAAAAAAAAAAAAAATTTAAATGGGAGGATTTTGCTACTCTACCCTCCCAGCCCTTTGAGGTTCCTGATGAGGGTCTGAGAGCTCAAGTCAGGGGCAGGGAAGGAAGATTCACTTCTCCTCCTCCCTATACTAGACCTCTATTGATGCATCCAAGATCCCCTTCCCTTTACTATCCACCAAGGCCCTTCCTAACTCATAGCCCCTTAAACCCTCAAGCAGGTAATGTTGCTATTCCCATAACATCTCACACTGGACAGGCATAAGAAAGAACTTCTGGGAGGGCACTGGGTGGCTCAGTCGGTTGGGTGTCTGATTTCGGCTCAGCTCATAATCTCAGGGTCCTGGGATGGAGTTACACGTCGGGCTGCATGCTCAGCAGGGAGCCTACTTCTCCCTCTACCTGCTGCTCCCCCTGCCTGTGTACTTGCACTCTCTCTGGCAAATAAATAAGTAAAGTCTTTTTAAAAATTAAATTAAAAAAAAAAAGAAAGAAAGAATTTCTGAGCTTCCCCGTTGGCAAGAGGCTGAGAGTGCTGAGGATTTATTGGTCTAGTAAACCTTGCTGGGTGCCTCTGTGGGCTGCACCCCAGGCCCCAGGTAGTCACCGATCTGTCCTTCTGGTTTTTACTACCTGAAGGGGCGGGGTCTTGGTGGCTCAGCTCCACCAAGGAGGGGAAGCTTCTAGGTATTACTTCCTCCAAGCAACTGAGCAACAGCGAGTGACTCTGGGGCCTTTGCTGGGTGGGCTATGTGGTTGATGAGAAGCTCCTCACAGGCCTGGGTCCGATTCCCTGACCCCTAGCCAAGATTCTGCTGTCCACCCTCCCCAGTTCTCACCGGACGGAACGGCTGGATTTGCGGAAGCTCAAACAGCTGCTCACTCGGTGGGGTCTGTGGGTTTTGAATAACTCTGGGGGAACCACCACCCCAGAGGGGAGCTCAGAGTTATTCCAGGGTGGCCCAGTGGGTGCCTCACATCACCACAGAAACGACCTGCCTTGTCTCCCGGTCCTTCAGTCCTGAGAAGGGTCTCAGCAGCTCTTCTCCCAAAAAATACATATGAAAACTACTCATTCATTCATTCATTCATTCAACAAATAGGCCTGGGGAACCTGAGAAGCCTCGACCCTGGGCCTGGCCCCCCAGAAGCTCCCAATCTGGGGGAGACCAATCCAGACACCTGTGGGATCAGGGCTGGGCCAGAAGAAGGGACCAGGACACTGAAGCTGAGGCTTTGAGGGATGCAGAGGAGCTCACCAGGGTGGCGGTGGGGGGAGTCCAGGTAGAGGAAAGAGCAAATGCAAAGGCATAGAGGGAAAGTAAATAAGGCCTATTCAAGGGATCATCTGTAGTGTATTTTGCTGAAAAGCAGAATTTGGAGATGGGGTGATTTTTGAGGCTAGGGAGTGGCCAAGTAAAGACCTTGAACTCCAGACTGAGAAAGGCTTAGCTTGACCTTGGCTCATCATACTGGCTCTTTCAGTGCCCCCAGAATCCCTGCTTACAGATGGGGATACTGAGACTCAGCCTAAAGCAGATTGGAACCCAGGACCCCGATGGGTGGGATCCATTGGTCTATCTTATCCTTCCAGTGATGTGGAGTTTCTGGGGGATTCCCCATCCACAACTCAGAGCCTTCCAGAATCTGTCACAAGGAACCACGCACTTAAACATCTGACAAAGGACAGAGAACCGGGGCCCAGGTCAGCCAACATTCTGCTGCTGGGCTACCCTGGGAGCAGACTGGTGAGTGAATCTACTAACAGGCATGACGAAATCATCCCCTCCCTGATGACGTTAATGCGAGAAGAGGTGATTAGTTTAGTAGGAACATGATAAACACTGTTGGAAAGGAAGTGCTCAGGGGTGGTGGGGGATACCTGACCAGCCTGGGGACATCCTGAAGGATGATGAGGAATCACCTGGTCAGAGCGCTGGGGGAAGGACATTCTAGGCAGAGGGCACAGCAAGTTCAAAGGCCCAGAAGAGCACAGTTGTAAAGGGCCAGACCACAAATGTAAGGCGCTGAAGGCAGAGAGAGAGGGCCAGTGTGGCTGGAGCAGGGGGACAGGAGGGAGATGATGTGGGTTGCCAGACCATGCCAGGGGATTGGGTGGGGAGGACATGGGGCAAGCCATGAAGAACCTCTTATTTTGCCATATGAGGAGGAATGGGAGCCATGGAAGGTGCGTAAACAGGGGAGGGAGAAGATCGATTTATGCTTTTAAGAAGCCCCCTGTGGCCACCGAGGGGATAAGGACAATCAGGGCAAGAGTAGAGGCTGGGGCAGTAACCAGGCAGAAGAATTTGGGGGCCTGGACAGGAGCTGGTCAGCGAGGTGCAGGGAAATGGGCGGGTTCAGGAAATATAATGAAGGGAGTCATCGATGTTTATAAAGCCTGGGCGGGGGATGGAGAAGGAAGGACCAGGAGGAACAGATCAAGAAGGCTGTGAGCCTTTCACATGGGGTGTCATGGGGCAGTTGTTGACCCAGGTGTGGTGTCCAGGCAAGAGCTGTGGGGACACAATGGCAAGGGAACCCGGAAGGCCCAACAGGTGTTTGATGGATGAGCACATCCTTATATTGCTTGCACGTGGCAGGGTCTCCTCCATGTTTCTCCGTCCAGATCAGACATAGTGGCTATGGACAGAGGCACAGCTCAGTGACATCCGGGCTGACTTTCAGGGACCCTCACTACCAGACCAGTTGATCCTGTTCCCGGCTGTTTGCTCTCCATACACTGGTGCAATTTCGCCATCACCTAGAGCCTGCTTCCTCTAACATACACATAAAAGCCATTTGTTTCATTACATTCAAGACCCAAGAGCCCCTCCCCATAGGCTGTGGCTGCCAGGTGTGGGACCTCTCAGCCCCTGCTTCCCCACCCCCAATGACCTCTGCCCCAGCTGCTCTGCTCCAGCCACCACAGCCTTTTCAGCTTCTTTCAGCCCTGCCACAGGGCCTTTGCACCTGCCGGACTCCTGCTCTTCCCCCTGGTTCTCTCCACTTGGGACTCCTGCTCTTCCCCCTGATTCTCTTTGATCTTTAGGCTCAGCCCAATGTTGCCTTTTTATTTTTATTTTTTCAAGATTTATTTATTTATTTGAGGGAGAGAGAGCATGTGCACACACATGTGTGAGCATGTGGCGGGGGGGCAGGAGCAGAGGGAGAGAGAATCTCAAGCAGACTCCCCCCCCCGAGCACGGAGCCCACGCGGGGCTCAATCGCACGGGCAGAGCTGAAACCAAGAGTCAGCAGCTCAACAGACTGTGCGCCCCAGGCGCCTCCCAACGTTGCCTTTTTAGAAGGGCCTCAACCTCCCAGCTAAAACACCCTGCCCTGGCTCTGATTTTCTCTGCAGCTCTCATCACCCACCACTGCACGCAGGAAATCCACTCACTTCTCTCCTGTTTATCTCCCCCACCAGCCTGGAGCCCCGGAGGTGGGCCAGGGACCTTGTCCCCAACAGCTGTGTCCCCGTGTGCCACTTGCTGGTGCTTGTTGAACACGAAAACATACTAATGATGACCCACATATCAGCGATTTCCTCGTACATTTCGGCCCAAACCCACTGCCAATGACAGCTGCCGCGACCCGTCTGGGGCCCCGCAGGCCTTGGAAGATGCTGGCCATTCAGTCATGGTGAATTAGCAAGTGCCTGTGGCAGCTGAGACAGGACCAAGAGGTACTAATGCCCTGGGGCGCCCGGATAGCTCAGTTGGGTAAGCGGCTGCCTTCGGCTCAAGTCATGATCCCGAGGTCCTGGGATCAGGCCCCACATCCGGCTCCTTGCTCAGCGGAGAGCCTGCTTCTCCCTCTCCCTCTGCCTGCCGCTCTGCCTACTTGTGTTCTCTCACTCTCTCTCTCTCTCTCTTTGTGTCAAATAAATAAATAAAATCTTAAAAAAAAATTAAAAAAAAAAAAAGAGGTACTAATGCCCTAAAGAGCCAAATATCCACAGCACTGAAATACTCCCGATGCACTGAATGAGCAAGAAGCCTAATGTCAGTAAATACTGTTAATGGCCTGCTAAATATGCAGGACGCACCCAGCAGTTATATCAAATAGTTGTACAGCAACAACGAGGAGCTGCGAGGCACATTCGTGATGCATGAATATTATCACAATGAAGGGGAACAAGCCACTAAACCACCCCGAGACACCAACATACTGTCACTGACTATCCACCATTCGTTGCAAATACACAGCACTAAATATTAAGGATTCACTGAATTTTCTTTTTTTTTAAGATTTTTATTTATTTATTTGAGAGAGAGAGAGAGAGAGAGCAGAGCGAGAGAACGCGCAAGGGCGGGGGAAGGGGCAGAGGGAGAGGGAGAAGCAGGCTCCCCGCCAAGTAGGGAACCTGACGCGGGGCTCGATCCCAGGACCCTGGGATCACGACCTGAGCCGAAGGCAGATGCTTCACCGACTGAGCCAGCCAGGCTCCCCGGATTCACTGAACATTAATGAGGCACTAGAGGTACAGAAGGGGCCAAGCACTCAACAGAAGTAACTCAGGACCCCCATTAGGGACAGAATTCTGGCCCTACATCCTGTGCCTACGTGCCCCCCCCGCCACCCCGCATTGACAACCAAGGCCTGGCAAGTCCCCAGGCAAATGTGGCTCCAGGTACCTCTGTCCTCCTCACCCTGTTCTTGTCACCATTCCTCAGGAGTCCAGGGAGGCAGAGAGGCTGAGACACATGGGGGTGTGGGAACGCGGGGCAGTCCAGGTGGCGAGGCCCCACCTGCTCACACCCTCAGGGCCCGGATGTGCCCCCACCCGCTCTGTGCTACCATAAGCCCATAGCGGGCCTGCCCGACACGGACTTGGAGGCTCCCATCAAGTCAAGGTGATTCCCCACAGGACGCTCCCACTTTCCAGATGAGGAAGCGAGGCTCAGAGAAGGTGAGTCCTGAGTCACTCTCCTGGCCTGTTAGACACGGGCCCACCCGTGCCCCTCCCTACCCCACTTCCAGCTCCAGTGACCCACATGCCTGGGGACCCCAACGGGCCCAGTCACTGGGTCTCGGTTTCGGAATAGGGAAAACGAGGGCTCACATCCCCTTGCCCGGCAGCTGGGAAGACTGAGAGCTGATGCCCTTGAAGCTGCTGCGGTGGCTCCTGGGAGGTGCCCCGACCTGCCTACTGACCAAGAGTGGGCCTGGGGCAAGGTGGGCCCCCCTCTGGCCTGCAGCATCCTCATCTGCAAAGCTGGATGGGGTCAGTGGCCAGCTCCTGATTCACTTGCCCAGGTGCTGAACATCAGCATCACTGCGGTCTTCGTGGCTCTGTACTTCCCAACAGCCCTCAGCTGGGATTTCAAAAAGGGGTATGCATGGAACATTCTGGGACCTCCAAAAGGCAAGGTGAGGGCTGGGGGTGACAGGAGAAGCCCATTTGTGTGCATGACGACCTGAGTCCCGCCCGAGAAAGGCCATAGGACCAAACACCGGCCTTTTCTCCAAAGCACATATTGATGAAGAGCCCACAGTGACAATATTAACACATCAGTGTCAGCGACCACTGTCACGTGCGTGCATGGTCGCAACTGCTCTGAGCCAGCACTGAGCACCCAGACCCTTGTGTGTGCCCTGGTCTAGGTTCTAGCACGCAGCCTAGAACGTCTGCAAGAAAGGCCTGTGCTCCCAGGGCTGATGTACTAACGCGGGGGTGGGGGGGGACAGAGAGGCAGTGAACACGACAGTTTTGGGAAGAAGAGCAAGTTCCAGGACAGAAGAGACTCCAGGGTGGGAGTCGGGGGTGCTTGCAGGAGACGGTGTGAATCCCTGGCCTGAGGATGAGCCCTGTGATTCACTGAGCCTTCGGGGGTTTGTTGGGGGAGGGGGGATAGGGGCTGGTTTCCAGTTAGAGGTGGGAGATTTGAGTGCAGAAAGGGGGATTCCCCCCTACCACAGGTCACACAGCCAACCGAGGCTGAGAGTGCTTGCTAGGATTTGAACCCCAACCTGCTGGACCCAAGGGTGACCCCTCACCAGTTTGTACCAGCTGCCAGTAATGATGGGCTGGTCTCTTTGGGCATGTATCATAAGTTCCTTTTGTAAATGGAAGGAAAAAAAAAAAACAGGAAAAAGCCCAGTCAAGATAATTCCTCCGGTTCACTCTGGCCAGACCCTGCATGTGAGCAAGCTGATTTTATGCAAACATAGGCCCTGGACACCCGGGGTGTGGAAGAAGGTGGGGTGGGGGTAAGGATGGGAGTGATATATGCCCTTTGGACCTCTGACTTCTTTCTCTGTTTCTAGTTCCCAGGGCTCATCAAGTTTGACTCATTTGGAGGCGCTGCCCTCGGGGAGCCCACCTCGTCAGAAACTGCTCAGGGTACCTGGGATGGGTCTGGCTGGGGATCTGTGGCTGGACGAAGGCCCCTAACTGAACGCTAGGCCCGACCCTACCTGAGCCTCAAAAGGGCCTCTCTGGACTCATTTCCTAGCTGGAGGAACTGAGGTCTCCTGGGCCCTGCCTCTGGGGAGCGCCTGAAAGACCCCCACACCTTCATGCTGCTCAGAGCCCTCTTCCAGGCCTTGTCCTGGAGCCCTGCAGCCTTCATGGCATTATTTCTCTCATGCAGAGATAAATACCACGAATGAGAACACAATGAGCTGCATAATCAGGACTGAAGTTAACACAGCAGTCCTGTGTGTGGCCTTTCGGCCATCTGCTCCCCTACCCACCACACCTGTGCCAGAAGGTAGGGCTTTGTTAGCCTCGTTTCTATGGATAGGGAAACTGAGGCACAGAGAGCTCATCCAAGGAACTTATTCAAGGGAGGTTAAGTGGGAGCCCAATCCCTGCCTTTAACCACCACCTGGGGGGGGGGGCTTCCTTTCGTTTGCTATGTTGGTAGTGAGCTCCCCATCATGAGGAGGAAGCAATCAAGCCAGGCCAGACTCTCAGCAGGAGGGACCACAGTGGGTCTGCTCCCTAACTCACGGGGGTGGGGACAAGTCGCTGCCCCACTCTGGGCCTCAGAGACAGTGGCAGGAAGATAAGCCACCCAGTGACACCTTCACAAGGGCTGACCCAGCCCAGCCCCAGGGTTCCTGGGTCAAAGAAGCCTGTCTGAATTCCTTGAGCTCCTTGCTCACGCTCAAGGCCTCTTCTTGGTTCCCCCACGCCCAGTACCTAGCAGGAATCGCCACACCCTAGGTGGAAGGGGTGGACGTCAGGGCTGGACAGGGATGAACAAATATAATCTGGTCACCTAGGTCAAGTGGGAGGCCCAGCTGCCTGACGCAAGGTCCACACCTCTAACCCCGCCCCCCCCAAAAGCTTCCACTGGCTGAACATCTCAGGCATCCTCATGGAAGCTGGGTCACTGTCCTAGTCAGGGAGGGGAAACTGAGGTGTGTTCAAAAACCAGGAGCACCCTGCCCAAGCCACACAGCCCGGCATCAGGTGAGCAGGGAGAGAACTGAACCCCAGAGGAAGCCAAGAGCTGCGGTCCCCAGGCAGGAACGTTGGCCCAGCTCCCGGCAAGGCTGGGGGTCAGCAGTTGGGGAGACCCGGGTGCTGCTCCTGACAGATTCTCCCAATCAGGGCGCTAACCATCTCCACACCAGCAGTAATAGTAACGGCCAGAGCGCAGAGAGCGCCCTCCACTTCTCCATCCCGATTCCGCCCTAGCCTGCGAGGTGGGCATAGTGGGGTGGGGACAGGGGTCCAGGCACGCCTCGCTGTGTCCATCGCTGCGACGGGGCAGTGCCGGGAGCGACTTCCTTCCCCGGCCGGGCTCGAGCCGGCCTTGGCAACGCTGGCGACTGCTATTACCGATGGCTGAGGCCAACGGGGTTATTGAGACCCGGCGCTCCAGGATCTCCCAGCATCTTGAGGGTAAATGCGGTGGAGACCCGGCTCCAGGGACCTGCCGGGGCTTCCCTAGAGCCCCGATCCTCCCCTCCCCACCACGGGGATCCGCCAGATCCTCAGGGGCCCTCAACACTCACCCCAGACGACGGGCCAGCCTCCGACCTCTCAGCTCCTCTGGGCTGCGAGCAGGGGGAAAGAGTTTCACCTGCGTGAGCCCCCGCCCACCCCCACCCAGGTCAGGCTCCTTCCCGCCTCCTCCCGGCCTCACCTCCCTCCAGATCCCCCTCTCCCAGCCCCGCCGAGCTTCTTAGTGGCCCAGTCGAAGTTCACCCCGCCCACCCCGCCCGTCTTCCCTTCTCGACCCCGCCCCCTTCCCCTCTGCGGGCCAGCTCCCACCGCAACTTTCTTTTTCTACCTCGCCGGCGCCTCGTGGGGCTCTCCACCCCACCTGGGGCCCGCCCAGAGGCCGGGGCGTGAGCTCCCCGCGGCTGGAGATGTGCGAGCAGCGCCTTCCCAGCCCCTGGAGCGGGTCCCTTTGCAGCGTTTGATGAAGAAATGATTGAAAGGGGGACAGGGAGGCAGGTTGAATCCAGGGGCTCTTCAGATCTCTGCAAGGGGTTCAAAGATTCCAGAACCCGAAAACCTGTCCTGAGCCCACAGGCCTCAGGATGGGAAAGGTTCTGGAAGTTGGAAGTCAGATTTGAAGCTTTGGGGGGTTGGGTTATTGAAGATTCAGATCCTGCCCCGTGTTGCCTCTGCGTCTCTATAGAGATCTCTAGCCTAGACGTGTTGGGGTCGGGAGCTCTGGGGTGGGGGAGATCCAGGTCCATAGGTGTGAGCCAGGTGACGGTTCTAGTTACCCCCCGCCTCCTCCCCCATCCTTACTTCCTCTAGAGGCAAAAGGGGCGGGTCCTGGGTGTGCCTCAGTTTCTTCCTGTGTAAAATGGAGGACCTAAGCCCTGGCTCCTCCAGTTGGGAGAGGTCAGGGGAGCAGGGTCAACACAGAGCAAGTGCACGATCTACACTCTGCCGGTATGAACGGCGATTACATCAAATGTCACTGCGCCAGATGTGGGCATTTCAGGCCCAGATGGCGCAAGCGCACACACTTTCTTGCCACAAAATAACGCTCAACTTTGGAGCCTCTTGAAACCAATTAAATAAATAAATAAATCTTTAAAAAAAAAAAGAAGAAGAAGAGAATCAGAATGGGCCCAGGGGGCAGGAGGCAGTGCAGAAGGAAGGAGGATGCTGGCACCAGAAGTGAGCACTGAGCATCAGGTGCTGCTGTGCGTTTAGAGACAAAGAGGCCTCCGAAGCCATTTTAACTCCTTTCAATTGCTTGTTTGCCTCAGTTAGTTGCGAAATCGTATTTTGAGGGCTCCTGGGTGGCTCAGTTGGTTGAGTGTCTGCCTTGGGCTCAAGTCATCATCTGGGGGTCCTGGGATAGGGGAGTCCCGGGATGGGGGGGTCCCTGCTCATGAGGGAGTCTGCTTCTCCCTCTGCCCCTCCCCCCATCGTGTGCTCCCTTTCTCTCTCTCTCAAATAAAATCTTATTTTATTTTATTTTATTTATTTATTTGACAGAGAGAGACATAGTGAGAGAGGGAACACAAGCAGGGGGAGTGGGAGAGGGAGAAGCAGGCTTCCCGCGGAGCAGGGAGCCAGATGCAGGGCTCGATCCCAGGACCCTGGGATCATGACCTGAGCCGAAGGCAGACGCTTAACGACTGAGCCACCCAGGCACCCCTCAAATAAAATCTTTAAAAAAAAATAAATAGTAGTTGGCAAAAAGGCAACTTTTAGATTCCCGATAACATTTGAAAGCTTCAAAATACCAATTAAATGAGGCATTCCATCCAGTTTTGCCGATTTTATTTTATTTTTAAAAGATTTTTTTTATGTATTTGACAGAGATTGAGAGCACAAGCAGGGGGAGCGGCCGGTAGAGGGAAAGGGAGAAGCAGGCTTCCCGCGGAGCGGGGAGCCCGATGTGGGGCTCAATCCCAGGACCCCAGGATCATGACCTGAGCTGAAGGCAGACGCCCAACGACTGAGCCACCCAGGTGCCCCGATTATCTTCTATCCCCATTCGAATTCTCTCCTCATTTTCCTCCAAACCTCTCCCTGCTCCCTTCTCTCCTGAACCCCTTAAAACCTGCCCTTTTAAAGTTAGTATTTTAAGGAACCAGAGAAACCCCAAATTTCTTACAGTTCCCTGGACTAAGGCTGAATTGTGAGCCAGTCAGTTTCCTAAGGCGACTGAGGACCCCCATAGGTCTGCTGAAGAATTTAGCCAGGTTATTCAAATTTACCAAGCTGGCTTCTAAGATTTAAACCAATTAGGCCACCTGCTTGTTGGTGAGGGCCAGGCCAAACACCGGGTAAACTAGCTGGCTGGGGACAACTGGAAAGGGATTTAGAGAAACAGACCCCTCACTTTTGGCAAGATGCTAGAACACTCGCTGGAAATCTCCACTGAGCAATTCTGGTAGCTTTTGGAACAAAGTTCAGGCTTGCACACAAAAGCCTGGTGAACTGGTTCATGACCATTAGAATCAATTTCAAATTGTCTTTAATGAAAATTCTGGGGGCACCTGGGTGGCTCAGTGGGTTAAGTGTCTGCCTTGGACTCAGGTCATGATCTCTGGGTTCTGGGGCCCAAATCTGTCTTCCTGGCTCGGTGGGGAGTCTGCTTCTCCCTCTCCTCTGCCCCCCACCCTCCCCAGGCTCATGCTCATACTCTCTCTCACTTTCTCAAATAAATAAATAAATAAAATCTTTATTAAAAAATGAAAATTCTGGTCTTCCTTTAGATGTTAAATCCACCTGGGTAGCATTTAACTCTTTGTTTATTAATGGGCTGAACCAGGAACTCTCTCCTTTTAGTTAAAAAGACCAGGACAGAATGGGAAACTCTCTCTACTCCGGATTTAGTTAATTTGGCAAGCCAGTTCGCTCACATCCTAGATCAGTCACCTAGAGGAAAGTCCATTAATTCTCAATTTTCAACTCCAGCAAAGGAAGGCCCCCCAACCCCAACTCCCCTATTTTCTATTATTGCCAACATTAGAAAAAGGATTGTTACCAGGGTAAGTGCTCCAGGTGCCTTCAGCCTCCAGCCAGCCTTTCTGATGCCCTTCTAATTCCCAGTGGCGGGGTTCTTCCCCTCTTAATTGGCTCAGAGAAACCCCTCTCCAGTTTGAGAGTGCATCTCTCTGGGTCCTTATTGACACCAAGGTTACAGCCTCCGAACTCACCCCCACTGGTATCCAGCAACCCCCGCCTCGGAGGACTAAAGCAGTTCCAATAGCGGGGAGGGGAGAGGCTCTAACAGACCTCAATGGGTTCCCGGCTCTAAATATAGTTCCTCCGTCTACTCCCTTTGAGAGACACGCACCCTTTTTCCCCTACTTCCTCCGCCCCTATTCATTTATTGGGCCAAGATTCCTTGGAAAAATGTCACCCTGGAATTTCTTTCTTCCGAAAGGGGGGAATTCATTCTAGCATTTGACAGTAGTAATCAAAATAGCCAACCAGGTGAACTAAATGATCCTTTGACTTTTTTTTAAAGATTTTATTTATTTATTTGACAGAGAGACGGCGAGAGAGGGAACACAAGCAGGGGGAGTGGGAGAGGGAGAAGCAGGCTTCTGGCTGAGCAGGGAGCCCTGACGTGGGGCTCCATCCCAGGACCCCCGGATCATGACCTGAGCTGACCTGAGCAGACACTTAACGACTGAACCACCCAGGTGCCCTGACATCTTTTTTTTTTTTAGATTTATTTATTTATTTTAGGGGGGAAGGGGCAGAGGGAGAGGGAGAGAGAATCTCAAGTAGACTCCTGCTGTGCACGGAGCCCCTTGCGGGGCTTGATCTCAAGATCCTGAAATCATGACCTGAGCTGAAATCAAGAGTCAGATGCTTAACCGACCGAACCACCCAAGTGCCCCAAAGCAACCTTATCTTGACAATAGTCAGACCTCCAAGGTCCTGTAGACCCCGCTTTCAGCATACAGAAATTCCTTAGAAACTTATGTTATCTCTACCACCCCCCCACCCCCCCGCGTCCACAGACTTAAAAGTATAGAATCCGTCACTCACAATCCCAGTGCAGCTCTTTCTGCCCACAGGTCTTGTCCTCGTGCTTTAATAAAAACACCTTTTTGTGGACCGCTTGGGTGGCTCAGTCCGTTAAGCGTCTGCCTTCGGCTCGGGTCATAATCCCAGGGTCCTGGGATCGAGCCCCGAATCTCGGGCTACCTGCTCAGCTGGAGCCTACTTCTCCCTCTCCCACTCTCCCGCTTCTGCTCTGTCTCTCTCTCTCTCTGTCAAATAAATAAATAAAATCTTAAAAACAAAACAAAAGCACCTTTTCTGCACCAAAAATGATGTAGGAAGGATGTTAGGGTTCGAGGCCGACAGTCAAGAAAGAATTCTTGAGTCGTCTTTGGTGCAAAAAGGTGATTTGATTAAAGCACTGGGGATGGGACCCGTGGGCCCCAGGGTGGTGAGGGGAGGCTGATTATATACTATAGGGTTGGGGGAGGTAAGGAAAAAGGGAGGTTTTGAGAAAGAACTTTCATATATTAAAGAAGACTCACAGGATACCAGAGTCCCTGCTATTGTCAAGTTAAGGTTGTTTACCCCTCTAGTAAGGCATTAACAGTAAGATAGTTGGGAGCTTCCTGGAGGTCACATTCCTCCTATCACATGTCCTTATCAATGGCGGCAGGTTTAAAAGAAATTTAATTTTATTTACATTTATTAACATTATTTACATTTCCTTCTGCCTCAGCCTCCCTCAATTTTGTGGAGGGGAGGGTGATGTTAGGGCTTCAGGAAACCGAGTTAGGTTTGGAAGTTAGGCTATTGATAAGAAAGCTTCTTCCTTGTAAATCACTAGGACATTTGTAAACTGAGGGAGACTTAGGTCTTGCAGGATTGTGATCTCTACTTGCCTTCTGTTCCCTCATCAAAAACATCTCAAGAACTCTTTCTTGTCCTTTTGCCCTGGGACCCAAACTTCAAATCACATCATGATCCCTCAGCACACCGTGGCTCTCCATCCCCCATTCTCAACATCCTTTCACACCGAAAGCCAATTTTTCTCTGGAATTGACTTTTTAGAATTGCAGTTGATACTTTTTGCTTTCACTTGGGAAGAATGGAAATGCACCTGGACAGAAATGCCCCACTGTTTCACAGAGAAAGCTTCTTACTTAGCACCAACCTTGGCAGCTGCTTAGGATGACATCAGGGTTTCTGCAGGTTCTGCTTTGTTACAATATGCCCGTGACTTGTTGCCCTGCCTCCCTTCTCAAACCTCTTCGCAGGAAGACAGCATCCACCTGTTAATATGTTTGACCTTAAAGGGACATAAAGTCTCCGGAGGAAAAATTGCTCTTTGCCACACTCAAGTTCAACACT
Organism: Neomonachus schauinslandi; assembly: GCF_002201575.2. Classification (NCBI taxonomy): domain Eukaryota; kingdom Metazoa; phylum Chordata; class Mammalia; order Carnivora; family Phocidae; genus Neomonachus; species Neomonachus schauinslandi. Next base: position 201,899,307 of record NC_058403.1, read on the forward strand.
TAGGGTACTTGATCTGGGAACGAGGGCTACCTCTGGATCCAGGTAGACTTCAAGGCATCCTGACTTTCCCAAAACCTAAAACTAAGTGCCAGTTATGAGGCTTTCTTGGACTGGCTGGCTATTGTCAGAATTGGATTCCAGTTCTCTCTTAGGGCTCAATCTCTCTATGCTTTATTAAAATATGATAGCTTGTGGGGGCACCTGGGTGGCTCAGTCGGTTGAGTGGCTGCCTTCAGCTCAGATCATGATCCCGGGGTCCTGGGATTGAGCCCCGTCATTGACCTTCCTGCTCAGTGGGGAACCTGCTTCTCCTTCTCCCGCTCCCCCCCCCTTGTGCTCTCTCTCTCTCTCTCTCTCTCTCTCGTCAAATAAATAAATAAATCTTTAAAATAAAATAAAATATGATAGCCCTAACCCTATTGTTTGGAAAGACGGGGGTGACACAGTCTTTGAGGCTTTAAAGAAAAGTCTAATTATCTACTTCAATTTTTGCCTCTTTGCATGTGAGAAAGAAGAGAATGCCCTTGGTATGCTCATCCAACAGTACAGTGACGCAGTTCTGGAATGTTGGTGAGGTCTGGAGCCGACGGCCAAGAAAGAATTCTTGAGACATCTTTGGTGCAAAGAGGTGATTTTATCAAAGCATGGGGACAGGACCCGTGGGCAGAAAGGGCTGCTGCATGGGGGGCTGTGAGGGGTGACTGATTATATACTTGGGAGCTGGGGGAGGTCAGGAAACAGGGAGGTTTTCAAAAGGACTTTCATCTGCTAAAGAAGACTCACAGGATCCTGGGGGCCTGGCCATTGTCAAGCTCAGGTTGTTTTTCCCTCTAGTAAAGCCTGAACATTAAGACAGTTGGGAGCTTCCGGAGGAAAGTGTTGGTTAACCCTTTGTTTTCCCTTTCCTTAGTTTTAGGGCAGCCTGGAGTGCCTGAGGAATGTCACATAGATCCCCCCTGGGAGTGGGAGGGGTCGTGGAGTGTCAGCTCATGCTTTGCCCTCAGCTCGCCTTCTGTTCCCTCATCGCGGGGACCATCATCCACCCAGGGGGCATTATAGCCTACGGCTGCACCCTGGGGACGTCCCCCTGGCAGCAGAGCCATTCCTGCCACTGCCCTTTGAGTTAAGGCCACTGAGGAAATTGTCTCTCGGGGGTACATCCTTGTATTTTGGCCAAAGGCAAAACTGCAAACATTTATATCCATACATATGTTAGTATGCCTTTGAGGTAGCCCATAACTTTGGGGTGTTCTGGAACCAGCAAAGTTCCCTTACCTCCAACAGGAATAAAATTAAAAACAGCTCCTACGTCCATCAAATGTATTAGATGTCATACTTCCGCCGGTTGCTCGAGCCATTATTAAGATTCCTGGGTATTCCAGACTCGACTCCCTGGAGGCCAGAATAAACCACTTTGCTGATATTTCTGCCCCGAATGCTGCTCTCCAGGAAGCCAATTGCCAAACCTCTGTCATGCTCCAAAGGGATGCTCTCCCAACTGATAGTTTGGAAAAAAAACAAAAAAACCAAAAACTGAACAGAGACATCCAATAATTGGCCCCAGGAAAGGAAAAACAATATTGGAAATCTAATAATTGTTGGTTTGATAAAAAGAGAGAACTCTGGTTTGGACCAAATAACAATTTGGCCCTACCAGAAATTCTACAAGTCCGACTACTTACCAGTGTATATGCATTAAACCATCGGTCCACTGACACAATGAGAGCATCCATGAACCAGTGTTGGTGGGAAAATAGTAACAAGGCCACAATGAGTGCCTACTTTGCTCGTCTCACCTGTTCCAAGTACAGTCCTGGGAAACCTGTTTGCATAAATAGATTTCCTATAGCTTCCTTGTCTCATGGGTGTAAATACGTTTTAGTCGTGGTTTGTATATTTCTCACCGGACAAAAGCTTTCCCTTGTAGACAGGCCACTGTCTCTTCTGTGGCCTAAATTGGTTTAGAAAAGATTATCTCTCCCTGGAACTCCTCTGGAACTTCATAGCAATCGGGGAACCCATTTTAACCAGTCAGGGGCTTCGACAAGACTGCTGTTGGGCTGGTTTTACTTTCATGGGGGCATACCGTCCCCAATTCTCAGGGTTAGTCGAGCACACTGACAGCATCATTAAGGCTCAACTTAAGGGTCGCCTGACTGGCTCCGTCCGTAAAGCATGTGACTCTTGATCTCAGGGTTGTGAGTTCAAGCCCCACGTTGGCCGTAGAGCTTACTTAAAAAAAAAAAAGACCCCATTTAGGACACAGAATTTGTAGGGACCCTCCAAATGCCTCGGCCGAAAGCCGGGCCACTGGTCTTTTGAAATCTCAGTTGCACCCCCTTTGGAACTCCTAGACTCTCACCCCTTGAGATAGTCATAAGATGTCTGAAGCACTTGACTCCTACCTCTTTTGCCCTACAGTTGATAAAGGAGATAGACTTCAATATTGTAAAGACCTAATTGCTTTGATGAAAAAATAACCATGCTAGGGGCACCTGGGTGGCTCAGTAGGTTAAGCATCTGACTCTTGGTTTCGGCTCAGGTCATGATCTCTCAGGGTCATGGGATCCAGCCTGAGCTGGCCTCTGCACTGAGCGTGGATCCTCCTTGAGATTCTCTCTCTCTCTCCCTCTGACCCTCCTCCCCTGCTCCTGCACTCTCTCTTAAAAAAAAAAAAAATGCTTTAGCAGAACAATCTTTTCACAATGCACTCCCTGGTGTGCGAGGGGTGGCGTGGGGCCATGACCTTAAGCATCACACCTTGCATGCTGGTGATTTCATCTATTGGAAAAGACCCCTCCGGAAAGGCTCACTTCAACCTCACTGGAAAGGCCCTCCTCAGGTGCCGCCAGCCACCCTCATGCCACCAAACTCCAGAGAACAGACTCTTGGATTCACATGACACATCTAAAGAAAGCACCAAACCCTGGCCGGGTCTGCATGCCATCTGGTGACGCTGACGTGTAAGCAAAGATTTCTCAGAACTGACACAGATGACTTCTGCCAAGGCAGCTTCCCCAAGATATCCAGAACAGGCCTGTATCCTTTTCCTCACTCTTGTTTCTTCTTTCTTTCATGGAGAGACAGTGCCCTCGTCCGCATTTCTGAAGGCCTTGCGAAAGGGGGTATACCTCTTCTTTTGAATATGGACCTTCAGAAATGGTTTCATTCTGATCCAGTGACAAATTAAGTTTTCACTTGCTTTTTCTTTTTTTTTTCTTTGTTTAGATTTTATTTATTCATTTGAGAGAGAGCGAGAGAGAGAGCACAGAGGGAGAGTGAGAGGGAAAAGCAGACTCCCCCCTGAGCAGGGAGCCCCATGCGGGACTCGATTCCAGGACTCCGGGATCATGACCGGAGCCACCAGGCACCCCTCAGTTGCTTTTTCTGAGGGGTTAGAAGGTTCAGAATTCACCAAAATCTTTTCTTTCATGTGAACTCTTAACTGACTTCACGGTGTCAGAACTTGCAAACTTGCTGGCTGTATTATTCGAGAGCATTTGTTTCCAAACAGTTCTTTGGAGGTAACTGAAGTGTTGCTGTTTTGCCAAAAGTTCATTAGCTACTGCCTCTTGTTTATGCCTGCATCATATCTTCCCAAATGCATACCCCCAATTTTCCTCAAATAATTCCTTCAGGGCACTCCTGCAGTATTTACAATTCTGCTGTCATGGCCCCTTTAAGCAGGGACTTCCAGGAGGCAGACGTGACTCTGGGTTTGCCTCCATAGAGAGAACTTTTCTCCCCTGTCTGAATTAGTGCCAAGAAATATTTTTAGTTGGAGATTCTCAGATCTAGGGTCCTGGTTTAGAACCGTCACACAGTTTGGAGTTGTTATGTTACTTTCGATTTCTGTAATTGCTGCCTTTGTAAAAGTGATGTACCCAGTAAGGAGATGATCTCCAGTGCTTACGATCTTGATAAATATGGGCTACCTATGGGAAGTGCCTGAGTGTTCTCCGCAGACCCACCCTTGCTGCTCCAATATGACCTCAGTAGGTTTCCATTCTGTTGAATTGCCGTTTGAGCAGTTATGGGGCATGACATCCAAGGAAAGAGACTTCCTGACATCAGGAGACACAAAGTCAATGGATTAAGAAAATCTGACTTTTGTTTTCAGATTTATTTATTTGAGAGAGAGAGAGAGTGTGGTGAGTTGGGAGAAGGGCAGAGGGAGAGAGAGAAGCAGATCCCCCTCTGAGCACACAGCCTGTTGCAGGGCTCGATCTCATAGCCCCGAGATCATGACCTGAGCTGAAATCAAGAGTTGGATGCTTAACCGACTGAGCCGCCCAGGCGCCCCAAGAAAACCCAACTCTTGATCAGCGATGCCTTTGCAGAAAGAGCTTGATCCAAATGGGGAAATGTGAAAATTAATAGAGAAACCTCACAAAAAGTAGAGAGGGGGAGCCCTACCTCTCAAAGTCAATTACAAGAAGTGTCAATTACAGCCCCAACAGAAGAATCCTCAACAAGAAAGAATCATCAACTAGACGCCCCAACAGGAAACAGTGGACATGGCATCTCCTACAAGAAACTAACTATCCCAGCAACTTAGCCAATGAGAAACCATCATCACCCTGAACTCCTGCTTCTCCCCAATAGACTTTAGTTCAAAATAAGCCCTCCCAACTTCCTCCTTCCCATAAAATAATGTACCTCTCCTTTGTTTATTGGACATGCCTATGATTTGGCCGCAGGCTGCATGTCCCAAATTGTGGTTCCTTTGTATTCACGAATAAATCCATTTTGCTGGTAAAATAACTGGCTGTTTAATTTTAAGGTTAACGACACCTACGATGGAATATTGCTGGGCCATAACAAGGAATAAAGCACTGACACGCTACACCATGGATGAACCTCAAAAACACGGTGAGTACGAGAAGCCAGACACAAAAGGTCACATGGTGCACGATTCCATTTATATGAAATGTCCAGGACAGGTGAGTCTATAGAGATAGGAAGCAGATTGGTGGTTGCCAGGGGCTGGGGGAGAGGAAAAGGGGAGTAACAGCTAATGGGGAAGGGGTCTCCTTTTGGGGTGATGGGAATGTTCTGGAACTAGATAGAGGCGGCGGCTGCGCAACATGGTGAATGTGCTATCCGCCACTGAATTGTTCACTTTCAATGGTTCATTTCTTGTTATTTTAACTGAATTTCCTCTCAGTTAAAAAAAGAAAACCTGAGGATGCCATTCACCAACTGGGGGTGGCCTCTGAGGCAAGTGACCTAATCACTTTGTGCCTCAAACGGAGGTTTGGGGGCCTCCCAGGCATAGGAGAGCAGGGCATCATAAGCCACCACGGGACACCCTGCCCATCCACGGTTGGCCAGTTAAACGGGTGTCCTGCCCTCTCTGTTGGGACGTCCCCCCTCCTGGGAATCGTCCCCCGGAGATAGACACAAGTCACACCAGCTCTGGAAGGCCCGGCCCTTAGAAGGCCCCAGCCAGGAAATGCCTTCTGTGTTTTAAATGTACCTAACCTCACCTGTGACCCGAAGAAAGCCAAATTAAAGCCCCTAGGATGCGGCGGCCAATAAGACTTTGTCCTGTCATCTAGTGGCCCGTGGCACCCCCGCCACTCAGTACATAGGGCCAGTACAGGGACCATCTGGGAGGCACAGAGGCCACGGAGCACATGCACGCGCGCGCGCGCGCGCGCACACACACACGCGCACACACACACACACACGTGCAGACTGAGAAGGGAAGGCACACTCCCACTGGCTCAGACATTTGATTCCGGCCCCTTAATGGGCCCACGATCTGATGTTGCAGCTGAGGAGCTGAGGCCCCCGCAAGGGGGAGCCCCCACCTCAGCTGGCTCCGGAGTCCTGGCCCTGGGGCCCTCGCTGCTGGGACTGCCCCCATTTGTTCATGAAGGCATGTTGATGGTGCTCTGCGGATGCTCCCCAGGTGTCTTCCAGCTAGAGGATTTCCCCCCATTTCGCAGATGAGGAAACTGAGGCACAGCCAGGCCCTTCCCCTGACCCGCCCATGCCCTTTTGTCTTTGGAGGAGAGTAGGAGGATTAGAGTGAAGGTCAAGTCCTGCTTCCTGCTTCCCCGGCTCCATCCGGCGCCGGCTTGGTCCTCGGGATCTGCGTGGGCTCAGGGTCCTCACGTGTCCATCAGGATCTAGGGCTGTCCACTGAGCTCAGACCTGCTTCCCACCAGAGTGTGCTGGTTACCTCACCTGTCCTGGGCTCCACTCAGGCCACCCCTTGCCCACGCGCACCACCCCCCACCCTGGCTTCCCACTGCTGGGTGCTCCTTCTATATTAGGTTCTCTCCAAAGGGCGCAACCTCCCGACAGCCCCCCAAGTGAGGTGGGTTGCAGAAGCTGAGAGGAAGCTGAGGCCAGGGAGGTTAAGTCACTTGCTCACAGTCACACACAGCCCCTGGTGGCCAAGCGGGCTCTACACCCAGGCCTTTTGGCTTCATAGCTTCATGGCTTCCAAGAGCCCTGTCCTGCTCACAGCCATGTCCCAGCTGCCTGGCATCCAGTAGGTAGTCAATCAATGTTTGTGGATTGACTAATGGATTCCTCTCAGAACTCACAACTCCCCATTCCTTTGCGTGGGATGCCCAACCCCATCTTGCAAACTCTTATTCATACTTCAGAGCCCCATTCATAAAGCCCTCTCCTTAGGAAGAGTCTGAACCCCCCTCTGGGTTGCTCTAGGCCTTGCCCCTTCCACCAGCTCCTCACAGAGCTCAGATGTCCATGGAGCTTGGGGTGTCCATGTCTGGCTTTTTCTCCCCCCTGGTGCCACCTTGCACAGGCTGGGTGAAGGGAGGGTGGGGACGACGGGGAACATTAAGGATATTACATCTTCCCCACCCATCCATCTTCCCTTCCTCTCCTCTCTGGCGCCGTGAAGGAAATTTCCTGGAGCAGGAAAAGACTTATTTATTTTATTAGAAAATAAAGTTTATTCAAAGAACATTAAAAGTCCAAGGACCTGCATGGGAATTGGCTTGAGCAGGAGGGAATCTCCGGCTCAGCCGGGCTGGGTGTGGGGCTCCTCTCCACGGAGTCAGGGCCCTGAGGGAGGCCAGGGTGGGATCCCAGGGTCCGGCAGGAAGGCAGGGATCAGTCAGTGAGCACCAGGACACAGTGCAGAGCTGGGGGCCTCTGCAGGCTCAGCAGCTCACCAGGTACATCCCTGTGGGGGTGGCGCCGTGAGCGGGGAGGAAGGGAGGGCCGTCCCTTGCCCGACCCTGGGATCTCCCGATCCTCCTCCAAACACCCCTGTAACTCACTGTTCCCACTGCCCCATGGGCCCCAGCAGCCCCTTGCGGGGGCAGGAGAATGCGATGGGGGCAGTGTGGCCGTGCAGCTTCTGGCTCCCTGCCTTGGGTCCTCGCAAGGACACCCTACCGGGGCCCTTCGACCTCCCACTCGCGCCCACCATCCTGGGCCTCCAGGGTCCAACCCCCACCAACCTTCCCAAACACACCCCAGATGCCCCCGCCACCCCCCTCCCCCGGCACCTTGGCAGAAGCAGGGGGTGGAGCTCAGGGCCTGGCATGGTCCTGGCCTCAGGGGTGGGCAGCGGCAGGGTGCGGGGGGAGAGTACCTGTGGCAAACCTCCTCTTTATAAGCGACATGCGGTAGCCACTGCCCACCAACTCCAGGTCCACGCCCGACAGAGTGGTCCCCTCGCTGGTGAACTGAGCGGCCACAGGGCTGGGTGTGCTGGAGCCTGAGCATGGCTCCCAGCTGGCAGATAGGTGGCCAGAGCCTGGGGAGGCCTGAGGTCAGCCGTGCCCCAGCCTCAGCCCCCATCCTGTTGGGACCCGGGCTCTTCCCAAACCCTTAGATCTGTGGCCTCTATCCATCTCTTCTGACCTCCTCTTGTGCCCCTGCCCCTGCACCCTTTTCCTTTGGCCCCTCAGGGCTATGTGTAAATTGCAAAGGAGTCCTGCCTCAGGGCCTTTGTACTTGCTATGGCTGCCCCCCCCACCCCATCCTCTCCCACAGCTTTGTCAAAGCCCTTTTAAGCTTTCCTCCCTGTCTACACTTCTCCCCAGCACATCCCCAATTCTCATTTTAAACAAGCCCCTCCCACCCGAACCCCCTGCGATCTCACGCACAACCATAACTCACCCCCTGCTTCAGACACATCTGGCAGCTTCCAAAGAAGTCGCTTCTCCTCCAGATTCCTGGCATCAAGAAAAGCTTGGTCAGGTCTCTCCCAGAGAGGACATTGGGAGCCGAGGGTCCCAGCTCGGTCACCTCTCAGCTCCATGACCCCAGCAAGCCAGGTCCTCTCCCTTGCCTCAGTTTCCCCATCTGTAAAATGGACGTGGGGTTTGGAGCAGCTGGCCCCCGAGGACCCCACAGCCTTGCAGCATTTTTAGTCCTTCAAGTCTGGCTTCTTCGTGGCAGTTCCTACCTTTTGTACAAAACAAAGGCAACACTGTGGGGTGACTAAGAGCCCAGGGCAGAGAGTGGGCAGCTGGGTTCACATCCTGGTGTGACGGCCGATAAGTGACTTAGCCTCCCTCTGCCTCCGTCCCCCCTCCACAAAGGGGAATGATGGCGATCCACACCTCAAGGGATTGCTAGAAGCCCTGAGCCAGTCCATGTATATAGAGCATGTGGACCACGCCCAACACACAGGAAGCTCTTGGTGTCCGATATTATTATTGCTAATAATGTCACCCTTAGGTCTAAGCAAGGGATGCTGATGCTGAATGGTCGGACCTATGGTGGACCCTTTAGCTGCTGCATCAAGGAGAGGTCTGGGAGGGCTCTAGGGTCACCGCCGAGCCTCCTTTGGCCTCCCGCACGCCCTCACCAGGTGGCGGCTGGCTGTAGGCGGATGTTGGTCACAGGCTCCCCCACAGGCAGCAGGATCTGGACGTTGGTGAGTGGTGTGGGCACGGCCGTGGCACCGGGCCGGTAGCTGTACTCCACCGAGACCTGAGTGAGGGTTGCCCCGCACTGCCAGTGGGCGCTCAGCTGTAGGGGCACAGACTGGGGACCCGGGCGGGAGAACTAGGAGGAGCGAGAACGGGAGAGGGGACACAGCTTAGGCCGTCCTGTCCTGCCACGCCACACACTATTCAACCCCACCCCCGGACCCTGCCTCGCAGTCTCTCAGACCCGACTCAGCACTGCCTATACCACCCCGTGGGAGCCTCTTCCTTCTGCCTCAGAGATGGTTTTGATCAGAGTCTGTGTGACACCACGTTTCCAGCAGAGGGCAAGAGAGTGCCTCATTCTGACAGAGTTGCAGCCAGGGTGCCGGCGCAGGCTCCTGGGATGGGGCCTCTCCTAATTTATACAATGGTGCCACCTGCGCTGATGGGGGCCTGCCCTCCCCCACTGCCTACCCCCCCCCAGCTCACTCTGCTCTCTCTACCCCTGGCCTCCACGTCCGCGGCCTGCTCACCCTGCCCAGCCCCAAGCCCTTCCCTGCGCCCTCTGCCCTGTCTCCCCGCGGCCCACCTGGTACCGCAGCAGCACTAGATTGTAGTAGGAGGCGGCCGGATTCTGCTCGGCCTGGCGCTGCAGGGCCTCGGTTAGAGCCGCCATGTTGAGCCAGAAGTCTTTGGTCTCAGGGTCGCTCTGGGAGGGGTCGCTACAGAGACCAGGAATAATCACCCCAACCCTTGGGAGACACCTTCCCAAGGCCCTCAGCGTCCAACCTACCCCAAGGGCTTCCTGCAGAGGCGGATTCCCTGGCTCCCCTTGGGCCCAGTCAAGCATGGGCCCCCGGAGGTGGGGGGTGTGTGGGGGGACACGGAGAAGAAAAGAACAATGAGGTCCGGAAGGGAGAGTGATTTGCCCAGGGCCGCACAGCAAGTCCCAGGAGGCAGAGCCCGAACTCACAGGTGGGGAGATCCTGGACCCCACCAGCCTCTGGGACCCCTTCCTCTGACCCCCGACTCGTCCTCCAGTACCTGAAGAGCAGGTCGGCATTGGGCTGGAAGTGCTCAATGGCGGACGTGTGCACGAGGCGGAAGCTGAGGACAGGTGGGGGCGGGGTCCCACTGAACACACGCACGATGCCAGCCGGGAAGGTCATGGTCAGCTCCCCAGTTACTCGAGCCAGGCAGCTGGGGTTGGGGGCGGTGAGGAGACTGGGTGTTGGCTCGGGGCTCTCCCGGCCCCACTGCAGCTTGCGGCTCCCCAAGCCCCTCAGAAGAAGCGAGGCCCTGACCGTGCCCAGCGTCCTCACTCCCAACGTCAGCTCCTTGCGTCCTTGCCTGGACAGCAATCCAGGCACCAGGAAGAAACCACACTGGGCTGAGGGAGGCAGGAACGTCCCCCTCCCTAGGTCTCTTTACCCCTAGGCCACCGGGAAGCTCAAAGCAAAACATTCAGTTATAGAACTGTCCTCACCTTGGGTTTCAGGCCTAATAGTCTCCCATTTGTGGTTTGATCTTAAGGTCTTCCCTGCTGGGCGCTGCCCCCAGATTATTCCTGGCCCCTCAACTCCTCCTTAACCCAGTCTTCCAAGGGTCTGGCCTCTGGTCCTGCTCCCTTCGGTGTGAGGCCCAGAGCAGCCTCAGAAGAGCTGCTAACCTGTGGTCACAACGAGGCCTCGCCCTTACTCTAACACCCTCCGTGGTTCCCACTGCCCTCAGGACAGGGGCCTGGTTGCTTGGCTCAGAGATCGAGGCCCTTCCACAGTAAAGCAGATCAAGGAACACACCTGAAGGCTGCCTCTCCTGGAACCTAGACCCAGAGGCCCCAGAGAGTCCTGTTTGTCCCCGTCCTCGTTGGCACTGTCCCCCATCACTGCGTACCTGGGGCTGTGGCCTCGAAAGTAGGCATGGACGTATTCGGTGAAGGCAGTAGCTACAGGCAGGGCATCCTGGGAGCCCAGGACCACAGGGCTGGGTCCCCGGGAGATTCCTGGTGGGGGCGGGAGGGAATGGGGACAGACAGAGTGAGCACAGGTCCCAGACTCCAGAGCCCACTTTCTGCCAACACCTCACTTAGCCACCCACCCAGCACCAGAGAGGGTGAGAGCGAGGCCCAGAGAGGGGCCCGGGGCCTCCCCACCATACCATGTGCCGTCTGTGATGGGAAGCCGGGCCGGTCCGAAAGCGTGCTGGCGGTGGAGGAGCCCAGCGGGGAGGGGCTCAGAGACCGGGACTGGGGAGGGAGACAGGCCAGGCTATGACGGCCCGGGAGCAGCACCCTGATGCTGCCCGCCCCCCACCAGAGGCGCCCCCAGCCCCGCTCCTGCCGTGCGCCCTCCCCCTACCAGGTCGCCGTTGCTGCGCGTGAGGGGGCAGGACACCTTCCTGGTGCGGGCTCTCCGGGGGGGCGCCGCCAGGCCGTCTCTGGCTGCAGGGTCAGCAGGCCCGGGCATCGGGTCTGGGGAGGGAGTGACAGACAGACAGCTGTACAGCCGAGATGCTGCCGTGGGCCTCTCGGGCCTGCCCAGAGAAGGAACTTCTCCCCAAAACTGGGAGTTGGGCTTATTCGGGGGAGACCCCCTGGGGCTGAAGTCTCGGGGCTGCAGAGAAAGTGCTGGACAGGCCTGCAGAGGCTATCCACAGCCCTGAGCCCCCCAGACACTGGGCTGATGGCCCAGGAAGGGATTACTGGGGATACGTGAGCAAGCGCTGGATGCTCCGGATGCTCGGGAGGCAGGCACGGCTCCAGGGGCGGGGGTGGGGGGACTGGCAGAGGATTTTTATCCAACATCAGCGATTCTGTGACCCTCATCCTCTCCGAGTATGAGTACGACGTAGCCTCCGACTCTGGCCTGAGTCTGAGTCTCACCCGCGAAGGTCACTGATCACTGCCTAACACTCAGGTGCCCTGTCGGCTCCATCTACAGCTGCCTGCTCGCCCCCCGCCTACACCCCAGGTGTGCTCCCCTCTAGCCCAGGGCTTCTCAACAGCACTGCTGACACTGGGGGCCCGAGCAATCTCTGGGGGGGTCGTCCTGTGCACTGTGGGGTGCTGACCAGCATCCCTGGCCTCCACCAGCCAGGCATCTGTAGCACCCATTCCTCTAGTAGTGGCGAGCTAAGATCAGCGGTGACATTGCCAAGTGTCCCCTAGGGGGCAGAACCGGCCTGGTGGAGAACCCCAGTTCTATAGGGAAGCTCAGACACCCGCACTTGACTAGTCTCCTCATATGCTCCACACTCACATCCCTGGCAACTCCCATGATCCAGCTCCAAACCGGCTCTTTCTCTAATCAAGGATGGTGCCAAGCAGCCCTGTCGCCACTGCTGGGGACCTCATGGGGTCACAGCCCTCTGATTCAGGCCCCCCGCCCCCCCACTGGCCTCTTCCTCCCAACCTGCAGCCCTGTCCCAGCTCACCCTGGGCCCTCCCGTCTCCCGGGCGGCCTCCCCTCCTGCTTCACACAGCTGCCCATGGGGTGCTCCAATCTGGCCTCCCCCCCAAACTCAGGGTCCACTGGCCACCTGACATCTAAAGGCCCAGTCTCAACATGTCCCCACTCCAGCTACTTCCACCCTATATTCCCTGCCCCTTCTGGCCCTCCCTGGAAGAATGCCCAGCTGCCCTCCTATGCTCCACCCCGACCCCTCTGCTCTCTCCCAATGTGTCTGCGTGCCCGCTTCTCCCCACTGTTACCCCATCACCTCTTCCCTAGACTCACTCACCTCACCTCCCTGGTCTCCAGCTCCCACCCCCAGGTGGACAGAGGGTGCCCATAATCTGAGTCACGTGCCGCCCTTGCTCTGCTCACAGCCCCCCCTTTCTGTGGCTCAGGCCTTGCTAGGGTAAAACTCACATCATTCCCAGAGACTACCAGGCCCTGCTCGGGCCCATCTCCCTCCTCTCCCTCCTTTTCCCTGTCATCACTCTGTTTCAGCTTCACCCGCCTCCGAGCGGTTCCTCAGAGGGCCTTGTCAGCTACCACCCCAGGGCCTTTGTACAGGATGTGCTCTAGGCTGGAAAGACCGTGCCCCCCCTGTGTCCAAACGGCTCCTTCCTCACCTCCATCAACTCTTAGCTCAGAGGTCACCTCCTCAGGGAGGTTCCAACCTTCTGAGCCCTCACCAGGCACCTGCCACCTCCACCTTGTTCAATATCCATTTCATTATTGTCCCTGCAAGGGTGAGGGTTCTGGGCTGTGTCCCCAGCACCCCATTCAGGCCCTGGCCACAGTGGTGCTCAGTCGTCCCCACCCAGGGCTCTGATAACTCTGACTCCTGGACTCACCTCCTCCAGCCACAGCCTCCAGCCCCCAGGGACCCGGGGATGGGGCGAGGGGCTGTGGCGAGTCCGACGCTGGCAGGGGCCGTGTCCCCCTCGACTCGGAGGCCGGTGCCCTATAGCTAGGTGGGCTCTGTGGGGTGCCCGGGCGGGGGACCCAGGAATCCGGGGAGGGGCCAGGCGCCACGTGGGATGGCGAGTCCAGGCCGGAGTCCTCCACATTCTCGGGCGACGAGGAGGAGAAAGGTGAGGGGCTGGAGGTGAAGCCGAGGCTGCTGGAGCCTGGAGGGGGGGCGGGGGGGGGTGCCAGCTCCAGACCCCGCCCACATGGAGGCCCCGTCCTTCCTCCTGCGGGCCACGCCCACTCAAAGCCTCGCCCACCCATCAGGCCACGCCCTCTGGTCGCTTCCATTTCCGCGGAAGCTCCGCCCATCCACCCACTGTCACCTACACTACTACAGAGGGCTCGCCCACTCACGCTGTGGCCCCGCCCACCACCCCATTGACCAGTGACCCACACAGGACCCCCCAAATGCTCCCTCCAGCCTGGCCCACCCTCCCACCTACCCTTGCAATGGCCCCACCCAGCCCCTGCTAGCCAAGCCTGTGCCCCTGAAGCCCCCTACCGCCATCACCTGTAAAGTCTTCGTGGTCAAAGGCCGACTCTAGGGGCGGCCCAAAGAGGTTCTTGGAAAACTGCTCATCTGACTGCAGCTTCTCTGCACAGCTGTGGACGAGGTGGACAGGAGGGACGGTTTCTATCGTTCCTATGCCTCCTCCCTCCTCAGGGCCTTTGCACAGGCTGGCCTTGGTCCTGACCTCTCGTTTTCCCCGGCTCTCCCTGAGGCCACATCCTGCTCTCTTCAAGTCTCAACTCAAAGTCCCCCACCCCCACCCCAGAGCAGCCTCCACCTTCTCAACTGAAGCTGCCCACTGGCATCTTCCCCCACATTGCCTGCTTTGTTTCTTCATAGCACCTGGAACTATCGAACATGCTCTAACTTATTTGCTGTTCCTAAAATCTGAGCCACTAGAATGCAAATCTGAGAAGGAAGACCTGTCTTGGTCATCCGTCTCTGAACTCGGAATAGCACGAGTACACAGCAGGTGCTCAATAAATGTTCATCGAATGAATGACTAAGTGGTTCCTCAAAAACAGCATGCCCTCAACTCCCTGCCAGGCTGATGAAGCGGGGGAGGAAAGAGGAGTTGGGGGCAGCCCCCACCGCCCCACTCAATGTTGGCGAGATGTCCCACTGCTGTAGGACCTACCTGCTGGCTCTTGGGGCAGATCGAGGCCTTTGTGGTTTCCCAGCAGCGTCCCCTACAAGAGATGCACCTCCCTGAGCCTTCCTGTCACCCTGCCTACTGTTCCCCTCTCTCCCCGCCCCCCTCCCCCGCCAGCCACAGAACAAGAGACTAAGGCTTAGAGCTATCCAGCCAGCTGCCCAAGGTGACCAGCAAGTCAGGCAGGGAGGGATTTGAGCCTGAGCCAACCTGTCTCCAGGTTTTGGCTTCTTTCCCAGCTTGGCTCCTTCCTTCAGCTCTCATTTAATTCTCATAATGACCCCATTTTATAGAAGAAGAGACTGAGGGTCAGAGTGGTTAAGCAACCTGCTGCAAGTCACACAGCAGAGCTGGGATTCAAACCCACACTCACACTCCAGGCCCAGCCTCCCCTCCATGTGCTCCTCCCCAAACCGAAGACCCCTTAACAGGCTGCTCACGTGCAGAATGGCGTTTCATGGTGCCCTGTGGACAAAGTGGGTGGCATCAGGCCGGGCGCGTCCTGCCAGCCCCCCCCCCGGCCCCCCCAGAATACCCCTCCTACGCCTCACCCCTGGGGCAGGAGGAAGGATGAGGCTGCCGGCCGTGGCCCTGAGCTGGGCAGCAGCCACCTCGGGGCTGCAGGCGGGGGCACGGGCAGGGGCAGGCTTGATATGCACATAGAACTTGCGGGGTTCCTCATCATCGAAGTCCGAGTCACTGGAGGAAAAGCGGGCGGGCTCCGCCGTGCGTGCGCCACAGTCAAGGGACCAAGCAGATCCCAGCATGGGGGTCTCCCTCGGCTCAGCCCTCAAACCCGCCCCTTCCTGCTCACACCTTTCAAGGCCCTACACAAGCCCATCTCTCCCCACTTGCCCCCCTTGCCACGGTGTTTTTGCTTCAAGTCTTTGCATGAGCATGCCCAGCCTTCACTACCAAACTCTCATTCAGATGCTAAACCCCAATGCTGGTGCACCCTCCTCCAGGAAGCCCTCTGGGCTCCTCCTTGCTCCCTCTTGCTCAGCCCTGACCCCACAGGGCGGGTGTCTTTATTTGAATCTGCTCCGTCTACACCGCAAGCTCCCCGCAGGGTGGACACAGAGAGGGTCGCTATTAGTGGAGGGATCACTGCGGGCAGAGCTTTGTCCTTGCTGTGCCAACAGTTGCCCCCAGGGGGCACCAGGAGGATATTGTTCTGGGTCGCATCAGGCCGGACAGTGAAACCTTCTTCATCCACCTCTGGACACGTCTAGGGGGACAAGCAGTGAGTCAGGCTCCCCGCTACTGAACCTCCCCCTCTCACCCTGCCACGCACCCTCCCACCTCTGGGCCCTGACTCAGACCTAAAAACAGCCCCAACGGCAATAATAGTACTGCCTGTCTTGAGGTGGTAAGACTGACGGGCAAATTGAGGCTAAGTGGGGACATCAGTCCCTCCCATGTGGCCCACAGGAGTTTGCAGCTGAGATGAGACTGAGCGCCTTGAGCTCCAGGCTTGGCTTCCAGGCTTGGGGGCCGAGGTGGGATTGAACCCCTCCCACTTGCAGCCCGGCCCAGCCCCTCCCATGGTACTCACCCCTGAATCGGGCTCCAGGGAATCTCTGGGGGTGGAGAAAGAGACGCTCATTTCTGCTCTCCCACCTCATCTGCACGCCCCAACCCCCAACGCTGGACATGGCACGTGGGGGCGGCCCCTGGGCTGCGATGTTGTCCTGAGCTAGTCCCCCGGGTGATGGGGCTCAGGGGTTTGCCTGGGGCTGGGGGCCGTGAGTCTGGACTTAGCTGAGCTCAGGGTGTTCTCAAACAGCTTGGCAGGGGAGGAAGGAGCCCTGGAGCTAGTCTGACGGGCTGGCTTGAAAAGGTAGGGAATGTAGGGGCTAGCCTCGGCAGGGAAATGATAGGGCTAGCCATGGCAAAGGAAGAATTTTGGACTAGGTTGGGCAGTGGGCATATTGAGCCAGCCTGGGACAGAGGTTCTCCTGGGCTAGCCTGGAAGAGGGATTCTCAGCTTCTGGGATAGGACACTATCTTCTGGGATAGGACAGCCTGGGAAAGGGGGAAGGGATCCCGGGCTAGCCTGGGCCAGGGCTGGGCAGGGGGTGTTTCCTCACACAGCTGCAGGTGGCTCTCGCTCCCGCCGGTTCAGTCCTGGGAGGCGAAAGGCCTTGGCTCCCCGCAAACGTTTCATTGCTGAGAACAGATGAGGGGGGGTGCAGCTGAGCCCTGGGGGTGCCCCCTTCCCCTTCAGATCTGCCTCGCTCATCCCCACCGTCCAGCCTGGGCATCCAGGCCCAGACGTACTTGCCTTCCTGCAGGGCAGCCGCACTGTACGCCTCAAAATCCAAAGGCCCTGAGATAGAAGAGAGTGAGAAACTCAGCCTGGCTGGGAGACCGGGCCTGGGAAGGAGAGCAGCACGCCCTTGGACTCACAATGGCCCCTGGGTCTGAGTTCAAGGCCAGTCAGGGTCCAGTGCACAAGCCGAGATGCTGAACAAGCCCCAGAGATGGTCATGAGGGGGATGGGCCAGGGGTTCTGGTCCCCTCTTGGGATGGACCAGCGGGGGTGATGCCTGAGTTACTTTTTTTACTTCCAGCATTTCTCACAAGTACTTGAGTGGGTCAGGGGATGGACCATGAGTCTGTGCGGTGGGCTGAACCTCAAGTGCCAAGATGAGGAGCTGGGACTCTCTTCAAAGGTGATGGGGAACCATGGAGGGTATATGAGCAGGAGCAGGGTAGGACAGATCTGTGGCCAGTTTAGAGCAAGACTGGGGCCATACACCAGAAGATATGGCCTGAGCCAGGGCTGAGTTATAGAGACAGGAGGGATTAAGGACAGTTGTTAGTGGGTAACTTGGGGACATAAACTGTATACCAGCATTTATTGAATGCCTACTGTATGCTAGGCACACACTTTGCCCTTTACCTGCATCAAATTACTGAACATTCATAACTTCATTAGGTGGGGATTATCATCATCCCCACTTTATAGATGAAGAAACTGAGACTCACAGAAGTCAAGACAAACATCCAAGGTCACATAGCAAGCAATGAAGAAAAGACCCAGACTCAGATCTGACCCCAAAAGTTTTGTTCTCAACCCTTCCCCGACCCCTCATCTGGACATTTTTTTCAAATTGGTCCTTTGCTCAACAATCCTCAATGGCTCCCTTAGGCCCTCAGGGTAAAGTATGAACAGTTGGGTCTGGCATTCAAGGCCTCTCTAGTATCTGGTTGTAAGAGATTTACATATAAGATGGGGCACCAAAGGACCCCAGGCTGGCTGAGTTGGAAGAGGACATGACTCTTGATCTTGGGGTCATGAGTTGGAGCCCCACGTTGGGTGTAGAGATTACTTAAAAAAAAAAAGATATATTAAAAAAAAAAAGATGGGACATCAAATCCTTTTCCTGTGTGGGCTGCGGAATTAGATTTGTCATCAGCCCATTTTTCTCATGAGGACACCAAGGTGCAGGGAGGTTCAGTGCCCTGCCTCTTGAGTATTGTTCTTTTTTTTTTTTTTCTAAGATTTAATTTATTAATTTGACACACAGAGAGAGAGAAGGAAAACAAGCAGCGGGAGTAGCAGAGGGAGAGGAAGAAGAAGGCTCCCCACCGAGCAGGGAGACTGCCACGGAGCTCAATCCCAGGACCCCAGGATCATGACCTGAGCCGAAGGCAGACGCTTAACCATCTGAGCCACCCAGGCACCCTGAGTCTTGTTCTTTCCCCGCAGCTGCGGCCCCTAAGTCTGACCCCCACTGATGTCCCAACTCACCAGGCTTCTCCCGGCCTGTGCCCTTGCTCTCTGCAAACTTTCTCAGGAGCATCTCCACGCTGACGTTCTCTATGTTCTGCTTAAACTCCTCATGCACCTGGGCCAGGTGAATGAAGTGTGTAAGTGGGCACAGCCAGGGCTCCTTGCCTGGAACCCTTTGCTTTGCTTCCCACCCCTGGCGCCACTCACCTGCCCAATCTGCACATGGGTGTCCTCCACCGAGTGGGCATAGGAGCCTAGCAGTGCCTTCATGTGCCGCAGGTGGGTCTCCTCCATGGCTTGGAAGCGCTGAGCCAGGAAGGGAGAGGAAAATGGGAAGGTGGAGGTCACAAGGAATGGCCAGGTGATCCAGCCTGACCAGTCAGAGTGTTCTAGCCCCCTGGCCTCAGTGACTGGTGTGGGGAAGACCCAAGGAGTGTCTTCCCTGGGACTTTTGCTAAAACTATGGGAAATGAGACACTTTTATACCCTGAGTCAATGAGTTGGTGGGATTCATATGGGGCTGCTGGTGACCAAATTTGCTGTACACACACACACACACCCATATACACACCCAGGAGGGCATCTCTACTTGAGAGTGAAGCCCCCAGGGAGAAAAACAGACTCAAAAAGCAGAGAGGCACAACTTCCTGCCAACATTTGAGTACCTGGATCCAGCCATGCCTGAAGCTCTCCCCTCAAACTTTTCAGTTCCCTGAGCCTATAAATCAATCTTCCTTGTCAGTTTGAATGAAGGTTTCTATCATTTGCAACTTTCTATCACTTGCAAAGTCAGGAAAAAAATCTGATTCCTAATCCTGAGATTCCAGTCTGCTTTTTTATACATTTGGGTAAACAGAGTCCCAGAGAAGTACAGTGTCTCATAAAGAGGTTACATAGCTGGTGAAGAATGGAGGCTGGAGCAGAACCCAGGTCTTTCAGCCACCATGAGCTGTTAGTAGACTCCCGGCTTCTAGACCCTGCCTTGCCCTGTTCAAAAACCTTGTCAATAATAATAGAAATAGGGGCGCCTGGGCCGCTCAGTCAGTTCAGCAGCAGATTCTTGAGTTTGGCTCAGGTCATGATCTCAGCGTCGTGAGATTGAGCCTTGTGTCGGGCTCCGCACTGAGTGTGGAGTTGGCTTGAGATTCTCTCCCTCCTTCTCCCTTTGTCCCTCCCCACCTCAAATAAAAATAAATAAATAAATAAATAAATAAATAAATAAATAAATCTTTAAATAATAATAGAAATAATAATACCACCTAGAGTGGTTTCTATGCACCTGGTACTAGTCTGAAAACTTCCCATGTAGGGACTCATTTAATCTCCACAAAAACTCTACAAGGCAGGTACTAACTCTGTTCCCATTTTGAGGCACAAAAAGGCTTTGGCTTTTGAAATAATAATGCCAACAACAATCCCAATAGCTAACTGGCTCTAGAATCCCATGTCTTGAAACCTGTGATTCTAAGGCTCTGGGGAGTCGAGGGTTTCAGAGATTCTGGACTTCCGAGGCCCGCAGATCCTGGGCCAAGGACTGTGTGGGTCTCCCAGGTCCCAATGCCTGGTTCTTACCAGAGCCGAGTCCAGCATCTTCTGCTCAAAGTCAGAGCGGGCCGAGTTGTACTTCTCCACCGAGCGCCGCAGGTTCTCTGCTGCCTTCTTCGTCTTCGTCTCTGCCTACGAGGCACAGGGAGGGGATGGGGGCGGGAGGGGACACACGGGGCATTTCTTCCCCTGGGGGCTCATCTTCCAGCAGGTAAACTTCTTGGGGTGCCCAGGGTGTGATGACCACAGAAGGTTTGATGACCAGTGCTCTGGGATATGTTTTCATACTCCCATCAGGCAGCCCTGCTGCCCCTCGGTGCATTGCTTGGACCTGTGAGGGCTCACAGCAGCTGGGGCCCTATGACTGGGGGCCCACCTTGTCCATCTCCTTCTGGCTGGTGCTCTCCCTCCGCAGCCGCTCCTGGTCCATGCAGCGGTTCAGGTAGTTCTCGCGGGACTTGGGCAGGAGCTGGCTGACACCTGTGAGGACCTGCACAGCATCCAGGGTGCCCACGGCTTCCTCTTTGCACTGCAGAGGTGGGGAAGGGGGAGTGTGGGTTGCATGTGAAGCCCCCGCCCAGGTGCAGGACCTGAGCAGATCACAGGGGCACAACGTGAAATTCCCAGCTTCCCAAACACTCTGTGGGGTTCCCGGTCCCATGGAGTACCTTTTATGAGTATTCTATTAATTTCAAAAATTTTAACTTTTTAAAGAGGGAATATTTACAGAGGGTTCCTATTGCAGGAAGTTTTAAGGGGGAGCTCAGGAAAAAACCTCCCACTGTCTGATCCCCAGCCTCCCAGGCCTCTGCCTCGGAGGTGATAGGTCTCCAGAAATAATCGGCACATAGACCAGCAAATGTGTTTGTTCTAGCCCATTTTTTTTAAATGACAAATAGGCACAATCTCTGTTTAACTCACAGCTTTTTTGGCTTAATAATCTATTCCCAGGATTATTCTGTATCAACCCACAGAAAACTTCCTTGTCCCCCAGTTTTTTTTAGTAGGCTTCACATTGGGCACACCCCTTGTCCCCCAGTTAAAAAAAATCATGGTGGGGCGCCTGGGTGGCTCAGTCAATTAAGCATCTGACTCTTGATTTGGGTTCAGGTCATGATCTCAGGGTTGTAAGATCGAGTCCCATGTGGGGCTCTGCACTGGGTGTGAGCCTGCTTAAAATTCTCTCTCTCCTTCTGCCCCTCCAACCCCCTCTCCCTCTCTTCAAAAAACAAAAACAAAAACAAAAAAACTCTTGGTAAAACACACATAACAGAAAATCTACCATCTTAGCCATTTTTTTTTTTTTTTAAATAGGCTCCACGCCTAGCACGGAGCCCAGTGCGGGGCTCGAACTCATGATCCTGAGATCAAGACCTGAGCTGAGATCAAGAGTCAGACGTATAACTGACTGAGCCACCCAGGTGCCCCTTTGTCCCCCAGTTTAAGAAAAAAAAATGGTAAAACACACATAACAGGAAATCTACCATCTTAGCCGGTTTTTTTTAAATAGGCTCCACACCCAGTGTGGAGCCCAACACGGGGCTCAAGCTCTTGACCCTGAGATCAAGACCTGAGCTGAGATCAAGAGTCAGATGCTTAACTGACTGAGCCACCCAGGCCCCCTTACCATCTTAGCCATTTTTAAGTGTACAATATTAACTACTAACAACTCCCTTTTTATTTTTATTTTTTTAAAGATTTTATTTATTTGAGAGAAAGAGAACGAGCAGGGGGAGGGGCAGAGGGAGAAGCAGACTCCCCACTGAGCAGGGAACCCAATGCGGGACTCGATCCCAGGACCCTGGGATCATGACCTGAGCCGAAGGCAGACACTTAATCGACTGAACCACCCAGGCGCCCCCCAACTCCCTTTTTAAACAGGAATGGGTATGGTTCTGCGGCCAACAAAACTTTATTTATTGGCACTGAAATCCAAGGGTCATAATTTTCACCTGTCATGAAATCTTCTTCTTCTTTTGATTCCCTCCCCCCAACCATTTAAAAATGTAAAAACCATCTTATCTCTCAGGCTCTACAGCACCAGTCTGGATTTGGTCCGTAGCCCATAGTTTGCAGAGCCCTGGTCCAGAGTTCTGAGTCCAAAACTGGACAGTGCTCAGGTGTGTGGGAGTCTGGGTTTGGTGTTGTGGAACTGACAGAATTCTCAGAGGCACACACCAGGAGCGGGGGGTTCAAAGGCCCCAGAAGTTCTGGGATCTTTCCAGCCACTGCCGTCCCCCCTCCACCTGGCTGCGTAGTGCCCACCCGCACACACCTTCTTGTGCATCTTGAGCTGCTCCTCGCCGTAGCGGAGCACGTCCTTGATGAGGTCCTGCAGCTTTCGTGTTAGCTCCAGGTGGCAGAGCGCCAGCTTGTCTGAGGAGACGCGGAAGACCTCCCAGAGCGGGGCGAAGGTCCTGGAAACAGGTCACACCCAGGGTCCAGCAGGCTCACCCCCCCCCGGGATCCCCTCGGACAGCAGGCACCTACTGTGTGCCGGGCCCTGCTGAGCACCTGCACCACAACTACAAGGCAGGCCTGAGACAGATGGGGAAACGGAGGCATAGGAGGTTCCACAGCTCACCCAAGGCCCCTTAGGAAATGAATATCAGAGCTGGAATTTAAACCCAGGCCCTGAGGCCCTAGAGTCCTCACTCCGGACTCCAGGGCCTAGCTGATACTCAAGGGCACCCAGGCCCTGCAGCCATGCCAGTCTCTTTGCTCTTCCTTGAACATACAGAATCCATGGTTGCCTCAGGGCCTTTGCACTGGCTGAGCTGCCTCTCAGCGTCTCCGACCCAGATACCCCTGTAGCTGGCGCCATCTCATTATTAGGGTCTCAGCTCATGGAACCCATGCCAGAGGAAGCACCTGACCTCTCACGCTTCTATTTCATCCCCTTCCTAGAGGCTTTCACCCCAGGAAAGGACTTTTGTTCATGTTTGCTGTTAACATCTGTTTTGCCACACACCCCACAGGTAACATGGCATGACCACGGCATGAAGGTGACTGGGGGCTTTATTTTGTCTTGATTGCTGCTGGGTCTCGAGTACCTAGAATGGTGCCCGGCACACAAGAGGTACTCAGTAAATATGTGTTGAATGAATGATTGAGGTTGTAAGTGAATGAATGAATTACATTCCTCGGTCCAATTAGCCCCTTAAGGGAGGGGCTGGTTGACTCCCTAGTCGACATATCACTTGTGTGAAGAGATGTCCACCCAAGAGTAGGCTCCTGATACCCCAGGAGCCTTCCGCCTTGGGGACCCCCCCCCCCCGCCTCTGCTCCAGCCCACTCACCCCACGGGGGTCCCATTGCTGGCCAGCTTGGAAAGTTTCGCCATCGCCTTTGAGTAGGTCTCCTCGATGGTGGCCCTGAGTAGAACAGAGGAAAGATGCAAAAGGTTCTGGGCATCCTTGGGAGACGCTCCATCCCCCTGGGCCTCAGTCTCCCCATCTCAAGGAGGATGGTAGAGTCCCCAGCCCGGGAGAGGCATTTCGGAAAATGACGGGCACAGGTAAGTAATACGTTTTAAAAACAAGAGTGGTAGGAACAGCCGTAGTAGCACCAGCTCAAAAACAGCTGGAGCACATTCTATAAACGCTTGATACGCCTTGTCTCGTTTAATTGCAGGAGGCGAACTCCTATTTGCTTCTTCCCTCTGGACAGACATTGTTAAACGCCTACTTAACATCCACTCACATTTGCGCCCGGATTAACAGAACTTCGATTTTTGTTCGGGGAGCAATGTGCCCAGTTACAACCAGCTACCCACGGAGGCATGTTTGTGATAGAAGCACCCACAGGGCACCACAGGCAATCGCGGATGGATTCAGGAGCTGAAGGCCCTCAAAGTAAAGAACGCCCCTGTCCTGTGCAGCTTGGACGGCTCTCGCTATACAGCCACAGAGAAAAACCTGGTTATAATCTTTTGAACTCTGCTCAGATTTAATGGGCGTTCAGCTAGTGAACGGCTGGGGAGCAGAAGGCTGTCTTGCAATTTGAATTTGTTATGTCTTCTGGGATATGGATGTCGGAGCATTTACACGCCGAAACGTAGGTTACTTCATCACACATGTGTTTTATCATCCTCAGTGCATGAGACTGAGTTTTCAAAATTCCCCTTGTAAGTAGGTCATATCATCATCTCTTCAGGAGGAGGCGTCAGAAACCTGGGAAGGGTTGACAGGCGGGCATAGGGGCTGATTGTGTTGAGAACCGCTGGTTTCGAGGACATTCCAGCAGGTTGGGTGTGGCTGGGCCGTAGTGGGATGCGCAGGGGAGAGGTGGGGAGGAGCCAGGGCGGGGCCACGAGGTAGAGGAGGCTGCATGGACTGTGGGGCGTGGCCAGGGGTGGGCGGGGCGTGGGGACCTCACCTCTCCCGGATGAAGTCGGCCAGCTCCTTGGTGGAGATGGGCCCCTGCTTCACGCCGTGGTACAGAACCTCGAAGCCATGGTTCTTCTCACCCTGCAGGGGATGGGGGCGGAGACTGAGTAAAGGGGTGGAGGAGACATCACGGTTGCCTAGCAACGGGGGCGTGGCCAGAGGAGCCAACCAGCCGAAGCCCAACCCCTTGGCAGCAGTGATTGCTTCAGGCCTGAGCCAATCAGCCTGTGGCCTATCCCCTACGTCACAAGGATTGGTTCATGGGCCTTACGTTGGCCCAATCAGAGAGCAGCCTGGAAGTTTTGTCCCATGGCTGAGGGGAAGGTGTTCTCTTAACGCTTGTTGTCTCTGTTTCTCTATGTCTTTCTGCCTCTGTTTCTGTCTCATCAATCTCTTCCCCTGTTTTTCTGTCTGTGCCTTTCCATAATGAGTAATTATGTGGGCACAGGAGATATTGGAAGCCAAGTGGAAACCTTGAGATTTGGAAAGAAGTTGAAGCTGACGGAGTCTGAATAAAAAGTATGTTGAGTCGAGTTACTGGATCAAACCAAGCCTGAAAGCCCCATTTCCCTACAATGTTTCACCTTTGTGAGCCAATATAACCCCTGTTGGGTAAGTCGCTGTTTTCTGTTCCCTTCAACATGGAAGCACGCTCTCTGAGACCCCAGAGCACGGTCTGGGTCTGATGCCTCTCTCAGGACCCAGCAATGTCCAGTACAGGGTGGGGCCAAAAAGGGCATTTGAGTTTGTTGAATAAATGAACAAATGAGTTATTCTGCTGTCATCTGGGGCTGGTGGGAACAGTGCCTCTACCCGGGTGCCTCTTTCCTCCCAGTTCTGGGGTCACCATGGTGGGGGATGCCAGGGCTGTGCTGTGTGATCTGGGCAAGGTACTGTCCCTCTCTGAACTTTTAGTGGCTCCTTGATAAGATGGGACAGGGAAGCATCCACATTGCATATGAGGATGAAGTAAACACCAAGGTGATCCACATCAGGGTTCCCCAAATCCCCAAAGGCAACCCTAGTTTTTTCTAATTCGTGGTATTAGTTAACATTTTGTATTAAGTTTGCTGTTTTTCCTCCAAATACGTTGACTTAAAGAGGCAAATTTTACCATTATTCTAGCTGGGAGCCCTGTGACCCCATGCCATGATGAAAGGAATAGGAAAAAATAAGGCAATAACTGTTTTTATCCCAGCCAGATCCTGTGACATGTGAAGGGCATCATGTCCGAACACTGAGCTGCTCATCAAAAAGGGAAATCAGCTGGGGTCTGAGGAACTGGAGACATTTTAGCACCAAACAGGGCCTTGTGAGTAGGGCCGAAAGAAGAAGCTTGTGGAGCGATCTGGCATTATTTAACTCCCAACACAAATCACTGAAGTGATCCCTTTGGAAGCAGGTCCTGCGTTAATAGTGGTTTCCTCAATCTCCTCCAACCTGGCGAGTTTACCCTCCCACTTACCTGGAAACCGGAAGGCTGAAGCCAGAAGTCACAACCAGATAACCCCTCTTGCTGCATAAATGGAGAAACTGAGGCCAAGACGGGCAGACCCAACACAGTCTGATGCTCAAATCTCCCAATGGTCGCTCCTCATTCTAGAATTGTTGATAGCTCCCTATTTCCCACCAGCTGCTTAAATGCAAAGCCCTTAGCTCAAAATTGTCTTTCCAACCTTACCTCCAGCGTCCTCTTGGCCTCGCCAGTAAAATGGTTAGCAGTGCAAAGACAGGCTCTGCCTTCCTACCACCGCACCTTTGCCTGGGCTGTTCCTGCAACCCGGCTCAGCAGGCTGCATCTCTTTCCACCCATCCAAATCCTACCGCTCAAGGATCATTTCCAGGCCCACCCTCTTCAGGAACCTTCTCAGACCCTCACTTCCCTGAATGTTCAACGTTGCTCCCTCCAGTTTCCCAGGAATATGTGTCAGAGCCTCCTTTTATGCACTGGGTCACTCTGAGCTCGTGACTTCACCTCTCTGGGCCTCAGTCTTCTCATCTGACAAATGGGGACAATGACAGCACCCACCTCCCAAGGGTCTTGGTGAGATGAGGCTGGGACAGTGCTGAACCCAGGGCTTCCTGTGCAGCGGTGAGGGCTCAGCAAACAGGCCCAGCAGTCCCCGCCTGCCCCACCCAGGGGATCCTCGGGTAAGGCTGCACCAGGCACGGCCACCCCGGCCAGCATCTGGGGCTGACTTGGAGCCAACCACTGGCCCGCTTCCCAGACCTGGCAAGGCCCCCAGTGGTATTTGCCTCTCCCAGGCTGTGCTGGCAGTGAGGGTCCTAGGAGGGACTGTCTTGGGCCTGTGTCTCTTATCAGAACCTCTGGACTCCAGTCTCGCCCCTCTGCCAACCCCAGAGAGATCTTTCTAACACAGCTTGATCGTATCCCTCTCCTGCTCATACTTTGCCCATGGCTCCCCAGTGCCCTCAATGCCTTCAGGCTGCCTTGGCCCAGCGGGACTGGGGCATCCCTATCTGGCTTATTCTCCCCTAACTGGAGCCTCCTTCAGGCCAGCCAAGGTACCAGTGTCACCCAGCTAAGAGCCACCGATACAAACAATTGATTAAAAGAAACATTGCCAGTGACAGACATCCCAGGGTACTCCCTGAGACCTAGGGAGGCAGGAATTTCATCCCCTTTCCCAGATGGGAAAACTGAGGCTTGCAGACACAAAATCACTTGCCCAAGGGCTCCCAGCAGAGCCCAAATCAAATGCTGAACTCAAAGCCCTTATCCACTCTGTACCAGGCTATCTTTGGGTGGGGAGTGCCTCGGGGGTGGTTTCTATTTTCTCTGCTGATCTGAATTTTCTGCAGCAAGCTTGCGTGCCTCATGCAATTAAAAAGAATTTAAAATAAATGTAGGTGCCTCATGCCATTAAACAGACTTTAAAATAAATGTAGGTGCTGTTGTCAGGGTTCCAAAACGTGGGCAATGACTGATCATCAAACAGTTAACCCCCTTACATCGAGGCACCAAAAGGGGCTCAGAGAGGAGCAGCGCCTTGCTGGGGTCACATAGCCATTCAGAGACAAATCCAGGGAATCTGACCCTTGGGCAGAAGGTGGAGGTCAGGCCCCATCCCCCCTCTGCCCTCTCCCCACACCCCCTCCCTGCAGGTGGCAAGGGGGTGAGGCCCCTTTAAGAAAACAAGTGGCAGTAAGAGGAGCCCCAGCTGAAGAGGGAGAAAGGGAGGGAACGGGCCTGTTGCCAGGGGCAACCAGTTGCCTAGCAACAGGCTTCCTCTCAGCAAGCTCAGGGCCCTACTGGGGAAGGGGCTTTCAGCCCTGGTCCTTCCTAGACTCTTCTGTTCATACATCTTCTGTGGCTCCCTATTAGCATGGGCCTGTAAGAGGCGTCCTTGTGCCCTCAACTGGTCACCCATGTCACACTTCTGGGCTTTCGCTCAGGCTGTTCCCCCTGCCTGGAATGCCCTTCTTACATCTTAGAAAATCGCAGCCCTCAAAGCCCACAGGAAACATGGCTCCATGTCCCGACCTCTCCTCTGGTTTCCCCCAAGGCTGGGCGCAGCCCTGACCCTGAAGGGCTGAAGATTTCTGGCTGGCTCTATGTCTCCCAGATTGCGAGCTCCTTGGGGTCAGAACCAGGATGAAGCCTCTTGGGGGCCTCAGCACCTTCCACAGTTGGTTGGGTGTGGAGTGGTGGTGGCAGGGAGGGAGGGAGGGAATGAATGAATGAATGAATGAATGAAAACAAATTTGTCTCAGCCCTCTTGGGTCCCCAACCCGGAAGGCAGAGGGGTGAGGGTGGTCCCCAACCCGGAAGGCAGAGGGGTGAGGGTGCCACTAGGGGCCAAGTCAAGAAACCCCCCAACTCTCCAGGATCGGAAAGATGTGGAAATTCCCTGGCTGAAATGACCCTGGATCCTGGAAGTTCAGTCTGGCCCCGGGGTTCAAGCCCCGACGCTGCATTTTCTCACCAGGCAATTTGAGATCAAAGAATACTACTCTGGGCCTTAGTCTCCCTGTTGTTCAAGCTGTGACTTGCCCAAGGTCACAAAGCCCATGAAGTCGGAAGGTGCAGATTCAAACCCAGCCTGACTCCTCCCACTTTAACTTCTATGAGTCGCAGACCATCCACCTATCCAAGGCTCTGCCCATAAGCTGCCAAGTCCCCCCATCTCCATAAAAGGCCCCACAGCCCTTCCAGGAGCCCCCATCAAAATAAAAGTGGGTCTTACCCAAAAATGTTCCCCAAAATACGACATCCTGATGCCCTCTGTGGAGACCCCCGCAGGCTCCTGTTTACTGCCTGTCCAAAGAGAGAAGCAAATCTGAGCTGTAAAGCCATGGCCAGCTTGGGCCTAAGGAGGGGAAATTCCAATTGTCCTCCCCATGGAGGAGGAAGAGAGAGGATGGAGGAACCAAAAGCCCCAAGGCTGGGAGCATGCCAGGGCCCCTGAGATGATTCATCCCCAGGCCTGGCCCCCAAGTAGCCCCCGTTCTAGGAGGCCAGATCTGGATATAGATGCCCCAAGTCCTGTGGGGTCAGAGCTGGACTGGATAGAGGGATAGGGGCTGGGGAGCCTAGTCTAGAGGAAGGGGCATGGGAGTTGGGGCTTTCAAGCACAAATAAGAGTTCACTGGGTGGGGGGCAGAGTACTGGATGAGCTCCAGCCTAAGCAGAAAATCTCAGGGCCATTTCACAGATGGGAAAACCAAGGCTCCCCCCCACCCCCATAGAGGGGAAGCCACTTGCCAAGGTCACAGAGCCAGGAAATGACAGTAGATTTGCACCCTGGGCCAGCTGAATCAAGACCTGAGCACTCAGCTCCACACTGGGCAGCTCCCGTGGGAAAGGGTCTGCTGAAAGATGGACACTGGGACTGTGATCGGCCACATGGGGGTCGGGATCCCTGAAGTGTCCCCAAGGATCCCTTGGGGTCTCCCAAATCCCTCTACAACAGTTCCCACCCCATGCACACTCCTGGAATGGAGAGCTCACACCTCACCACGATGACCCAGTTGGCAGTGGTGTCCCCATGAGTCCCAACCCTGCCTCCCAGAAGCCAGTGGTCACCTGGTGTCTGAGTCACTATCCAGCTCTGTGCCTCAGTTTCCCCATCTGAAAAACAAGAAGGAATGCCTAGAAGGGGTCTTACTGGGGGAGTCCAGACCTCCCTGCAGAAGGGGCTGGGCCAAGCCGCCTGGCAAGGGAGGGACACTTGGTGTCCTTGGCACGTTCTCGAGGCTGGTCTTGTCACAGGAGCCCGCAGGCCTCATCCATAATTCATGACCCCTCGGGCAACTCAGCAGCAGCTGGGAGCCCAAGAGGCACAGGGGCAGCTGGGACAGGGCTTGTGACCACAAATGGGAAAGCTCCCCGGGCCTCACAAGGAAAGGACCAAGCAAGGACCTCGGACAAGGCTGCCTTCACTGAGCCTCAGTTTACCTAATCTTGAAAGTGAGTTTAATTTGAACCATTATCCTCTGGCCCCAGGTTCCTTGACTTCTGTAAGTTACCTGGCAACCACCATGTGCCCACATAGCAAGGACAATGCCAGGGACTGTGAGATTATTCAGTCCTGAGTCTGGTCCCTGAGGAGCCCCCAGTCTACGGGTATAGAGCTGGATGCAGACACACCAGTCCTGCAGGCTCAGGGCTGGGCCAAATGGAAGAAGGGACTGTGGGAGCCTTGACCGAAGGAGGGGACATGGGAGTTGGGGGGTTGAAGCATGAATAGGAGTTCACCAGGCAAAAAAATTATTCGATTCCACAAATATTCCCAACGACCACCCTGTACTGGGTAATGCTGGTGCCCCTAAGAAAACTGTCACTGGCGCTGTCCCTGAGGAAACCCAGTCTGGTGTGTGTGGGGGGGCATGCTGGGCTGACATCCCAAGGGGGAAAGCCCTCAATTCCCATCTCATGTCTTCATTTCTGGCCAGGATTTAGGCCCTGAGAATCTCCAAATCCCTTAAAGCTGTGCTGACTGATAAGGGAACCACTAATCTCATGTGGTGACTTAATTTTAAACTAAGTAAAATTAAATACCAT
Organism: Neomonachus schauinslandi; assembly: GCF_002201575.2. Lineage (NCBI taxonomy): Eukaryota > Metazoa > Chordata > Mammalia > Carnivora > Phocidae > Neomonachus > Neomonachus schauinslandi. The sequence continues at coordinate 201,929,455 of NC_058403.1, forward strand.
TAACCCCCCAGCTCCTCAGTTGGGCCAACCTTGCCCCACGGCTCAGTAGCCACATGGGGCTGGTGGCTGCCATACTGGACAGCACAGGTAGAGAAAGTTCTGCTATAAGATGCTTCTTAGAGGATCTGAGGAGCCACTGGGCCCAAGTTCCCCAGAAACCGAGGATCTCACTACTGTTTTCACAACTCCGGTTAGATGGCCCCTCCCCCCACAATATACTGAAGGCCAGTATGTGTGTCGTGCTGCACCCAACCCTCCAACAGGTACCGGCTCATTCAACCTTCACAGCCACACCATGGGGCCCAGTCCCACCTTTACAGATGAGGAAACTGAGGTACAGAGAAGTAACTCACTGTCCCGGGGTCACTGTGATTTTGTCTCTGGCATGTCTGCCAAAGAACCCCTGTTTGGAACTACGACATGTGGTTCTGGGTCTCCAGGTCCCCTCTACTGCCCCACCACTGTAATGGAGGGCAGGGGGGCAGAGCGAAGCCCCCCCCCCCCCCACCCCCCCCCCCCCCGCCACAGGTTCTTGCCCGGCCCAGGAAATGACACCTGCTTCTTCTCTCGGAAACCCCAGGCCAGGCAGAGGGGGGGCCCCCCCTTCTGTTCCTGAGAGGGGTGAGGAAGGGTAATGGGGGCCTCCAGACAGGGCTCAAACTCACCGGACAGGGCAGCGAGTGGGGCTGGGGCCCCTGACAGACAGGGTGGGCACCAGGAGATGGCCACGCGGCTCCTGCTACTTCCGTCAGCACCAACCAAGCGGAGGCCTGTGTGTGTGGGGGACAGGAAGCTCACCCTGCCCCGCCTACCGCCCAGCTGCCACCTCACCTCCCCCACCAGGCCAGCACCCCTGGGACTTCCCTGGAACGGGGCCGGCCATGGATGGGTAAACTGAGGCACCTGAACCTGGGGCTCCCAGCCTGGGGCTGTTATTACCCAGCAAATAATAATCATGACCACAGTGGTGAAATAAGAGCAGGCCACACATTGCGTCTGTGCCGGGCTAAGCTTTTCCACATCTCACCACCCCGGGGGGGACCGATGATTCCCGCTTCCCAGAGGTGGAACCAAGGCTCAGAGAGGAGAGCGTCCAGGCTCCTGTCTGTACAGCTGAGAATCAAACCCAAGGCCGCATGAAAACTGTCACGGGCCCCTTCCTCTAACAAAAAAAAAAAAAAAAAAAAGAATTTAAACTATATGTTACAAATTGCATCAGCACAGAGATGACTATATTAATATTATGTATTAAAATGTATTCCGTGACCCCCAAAGCTCATCTTTTTCCCTTCTGATTTTGAAAGAAGTTAAAACCTCGTCATGGGCCTCTGAAAGTATTGTGTCCAAGACACAGGAGTCTCTGTATCTGATGGAGAAAATGGCTTTGCTCGAACCCAGGACTCTCGGCCTCCAGAGCACCAGGGCAGAGCACAAAGATGGACAGGGACTTGCCCAAGGTCACACAGCAGGCTCTCAGCTGACCAGGATGCCCCCCATCCTCTGGCTGCCCAAAGCAGAGAAGAGTCCTCCAGGGGGTGCCTGACACCAGTACCAGGTGCTGCTGCGTGCAGATCCTGCTTCAAATCCCAAAAACCTACAGCTCTGCACTGGGTGGAGCCCGCGAGCAGACCCAGGAGCAGACAGAACACGACAGGATGGAGTCAGCAAAGAAGGCAGCGCTCGCTGGCTCCAAGCCACCTGTCCAGAGCCCCTGACCTCGTGCTGTGACCTTGGGCCTACCCTGACCTCGGTGCCTCCAGGGTCCTAGGGAACAGTCCCTGACATTGTGCTCCCCCCAGACTCCGGTTTGTGCACAGTGGGGCCAGTTTGAGATTTTTCTCCTTGCCAGTGACTAGCCAGCCTCTTGGCCATGCTGTTTCAATGACCTGTCCTGTCATGAGCCTCCTCCCTTCTAGGCCCAGCCACCAGTGACCTTTACACAATCTGGCTTGATTCTCACAGTGGCGCTTCGAGGCAGTGTCTCATCTTGGCCATCACCCCAATGGGGCAACTGAGGCACGGGCCCCATGTCACACAGCGACCAGGCTGTCAAGCTCAGGAATTTTTTGGTCCTCCCCCCTAGTCTCCTCCCTCTTTGTCATCTATTTGGCAAACACCTATTGAGCACCAACTGTGTACCTAACTGCCGGGCTCTAGAGACCCAGCTGGCAACACCCTGGCCGACTCCTCTCTCTCCTCCCTGCTCCTGGTCAGCTGTGACCCCATTTATGATCACTAATATTGTAATTAGTATTATAATGACCATGTCTGTATTTACAGGGCTCCCATCTTCCCACGTCTCCTCTGATCTTCCGAGGGGGATCCAGCCCATTCCATAGAAGAATACACCAAGGCCCTGGGGGCAAAGCCACACACGGGGAGAATCAGTTTGAACCCGGGGGTGTTGGACGACTCCCAGCCCCGAGCTCACCCCTGTGCCCACCGCAGTCAGGGGACAGGCTGGCCTGGTGGCTTCTACCTCCTCCTACCCGCAACCCCACCCAGGAACTGGCTCGCCCCTGGCGTGGGTGACAATATATGGGTCAGGGTGTGCCCCAGGCAGTCCCACCGGTAAGACCAGGGTGGTGGAGCCCCCATTCCAACAATTGCAGCTTGGTAATGTGTTTTGCTGTCTGGGAGAATAGCCTTTCCAGAAAGGCCAGAGTGACCACGAATCCATTTTGCAGTGCAGTAAACTGAGGCTCGGAGGCCAGCAAGTCATGTCAGGTGGTCTCCAAACCCACTGCCCTCTCACCCCCAAACCACTGACACCTTAAGCGAAGGGGGGAGTTATCGTTTGGCATGTGGGTTTCGGAATCTGTAGAATTCGGCTTCTGAAGCCGTCATCCCCATTTTCAAAGGAGAAAACCAAGGCTCACAGAGGTGCTGTCACCTGCCCAAGGTCACCAGGGAGGCAGGTCCATCAAAGCTGCCTCCTGGTCCCCACTGCGGCTGGGGCAGGCAACTCCCAGATTCGAGGCAGATGGAGGGGCCGCCCACCCCACAGCCCTCCTCCGCACCCCACTCGCAGTCAGCCTCCGGCAAGATCCTAATTTACCTCGATTTATTTTAATCCCCGAGAACAGATGCTGCTGCCCACCCCCCACTGAGGCAGAGACCACCCCTAAGTCCATGCTTCAGGCCCTTTCAGGCCTGGCCTGGCCAGTCCCTGTTAGGCAAGGGGCCCCACACTCGCCCCCTCCCCAGAATTCCCACTTTGGGGGTCCCTGCAGAGGATGCCGGTGAAACGCCCCCCACCTCATCCTTGCGGTAGGAGACTTGGATAGAGCAGTCTACAGGAGGGGCCCGGGGACCCCCAGCTTCCTCCTCCAGGCCTATCAAGGTTCACAGTGGAGAAAAAGGGAAGGGGTTTCTTCCATCTCCGTCCTCAGGGGTCTGCAGACCAGAGCTGGGAAGAGGGAAATTGAGAGTGGTCTCCACTTCGGTTGTCCTGGGTCCCAGGCTGGAGGGAGAGCGGCACCCCCATCTTTGCAGCTCTGGAACCTACACCCAGATCCAGGCTTAGAATAAAGGGATTTGGGGAGGGGTCTCACGTCATAGCCACCCTCCTGCACGCCCCGGTTCTAGGCCAGGAGACGGGGGACTTGGAGAGGGGTCCCTCTCTCCCTCCATAGACCCCCGAGGATGGCCACGGAGAGGCGGGGGGGGGCCCACCGCGCAGCCCCCGACCCCCAGTTAGCCATCCCTCATGCCCGGCCGCGCCTTTGCCCCCAGTGGCCTCCGGGGCTACTGAGCGCGGTGCGCACGAGGGGCTGCGCGGGCCACGGGATTCGGGGGGTCCCGGGGACAGCACTCACCTCCCGAGCTCTGGCCGAGCCCCGCGCCCGCCGCCACCTGCGGCTCGGTCTCTGACACCCGAGCCGGCCCCGCCCCTACCTCCGCGGCTGCGGCGCGGCAGCAGCCTGGCTCCGCCCCCGGGGCGTGGCGTTGAGAGTCCCCACCCACAAGACGGCACCCGGAGTCAGGGGCGGGCTTGGAGTCCGCGCGGCCTGCCATTGGGCCATTTAGGCGGCCAGCTCCGTCAGTTCCGCGAGCTGATTGGCTGATCCAGAGACGAGGCTCCTTTTTATTACCCCCCTTCCACCACCCGCAGTGTATTTGCATAAGTTAAAGCAACAGGCTCCTCTCCCGCTACCTGAGACCCAAGGGGTGGGGGCAGGGGTGATCACAGTTTATTGAGGTCCCACCGTGTGCCAGGCACTGAACTGGGCTCATGTGCTGTCCCCCACAAACTTGTGGGCAGGACGTTATTGATTCCCATTTTATAGTTGGAGAAACAGACTCCGCGAAGACAAGAACTTGCCAGGAGGCCACACAGCAAGTCCGCATCCTTTTTTTTTTTTTTTTTAAGATTATTTATTTATTTATTTGACAGAGAGAGAGAGAGAGCACAAGCAGGAGGAGCGGCAGGCAGAGGGAGAGGGAGAAGCAGGCTCCCCACTGAGCAGAGGGGAGCCCGATGCGGGGCTCGATCCCAGGACCCCGGGATCATGACCTGAGCCGAAGGCAGTCACCCAACCAACTGAGCCACCCAGGGGCCCCGCAAGGCCGCATCCTTGAGGGCAGTCTCGGGATCTGGCCCCAGGACTGGGAAGGACTATCCCCAAGAATGCTGTCTTGTCACAAATCAGAAAGGCTTCTGTCTCCCTCACCTGGGCCCCCATAAAATGAGATTTATACAATGCTCCTGCCACTCAACCCTCCATTGGAACACGGGGGTGACCTCTCCGTCCCCAGGCCTGCTTACCCACCGGCGTCCATTGTTCAATAAGAGCAGCCCGGGAGCACGGGCCAGTGCCCCTGGAGTCCCACAGTCTTCTCTTCCCGTCCTCCACGTTCGTCCTGCTGGCGTCGGGTCTCTGAAACACCCCACTTCGTCCATTTTCCTGTATCCCCCCGTGGCCTGAAGCCAGGCCTGGAGGCTGCCTTGGCTCCCTACTTGGGCCTCTTGTGGTTTCCACCCCTGCCCAGAACAGTCCCTGCTCCCATGGCAGCTACAGGCTTTTTTTTTTTTTTTAAAGATTTTATTTATTTATTTGAGAGAGAGCACATGGAGGGGGGGAGGGTCAGAAAGAGAAGCAGACTCCCTGCTGAGCAGGGAGCCTGATGCGGGACTCGATCCCGGGACTCCAGGATCATGACCTGAGCCGAAGGCAGTCGCTTAACCAACTGAACCACCCAGGCACCCTTGTTTTTCTTTTGTTTTTTAAATAAATGGTTTATTTTAGAGCTGTTTTTGATTTACAGAATTATTATGAAGACAGTAGAGTCCCTATGTATCCTACACCTAACTTCCCCTATTATTAACACCTTACATTAATATGGTACATTTGTCACAATTAGTGAACCGATACCGGGACATTATTTTATTTTTATTCTATTTATTTATTTATTTATTTTTAAAGATTTTATTTATTTATTTGTCAGAGAGAGAGAGAGCACAAGCAGGGGGAGCGGCAGGCAGAGGGAGAAGCAGGCTCCCGGCTGAGCAGAGAGCCTGACGTGGGACTTGATCCCAGGACCCTGGGATCATGACCTGAGCCGAAGGCAGCTGTTTAACCCACTGAACCACCCAGGCGCCCCTATTTTATTTATTTTTTAAAGGATTTTTATTTATTTATTTGGCAGAGAGAGAGAGAGAGCACAAGCAGGGGGAGTGGCAGGCAGAGGGAGAAGCAGGCTCCCCGCTGAGCAAGGACCTTGTTGCGGGACTTGATTCCAGGGCCCTGGGATGATGATCTGAGCCGAAGGCAGACGCTTAACTGACTGAGCGCCCAGGCGTCCCACATTATTATTATTATTATTTTTTAAAGATTTTATTATTTATTTGACAGAGAGAGACACAGCGAGAGAGGGAACACAAGCAGGGGGAGTGGGAGGAGGGAGAAGCAGGCTTCCCGCCGAGCAGGGAGCCTGATGCGGGGATCGATCCCAGGACCCCGGGATCATGACCTGAGCCGAAGGCAGACGCTTAACGACTGAGCCACCCAGGCGCCCCCCACATTATTTTTTTTAAGATTATTTATTTATTTATTTGAGAAAGTGAGAGAGAGAGAGAGCACAGGAGCAGGGGCAGAGAGAGAGGGAGAAGCAGACTCCCCACGGAGCAGGGAGCCCGATGTGGGGTTCGATCCCAGGACCCTGAGATCATGATCTGAGCCAAAGGCAGATGCTTAACCAACTGAGGCACCCAGGCGCCCCCAGGACATTATTATTAACTAAAGTCCATGCATTATTCACATTTTCTCCGTTTTCCCTAATATCCTTTCTCTGTCTCGGGACTCCGTGTTACATATAGTCCTCACACCTCCTGAGACTCCTCTGGGCTAAGACAGTTTCTTGGACTTTCTTGTTTTGATGACCTGGGCAGTGTAGAGGAGAACTGGTCAGGTGTGTTGTGGGAAATTCCCCCAGTTGTGATTTGTCTGGTGTTTTTTCAAGGTCGGCCTGGGCGTGACAACTTTGGGGAGGACCACAGAGGCGAAGCGCCCTGCTCGTCACACCAAGTCCACAGGACACGCCATCAGCGTGACTCTTCACTGTGATGTTGACCTGGATCACCTGGCTGAGGTGGCCTTGTTGGGTGTCTCCACTGCGAAGTTACTCTCCACCCCCCACCGTTGGTGCTGTGCCCTGCGGAAGAAAGTTGCCCTGCGCAGCCCACACCTACGGGGTGGGGAGTCACGCTTCCTTCCTGCACAAATTATTTTGAATTCCTCTCTTCTCCCTGTTTCTCTATTCAATCATCCACATCAGTATGGACTTATGGATATTTATTTTATACTTTGGGTTAAAATCCAATACTACTTCATTGATTTTTCTGCTCAAACGGTTTCAGCTTTGGCCATCGGAGGCTCACTGGGTTGGTTCTCAGGGCTCTTTGACACGCCTCATCACATCCATGGTTTTCCCCTCTTAGCACCTCCTTACTTTGTCCCTACAAAATGCTTCATGCTCATCTCCTATATTTCCTGCCCCGGTCCTAGAATCAACCTTTTCTCCAAGGAGCTGCCCTGGGTGCCTCTTGCTGGAGAACACAGTAGTCTCCCCTTTTGCACAGTGTAGTGGTCTGTGATCAACCGCACTCCAGAAGCAGATGATAGCCCGTCTGACATACGGCCAGAAGGTCAACAGCAGCCTCACGCTACGTCACAAAGCCTGCGTCATTCACCTTGCTTCATGTCCTCACGTAGGCATTTTATCATCTCCCATCATCACAAGAAGGGCGAGTACAGGACAAGACGAGAATGTAAGAGATACGCCACATTCACATAATTTCTATTATATTGTCATAATGTGCCTAATTTATAAGTTATACTTGAGCATAGCTATGTATGTATAGGAAAAATCATGGTATAGATATAGGGTTCGGTACTATCTGTGGTTTCAGGCATCCACTGGGGATCTTTTTTTTTTTAAGATTTCATTTATTTATTTGAGAGAGAGAGAGAGCACAAGCCGGGTGAGGGTCAGAAGGAGAAGTAGACTCCCTGCTCAGCAGGGAGCCCAATGTGGGACTTGATCCCGGGACCCTGGGATCATAACCTGAGCCGAAGGCAGACGTGTAATGACTGAGCCACCCAGGCGCCCATCCACCAGGGATCTTGGAACGTTTTCCCCACAGATAAGGGGGGCACTGCTGTACTAACACAAACGGAGATCTGGGCACGAGGGGTGCTGCTTCCTACTGGGGGGTCATTGCTTCTAGGCCCTCACAGCTGACAGAGCAAGGACACAAAATGTGTATATTACCTGTGTATAGACACAGACCTGTAAGCATCTCCATGTGTAACTGTCCGCGTCTGTATTAAGTTACACATGAATTCATGCAGATGTCTCCGCATCTCATCCATTAGCAAATGGATTCTTCTAGTCTCCCCTTGCCTGTCTATAACCTCCCACTCCAATAATGAGAAACCTGGCTCCCACCCTCCACCCCTCCGTTGCTTAATTGTTCCATTCCAGCGTACACGTATGGCTGCTCCAGGATGTTTACCTGTGCCCATAGTGAGGGTTTCAGACAGGGACGGGTCACCTTCCTCTCCAGCTCCAAACCCTCCTCTAGGGCTCGGCACCCTCAGTAAAGACCCCACGCCCTCCCCACAGTCCTCCAGGCCTGTGCAGCAGGACTCTGTCTACAACCCTGTCCTCGCCTCTCCCTGCCCACTCACAGCTGTCCTGACAAAAATCAATCCCACCTCAGGGCCTTTGCTCCTGCTGTTCCCTTGCCTGCAGGGCTCTCCTCCCAGTTCTACATCTGACTGGTAACTCAGCTCTTAGTTCCTACACGGAAGCCCTGGTCAGGCTTCCTTCCAGCCCAATGCTGACCACCACCCCTGCCCCCGCCAGGGTTAGGGCATTGTGTTGGGCTCAGCCCTTCCCCCAACAGGCTGGAAGCTTCGTGGGGGCCCTGGAACCACTCACCTGGGCCAAGTGCATTTACACTCCCCATACACACCTCCCCCAAGCCCCAGCCAGGGTTAAGGGGTTGGGAGCGGTTATTCTTATTTTATAGGATAGGGGACTGAGGCTTGGGCACCAGAAGGTACTTTCGAAGTCACACAACAAAGACATGTCAGAGACAAAACTTAATCAGGTGCACTGGTGCCAAAGCGCTCACCTGCCTTGACCTTGGATCCTAAAACAATGCTGTGGGGATGGGGAGGACAGGATGCAGAACTGTCTCTTGGGAAGGAAACCTGGGGGTCCAGTCACTGCCAATACAGCCGGAGGCCACCTGGAGGTTCAGGCCAATTTTCTTATTTCTGAGATAGGGGAGGTGAGGGTCAGGGGCCCACAGAGAGGTTAAGTAACATCTCCAAGGTCACCAGCAGTGCCACCATTTCCTGAGCACATACTATGTGCCAGGCGGGGCTAAGGCACATACTGTGTGTAGATGGATGCCTGCCTTGTCCTGTCCTGGCAGCAACCCAGACTACAGACTAGAAGGAAACAGAGGAGAGTGACTTGCTGGTGGACAGGGTGGCATTTTAATGGGAGCAAGTCAGGGAGAGCCAGAGGAGGGGCTGGGGCGGGGGGAGTAGGCCAGAACCAGAGGGAGAACAGGGAGGGCTTCCTGGAGGAGGGGCCTAGCACGTGGGGCTTGGAAGACGAGAGCTTATTGCCCTGCTCTTCCTGGGAGAGGTAACTCCTCCCTCCTCCACCATTACCTCCTAAAAGCCCACATCTTCCCAGAAAAGTGTCCCAGCACTCCCCCTCTCTGCCCCCCGCCCCCTTGAAGGGGAAGTCCCAACTGCTCCGTGGAGTGTCCTGGCAGGCAGCTGTAGGGCCAGCCCCACCGCACAGCCTCCCCTTGGGGGGCTTCAGTATTACCAGTCTTCTCTTGGTTCCTTTAAAAGACCAAGCCTGGGCCTCTGTGGGTCCCTCTGCCGGGTGTGTTCTCCCTCTTCCCTCAATGTGGCTTAATCCTCCGCTTCCTCATGGGGCCTTCTATCACCCCCGAGCGGCATGTGGGTCTACCTACCTCTCCACACCCAGCACCGTGGCTTGTTGTACCCTCCTGCGTGTCTGACCCCCCCCCATTTGCCAGTTTGCCCCATGAGGGTGGCATCCAGTATTTGCTGGCTGATGCATGGCCACCTGGTGGCATCCCAGGGAGAGGACACCTTGGGTGCAGAGGCCTGGAGGTATGATATAGATGTTGCAGGAATATGGAAAAATCAGGGGGCAGCTATGGCTCAGGCTCAGGGTGAGTATCAGGGAGGGGCTGCCCATGAGCCAGCTGCGCAGAGTGGGTGCCCAGGCCAAGGTCGCATATCTGGTTCCTGGCGCATGCTCCAGGCAGGGCCCCCAGGTGCTTTGGCTGCTGCCGGGATATTTTTAGTGCGCACTCGGGCAGAGGCTGGGCCACACAGCTGTCAGGAGGGATTGGGGGAGAGGGAGCAAGTAGACAGAGAGAGAGAGAGAGAGAGAAAAGAGGAGAAAGCAGGGGAGAAGGAGACGGGGGAGACCCCAGGCCCCAAGTCCTTCCAGCTGTAGATGCCCTAGACCAGGAGCTGGCAAGCCAATGCCCCAGAGTTCAAATCGAGCCTACAGCCTCTTTGTGCAGTCTTATTGGAATACAGTCTTGTCCATTTGTGTTCAGCTCCAACGGCAGAGTTGAGTTGTTGAACAGAGAGAACAGAGCCCATAACACTGAAAAAATTTACTATCTGGCTCTACAGAAAACGTTTGCCAACCTCTGGCCAAGACAAAACTGTCTTTGCTGGGGGCACTTGTCAGTGATCACTTGATTTTCACCACTATTTCTGATTCTTCTCCTTCCAGGTACAATGGAGGAGTGTACCTCTCAGATCCTGAATCAAGCAGAGTCATGTGACCTGCTTTGGTCAATGAAATAAGAGAAGTGGGATGTCATTTCCTGGTAGTTAAGCCCTTAGGAACCCATGCCTGATTCACCAGGTTTCCTTCCCACCTCGCCACCTGATGTTCTAGGTGGTAGGAGTCCTGTAATGCTGAGCTGAGTGAGGGTGTTGAAAAACACAGCAACATCAGAAATCTGAAGGGCAGGGAAAGATCCACCAAGTATGAAGGGCAAAAGCCCAGACTGCCCCCCACCCCCCGCCCAGTTTATTAAAATAAAAATACAAAGTGGAATTCTTTCTAGGAATGTAAGTATAGATCAGTGTTAGAAAACCTACTAATAGTGTAAAAAAAAAAAAAAAAAAAAGATGAACTTATCCTCCAGTGGTTCTTAACTTTATTTTGAGCCTCCATTATTAGATGTAAAGAAGTTTAGACTCTATCTTCTTGGTGAATTAAAAGCTCTAATTTGAGGGGTGCGTGGGTGGCTCAGTCGGTTAAGTGGCTGCTTTCAGCTCTGGTCATGATCTCAGGGTCATGGGATTGAGCCCCATGTGGGGCTCCATGCTCAGTGGGGAGTCTGTTTCTCCCTCTGCCCTTCTCCTCCCCCCTGCTTGTGCTGTCTCTCTCAAATAAAATCTTTTTTTTTTTTTAAAGATTTTATTTATTTGAGAGAGAGAATGAAAGAGAGAGAGCATGAGAGGGGGGAGGGTCAGAGGGAGAAGCAGACTCCCCGCTGATCAGGGAGCCTGATGTGGGACTCAATCCCGGAACTCCAGGATCATGACCTGAGCTGAAGGCAGTCGCTTAACCAACTGAGCCACCCAGGTGCCCCCTCAAATAAAATCTTTAAAAAAAATAAAAACTCTAATTTGATATTCCTTATTTCTAAAAATATACAAAAATATAACTTTATTAATGTGAGTATATCAGCTTTCTTTCTTTAGTATTTGTAGGGTTTATTTTTTCTCATCCTTTAAAATTTTCAGCATCTAAGCATAAATGTGTAGATATTTCTTGTAGATAGCTTAAACATTTGAACTGAAAAAAGGTAACAGTCTATCTTTTGTCCTTTAACTTGACCATTTACATTTATTGTAATTGCTGGCAAATTATATGTATTTCCATGATTTTATTTTGGGCTATTTGAACCTCCTTTGCTATGGAAGAATTATTTTGGATTATTTCTTTTTCATTCCAATTTTTGCCCCCTACTAGTTTGGAATTTATAGACTAGTTTTATTCTCCTAGTATTTACAGTAACAGTATTTACAGTTAATATTTTCTATACCACTCAACCAAGTAATATGTCCCACTCCCCTCAAACAATACAGCAATACCTCAGAGATACTGTGGGTTCAGTTCCAGACCATCACCACAATAAAGCAAATATTCCAATAAAGCCAATCAAATGAACTTTGTGGTCTCACAGTGCCTGTAAAAGTTATATTTGCACCATACTGTAGTCTATTAAGTGTAAAAAATGCACATACCTTAATTAAAACTGTCTTTTTTATTGCTAAAAAATGATAAACATCATTTGAGTTTTCAGAGTTGTAACCACTGATCACAGATCACCGTAACAAATATAGTAAGAGTTAGAAATATTGCCAAGAATTACCAAAATGTGACAAAGAGACACAAAGTGAGCAGATGCTGTTGCAAAAATGGTGCTGATAGACTTGCTCAATGCAGAGTTGCCTTCATTTTGTAGAAACGCAGTAAAATGAGGCATGCCTATACAAGATTTAAAAACCTTACTCCAGGGCGCCTGGGTAGCTCAGATGGTTAAGCGTCTGCCTTCGGCTCAGGTCATGATCTCGGGGTCCTGGGATCGAGTCCCGCATCGGGTTCCCTGCTCAGTGCAGAGCCTGCTTCTCCCTCTCCCTCTGCCACTCCCTCTGCTTGTGCTCTTCTGTCTATCTCTCTGTCAAATAAATAAAATCTTAAAAAAAAAAAAAAAACCTTACTCCATTCAACTATTTCTTGCCATTGTCAAATTTGAGAGTTTAATCCTGCACATTGGACATTACAATTCTTGCTAATGAAGGTGATGTTCTTTCAGTTGCATTTCCCACCTTTTTGCTCACTGTCTCCTCCTGCATGTCAGCCCTCCTACCTGGTTCATTTTCTTTCTGCCTAAAACAGTTCCCTTAGAATTTTGTTCAGTGAGGGCCTTCACTTCTCTATCCTTCTCAAAAGATATTTCTGTTGGGTGAGCATCTCATCTCTGGGCTGCTGCTTTCTCCCAGAGCCTTGAAGGTGGTGCCCCTGTGGGTCCTGAGTTTCAGGCCATGGGACTGAGAAGTTGGCTCTCCATCATCATTATTGCTTTCCTTGCTGACTAGTTTTCAGCCCCGAATCAGCTGTTTTTTTATACACCTTGCTTGGGATGTGGTTGGCTTTCTGAGTCCTGGTGAATTGGTGTTTCTCATCAGTTCTGGAAAGTTCTCCACCTTCATCCTCTTCAGTTTGCCTCTGCTCTCTCTCCATCCCTTAACCTCCCTTCTCTTCCCATGTTTGGGAAATTCACTGCACTCCATCTTCTAGCTCATCAGTTTTCTCTTTGGCTAGCTGAAATCCACTGTTAGCTGTGTCCAGTGTTTGAAATCTCTGCCATTTGCTAATTTCTTAGTTCTATTTGGCTCTTCTACAAATGTCCTGCTCTTTGTTCACACTTCAGGATTAAACACACCAATTCTGGGTCTGATGATGCCAACACTGGAAGTCTCTGCTGCTTTTGTGTCCCTTGGCTCCCACCCACGAGGACAGGTTGTGAGTTTTTTTGTTGTTGTTGTTGTTGTTTTTTTAGGTTGTGAGTTTTGATGCCGCTCATACACAGTTCCTGGGATGGGACTGGGGGAGTTCTTCAAGGCTAGGGTTGAAGGCTCATCCAGCAGACCTCCAGGGTCATCACCACCCTGGGCAGCTTTAAACCATTTCGTCTGCTGGAGGCCTCTGGCCACCCAAGTAACACTGGAGTTGTAGACTCAAGTAAGGTCACCATTCATCAGACTAGATTCTCCCCCCTCTTCCTCCCAACAGCCAGGCTAGAGATAATCAAGTTTCCTTTCCATTCCTGGGAAAATCTTATTTTGACTTCACCCTTTGAGGTCTTAACAGAGCCACCATATTGAAGGCCCGTGAAAACAAGCCCAAACCCACCTTGTCTAACACAAAAGTGCTTCCTTCCTGGGGCTCCTGCCTAGGCTGACATTCTGGCCTCTGGTTGCTCCTTATCCTCTGGTTGCTCACGGACACGGTAATCAAGATTTAACTCATTTTTACCTAGTGATTTTCGTTCTTTTTCTTGGAGGATTAGTTTGAGAATCTAGTCTACTATCTGGTCAAAAGCAGAAGTTTATACCTTTTTTTTTTAAGATTTTATTTTTAATCTCCACACCCAACATGGGGCTCAAACTCACGACCCCGAGATCAAGAGCCGCACGCTCTGACTGAGCCAGCCAGGCGCCCCTGTCACATTTCTTACAGCATGTGTTTGGGCCCCCTCCGTGAAGATTCTAGAACTCCAAGAGGAATGAGCATGTGAAAACAGCTGGGAATTTATGAAGGGAAAAAATAAAATTAAGGAGAAAGAACCTGCTGAGCAGCTATTAAGACACACAGGACTACACCAAAAAATAGCCAGCAGAGGACCAGAAAAGCCGGTCATGGATTAGAGCAGATGCAGAAACAGACGCCAACACACGGGTCTTATTCAGGGAGGAGGGAGCGTATCAAATCTGTACCCAGCCTGGGGAAAATCAGCTGGCCCTTTGGGCCGGGCCACCCCTCCATCTCTCTTCATCCCTAAATAAGGCCTAGATGGATAAAAATAAAAGTTAAAATTATAAGCAGAGAGAAAAAAAACCACGGGAGAATTTCTGTCAGCTGCGAGAAAGGCCTCTCAAAGCACAAAAGAAAAATGTTTAAAAACTGTGGTTTGAAAACCGTAAAAATAAAAATGTTTACAGAAAAAGGGATCATGAAACTGAGAGCTCAATCTGGTAAAAAAGCTTACCAGAAGAAGCTTAATGGTTAAGATGGTAAATTTTGTTGTATGTTTTTTAGCACAGTTAAACAATTTTTAAAGTGTATTTTTTTTTAAAGATTTTATTTGTCAGAGAGCGAGCGAGCGCACGTGCACTCGCACAAGCGGGGGGAGCTGCAGGCAGAGGGAGGGGCAGGGAGCCCGACGCGGGACTCGATCCCGGGACCCGGGATCATGACCTGAGCCGAAGGCAGACGCCTAACCGACTGAGCCACCCAGGCGCCCCTTTTCTTTTCTTTTTTAAAGATTTTATTTATTTATTTGAGAGAGAGAGACACAGCGAGAGAGGGAACACAAGCAGGGGGAGTGGCAGAGGGAGAAGCAGGCTTCCCGCCGAGCAGGGAGCCCGACGCGGGGCTCGATCCCGGGACCCGGGATCATGACCTGAGCCGAAGGCAGACACCTAACCGACTGAGCCACCCAGGCGTCCCCTAAAAAGTGTACTTAAAAAGCAGAATTATGATGTATAAATGAGAAAAAGATGCCCATGTCATAAAAACAGTCGAAGCAGCCCATTACAGATAAACACATTTTAGAAAACCTCCCTAGTAATAAAACAAATGAAATGAGAATGGGAGGCAGCACCTGTCACTGGACATTTGGCCAAAGTGAAACCTTGGGCCGTGTGGCCTCACTTGTACACAGTGACCCACCCTGAGACCCGGGGCTGAGAAGCCCACCCTTACCTGGCAACAGGAAAAAGCGGGCAAGGGGCCACAGCCTGCATGCCCGGCAGCAAAAGTGGGGGGCCCGGCTGTCCCCACACCACACATCCTGCCCGGCATGACCCCAGCGCTCCCCTTCCCTGTGAGCAGTGGGAGGCGGGTGCAGCGACAACCAAATGGGCGCAGGGTCACAGACCAGGTGCCAGGTGCTGAGCAGCTCCCCCAGACTGCCGCTACCCCGTTCCCAGGGCCGGTGTGTGCTGAGCTGGGCCCCGGCCTCACCCACAGCGTCCCGGTGGGTCCCATCCCTGTGGCTCCCAGGCGGGCTCTCCTGATGTCCGTCTGCACTTCCCGACGGCCTGGCCCCGTCAAGCCACAACATCCCACATGAAGACAGTGGGACACCAGTTCGGTGGCTCCCACAGGAAGCAGTCAGGTCCCCCACACCAACCCTTTGTAGCCATCTCCCTGCCTGCTGCCGCCGACAGCTCTGGACTGAACTGTGTGCCTCCTGGGTGTTTTCTTTTTCTTCTTGTAATAGAAGTGCCTGACTTAAGCTTTGATTGCCCAGGCATCCGCTTCAAAGATAGCTATCTGGAATAAACCTATTTGCCAGCCTCACCGCTTGATAAACAGCCAGCTCTCCGCCGCCCCCACCCCCTGCCCCCCAGGCTCCCTTGAGAGCTCTTGGTTGCTTTTGAGAACTGGCCTTTGGGGTCACTTGTTTTTTCCTTTCTGGCGCTTTAAATTCCCGCTCCTATGTTTTAGTTTTACCATAAGCAATGAGCCCTGGGAACCCCACGCCCCCATCCTGGACCCCAATAAAAGCAGAGGCCCAGCCAGGGAACCCCCCACCCCCTCACTGTGTGGCCCACCCTGGGGGTGCTGTGGGAGCTCCAGGTCTTGTCGGTAAGAAACCTTTCCTTTTTTCAGTTTCCTGATGGGTGTTGCTGAAGGGCGTGCAACCACAGGGGCCAGTCAAACCAGACGCTGGATACTGACAGGCTGAGCCCTAACCATACAGACCCCCCGCCTCAATTCCTGTGTTTAAGCCCGACTCCCCATCGTGACGGTGTCGTGACAGTGTCTGTGGACGTGGGGGCTCCGGGAGATCAGCAGGTAGTGAAGGGGGGGGCTCGCAATGGGGTCAGTTCTCTCCTAAGAAGGGGGGGTCAGAGAACGTGCCCCCACGCCCCTCCCGCTCCACGTGAGCACCCGACCAGAAGGCAGCCATGTGCAAGCCAGGAAGCCTCCTCACCAGACCCCGGCCCTGCGGGCACCCTGACTTCCAGCCTCCAGATCTGCGAGAAACTCCGAGTCCTCGGCGGGAGGCCCTCCGCAGCCACACGCGGTGATTCGGGCCACCGCAGCCAGGGAAGGGAGCCGTGTGCTGACCAGTTCCTCTGGGGCCACCATCACAAAGTACCCCAAACAACAGTTCACTCTCACGCACTTCTGGAGGCTGAACTCTGAAATCAAGGTGCCAGCACGGTTGGTTCCTTCAGAAAGTTCTAGGGGAGGACCACTCTTCACCCCTCCCAGCTTCTGGAGGCTCCAGTGCTCCTCGGCTTGTGGCCCCATCGCCCCAATCTCTGCCTCTATCCCCACGCGGCCTTCCTTTCTCAATGTCTCCTCTTCTGTCTCTTATAAGGACACCTGTCATTGGGTTTAGGGCCCATCCAGATAATCCCAAGATCCCTCACTTAATTCCATCTCTCTACTCGGTGACATTCCCGGACATCGGGTGACAGGACAGACATATGCTTTCGGGGTTGCCATCCATGCCAGTGCACGTGGCACGTTCTCTAATGTTATGTCTAGGCATCGCCACACGTGCCGAGAGCAGGAAGGGGGTTCTTCAGGAATTAATGTTCTGTGACCATTGGGTTTCCGATTCTTTAAGACCTCTGTAGCATGGGACTCTCCTGCCAGGAGCATCGATCGTCTCTAGAAACGGGGAGGAACCTGTTTTCCAGCTTTGGAGCACAGGGCCTGGGGTTCAAATCTCACCTTGGTCATGGACCGGTGTGTGGTGGGGGTCCAGCGGCTGCCCAGGGGAACCAGCTTCCCCACAGGGAAAATCAGCCCCTCAAGGTCAGCAGCACTCACAGCTGCCGGTGGTCCCTACCAGAGGGGCACACCCTCCCCCGGGGCTGGGGCGTTCCCATCTGCCACACGGAGGCCAGAGCATGCCTCCCCCGGAACTGGGGGCCGGCACAGTGATGACAACAGCCCCGGACGTTGCCAAGTCTCCTGTCAGCAGAAGGAACGGAGGCCACAGCCGAGTGGGGTGCCTGGTTTATTTCTGATGCAGGGGAGTCGCAGGCAGCGGCAGACTCCGGGCTTGGGGGGGCGGGGGCGGGGGCGGGGGCTGGCCCGGAGCTAGAACTCCACCTTGCAGGCGGGGAAGGCCTCGTCCTGCATGGACACGGTGCTGTTGCTGCCCAGCACGGTGATGCCCAGCGCCTGGTGCCGCGCGTGCGTCTCCTCGTACCACTCGTGCATCGCCACGGAATCGAAGGTGGGGATCAGGGTCACCTGCGGGTGGGACGGATGGCCTGACGGTGAGGGGGAGGGGCCCCTCTGCCCTCCCGGCCCCGCCCCTGACTCCACTCCCGGCATCTAGGGCCCTTCTCCTGAGCACGTCTGTTCGGCTTCCCTTCTCTCCCGCCTGGACGTCTGTGGCTGGGGGCCAGCTCATCCCAAAGCCCCTTCTCTTCCCCACAGCACCCAGGGGAAGGCAGCCTCTCACAGCACAGGAGAGCAGGCCTCCCTCTGGCTCCTCCCCTGCACACGCCAGGCTTGGTCTCCCGCCAGCCGGCCCACACGCGGCACCGGTGGCCAGGGACCTGGAATCTGCTGCTTCTACCCAAACTTGCCTCACGTTCCAAGGCTCTGCTTCCAGGCCTCCTCTGGGGACAACCCCAGCCCACAGGCTCAATCCTCCCCTTTGTCAGCTGCACTGACAGCTCGCCTCTTCCTCCTGGCCCGTCACACGAGTCCTGCCCAGCACCTGCACCCAGGCTGCTGCAGATAGACGAAGTGGACACAACAGGAACAGAGTCCTGAGAGCTGCTGGGACCTCTGCGCCTGCCTTTGTTTCCATGGCCCTGGGGACCCAGCTTAGCCTCTCTGAGCCCCACTGCCTCTGTGGGTGGGTGAGGGTCGCACAAAAGACGACGTTCAACAGGAAGGTATTAGGAAGTGTGGGCCCCACCTTGTGCCACGACTGCCTGAAGCCCTGGGGTGGTCACGCACCTGGAGGTCACGGTCCCACTGCTGCTTGCCAGCCAGCAGTGCATCCAGGACGGCCCGCATGCCCTCCTCCTTGCGCTGGTCCTGGCCACTGATGACATAGCAGAGTGCACGCACCCGCCGGAAGAACTCCTCGTCCACCAGCCGGGCGCTGCTCCCGCTGGGCAGGTAGGCCAGGTCGAGGTAGACAGGGGAGCCAGGAGGGGCTGCTGACCCCCCCGGTCGGCTGCCAGCTGACCCTGTGGGCAAGAAGGACAGCGTCAGTCCTGAGCTCCTGGGACCAGGAAGGGGCCGAGACCCAGGGCCTGGGAAGGGTTTCCCAGCTCTACTACACCCCTCCAAGTGGTTCCCTCCTCAGGAGAAGGCCTGATCTCACTATCTTATAGTTGACAAGCTCTCCCTGGTGTGGGCAGTTATTCAGTGAACGCTACAGATACCCCGGTCATATCTTCAGTGGCCTGGACCCTCCCTGGCTAGTCCCTGGACACAGACATACCCAGGGCCAGAGGTAAGGAAGGTAGGAAGGGGTAATCAGAGAGGGCTTCATGGAAGAGGAGGTTTTTAGAGCTTCGGCTCCCAAAGCAACCGGTACCTAGAACAATCTGCTGCTTTTGCAGCATCCATCTGTTCAACATGGGGCATTTACCGAGCCCTCCTGGGCATTAGGCACTGGGGACACAGCAGTAAGCGAGAGAGACAAAAATCCCTGCTGCCAAGGGCAATGGGGAGACAGAGTGGGTGTGGTAGGGACAGAACTGCAAGAGGGAGACCCAGGATGTGGCACAGCTCTCAGACCCTCATGCATGGCCTTGAATCCAGAGCCTATGCAAAGGGGATGAGGCCACCAGTCCCAGGTGTGTCTCATAATCAACTGATTGAAGACCTACCTGGATCTCAGGTCCAGGAAACCCGGCCAGATGCTTGGCATCTTATGATCATAAACATTGCCCAGCTCAGGGTGTGGGCAGAGGGCTGCCGGGGCATTTGCAGAATGAATGAATCCCCCAGCTTTGGGCAAGTGGCATCTTTTTTTTTTAAAGATTTTATTTATTTGACAGAGAGAGATAGCGAGAGCAGGAACACAAGCAGGGGGAGTGGGAGAGGGAGAAGCAGGGCCCCCCGCCAAGCAGGGAGCCCGATGTGGGACTCGATCCCGGGACCCCGGGATCATGACCTGAGCCAAAGGCAGACGCCTAACGACTGAGCCACCCAGGTGCCCGGCAAGTGGCATCCTTCACTCATGGCTGGGAACAGCGGTGGTGAGGATCTTAAGACTCAGGAAGAGAAAGCCACCGTGGCTATGGAAGGCGCAAGGGAGACAGGAGCCGCAGAGGCAGAACAGCGAAGGGAAGATGAGAGGGGCGTGGGCAGAAGCTGCAGGGCAGGAGGACAGGGGTAGAGCAGGGGTCGGGAGCCCGGTCTGCTTTTGTAAATGCAGTTTTGCCAGAATGCCCATTTGGTTACATGCTAAGCTGCTGTTCCGCCACAGTGCAGAGTTGAGTCCTTGGGACAGAGGCCATCTGGCCTGCAAAGCTGAAAACGTTTATCTTCTGGCTCTTCTGAGGCACAGTTTGCTGACACGAGCACAGAGGGTCAGTCTGTCCGAGGCAGTAGGAGAAGGAGACCCCAAGTGGCCAAATGCCCTGGCAGAAAGGGCCTCGGATGACTCCCAGCCTCCGGGGGCCAGCCCCGCCCCACAGGCCTGGGTAGCACCTGCCAAAGCTCACAGGGGCCCATCAGGTGCCTCCTTTGGAATGTGCCCAAGAAGGATAAGAAGTGGCAGCTCAGGTGGGCACTGAGGCTAGGAACCAACGACAGGCCATGGGCGAGAGAAGCCAGAGCCACGGTCAGGGCCACCCAGGCACCTAGAACAGGTGAGCAAGCACTCAGGGAACGAGCTCAAGTTATGATCACTGCTAAGCATCATCGATGCTCTCCCACCAGCCCCCTGGTATTTCTAGGCCTGCACTGCCCTCCACGGTGTCACCAACCACTGCAACATGGCAGGTATGACCTGAGACGAGCAGGGGTTGCAAAACACAGGCGAGGCATCCAGGACTCTTTTTTTTTTTTTTTTTTTAAAGATTTATATATTTATTTCAGAGAGAGCGAGAGCACAAGCATGAGTAGAGGGGGCAGCAGGCAGAGGCAGAGGGAGAAGCAGGCTCCCCGCTGAACAGAGAGCCCAACGCGGGGCTCGATCCCAGGACCCCAGGATCATGACCTGAGCCGAAGGCAGCTGCTTAACCAACTGAGCCACCCAGGCGCCCGACCCTCAGTTTCTACCTCAGACTGACCCCCAGCACAGAAGCAGCAATTAACCAGAGAAGCCACACAAACCTCCCCTGGGGAAGGGGGAGATTTGGATCTCCAGAGTTAATACATTATTAAATTTGAATGTCCAATTTTCAACAATAGCAAAAATCACAAGGCATACAAAGAAACAGGAAAAGTACAGCTTATTCAAAGGAAAAAAAAAAAATCAACAGAAACCAGAAAGGCCTGACGGTGGGCTTACTGGACAAAAACTGTAAGACAACGGTCTTAAAGATGCTCACAGAAAGACAGATGTGCAAGAGAACACTGCATGAACAAAACAAATTCCAAGTGGGATGACCTCAAAGAGATCCACAGTGAGACCCATTATAATCCGACTGCTGAAAGACAAAGAAGAGAATCTCGAGAGAAAGCAGAGATAAAGGGAAAGTTTATAGCTATAAATATTTTATATTAAAAAAAGACCATCTCAACGTGACAACCCTTCAACCCAAGGAGCTAGAAAAAGAACAAAAGGAAATCCAAAGCTAGCAGAAAAAAGGAAATAATAAAGATAAGAGCAGAGATTTTAAAAATTGAGACTAGAAAAACACAAAAGATAATCAATAAAACCTCAAGTTGGTTCTTCAAAGAGATTAACAAACTTGACAACCCTTTAGCTAGACTAAGAAAAAAAAGAGAAGACTCAAATTACTAAGCTCAGAAGTAAGAGTGGGGACATTACTACCGACTCTACAGACATAGAAAGCATTATGAGAGTACCGTGAACAGCTGTACAACCAACAAACTAGATGACCTAGAAAAAATACACAGATTCCTAGAAACACAAAATCTACCAAGACCAAATCACAAAGAAACAGAAAAGCTGAACAGATTCATTGTTAGTAAGGAGACTGAATCAGTAATTAAAGCCCTCCCCAGCTTCACTAAGTTTCCACCAAACATTTATTTTATTTATTATTTATTTTAAAGATTTTATTTATTTATCTGACAGAGGAACACGGCGAGAGAGGGAACACAAGCAGGGGGAGTGGGAGAGGGAGAAGCAGGCCTCCCGCTGAGCAGGGAGCCCGACGCGGGGCTCGACCCCAGGACCCTGGGATCATGACCTGAGCTGAAGGCAGACGCTTAACAACTGAGCCACCCAGGCGCCCCTGCACCAAACATTTGAAGAAGAACTAACATTGATCCTTCTCAAACTTTTCCAAAAACACTGAAGAGCAGGGAACACATCCTAACTCATTCTGAGGCCAGTGTTGCCCTGATGCCAAGGTCAGACAAAGACACTATGAAGAAAACTACAAACCAATATCCCTTATGAACCTTGATGCAAAAATCTTCAACAAATATTAGCAAGCCAAATTCAGCAGCATAGGAAAAGGATCAGACACTATGATCAAGTGGGATTTATCCCTGGGATGTATGGTTCAACATACAAAAAAAAAAAAAATCAATATAGGCCCACACTGGGTATACAGATTACTTAAAAATAAAATCTTTTTTTTTTTTTTTAAGATTTTACTTATTTATTTATTTGAGAGAGGGCAAGAGTGAGAGAGCACAGCAGTGGGGGAGCAGTAGAGGGAGAGGGAGAAGCAGGCTCCTTGCTAAGCAGGGAGCCCAACGCAGGGCTTGATCCCAGGACTCTGGGATCATGACCTGAGCCAAAGGCAGATGCTTAACTGACTGAGCCACCCAGGCACCCCTTAAAAATAAAATCTTAAAAAAAGAGAAAAATCAACACAATACACATTAACAGAATGAAGGATAAAAAAACATAATCATTTCAATTGTTACAGAAAAGGCATTAGACAAAATTCAACACTCTTTCATGATAAAAACCCTCTAAATAAAGAGATTAAAAAAAAAAAACCCCCCGGGCGCCTGGGTAGCTCAGTAGCTTAAACATCTGCCTTTGGCTCAGGTCATGATCCCAGGGTCTTGGGATCGAGCCCCACATCGGGCTCCCTGTTCAGTGGGAGGCATGCTTCTCCCTCTTCCACTCCCCCTGCTTGTGTTCCTGTTCTCGCTCTCTCTCTGTCAAATAAATAATAAATAAAATCTTACAAAAAAAACCCAAAACCCTCAACAAATTAGGAGTAGCAAGAAACTGCCTCAACGTAATACAAGCCATACATGAGAAACCCACAGCTCACATCGCACTTGATGGTGAAAGACTATAAGCTTTTTTCCTAAGAGCAGGGACAGGGCAAGAAATGTTGGCTTTTGCCACTTCTAGTCAACACAGTACTGGAAGTGCTAGCCAGGGCAATCAGGCAAGAAAACGAAAAGGCACTGGGTTGGAAAAGAAAAAATTAAAAGTTATCTCTGATCACAGAGGATATGCTCTTAGTGTAGAAAACTCAAATAATGCGCACGTGCACACACACACACACACCATCTGCTAGAATAAACAAATCCAGCAAAGTAGCTGGATACAAAATAAACATAAATCAGTTATGCTCCTGTATGCTAATAGTGAACAACTTGAAAAGGAAATTAAGAAAACAATTCCATTTACAACAGCATCAAAAAAAATAACTTAGAAATTAACTTAACCAAGAAAATAAAATACACGAGAACTACAAAACACTTCTTAAATAAATGAAAAAAGACACAGAAATTCACAGAAAGACATCCCATATTTGTGGACTGGAGGATTAAATATCCACTGAGCTGTTGGCACTACCTGAAACAACCTAGAGATTCAATGCTGTCACGGTCAAAGTGCCAGGGATGGCTTTTTGCAGAAAGAGAAGAATCTATCCTAAAATTCATATGGAATCTCAAAGGATTCCAGAAGGCAAGACAATACTGAAGAACAAAGTTGGGAGGCCTCACGCTTCCTGATTTGTAAACTCACGACAAAGGGATACTAATCAGGACAGAGTGGTACTGACATAAAGACAGATATGTAACAGGCCAAGGAATAGAGAGCCCAGAAATAAAACACTCACATATGTGGTAAAATGTTGTTTGGCAAGGATGCCAAGACTGATGCTAGGAAAACTGGATGTCCACATGCAAAAGAATGAAGTTGAGCCCTTATTTAGCACCATAGGCAAAAATTAACTCAATTCATCAAGGAGCAAAATATAAGAGCTAAAACCATAAAACTCTTAGAACAAAACAAAAGCTTCACGACATTGGATTTGGCAATGATTTTTTGGATAGGACACCAAAAGCACAGGAAAAAAAAAAAAAGGCAAACAGGACTTTGTGAAAATTACAAACTTTTGTGCAAAGAACACTATCAACAAAATAAAAAGGCAACACAGAATGGGAGAAAATATTCGCAAATCATATATCTGATAAAGGATTACTATCTGGAATATATACAGAACTGTCATAACCCAACAACAAAAAGACAACCGGATTCAAAAAGGGGCAAAGACCTGAATAGACATTTCTCCAAAAAAGATATATAAACAGGGGTGCCTGGGTGGCTCAGTTGGTTAAGCGACTGCCTCCGGCTCAGGTCATGATCCTGGAGTCCCAGGATCGAGTCCCGCATCGGGCTCCCTGTTCAGCAGGGAGTCTGCTTCTCCCTCTGACCCTCCTCCCTCTCATGCTCTCTGTCTCTCATTCTCTCACAAATAAATCTTAAAATATATATATATATATATAAATAGCCAACAGTACATGAAAAGATGTTCACTAATTAAGGAAATGCAAATCAAAACCACCATGAGATACCACCTCACACCCATCACATGGCCACTATCAAAAAAAAAAAAATCAGAAAACAGTGTTGGCGAGGATGTGGAGAAATTGGAACCTTTTTGCACTGTTGGTGGGAGGACAGGGTGCAGCCGCTGTGGAACAGTATGGCAGTTCCTCGAAAAAAAAT
Source organism: Neomonachus schauinslandi (assembly GCF_002201575.2). NCBI lineage: Eukaryota > Metazoa > Chordata > Mammalia > Carnivora > Phocidae > Neomonachus > Neomonachus schauinslandi. The sequence continues at coordinate 201,953,897 of NC_058403.1, forward strand.
CAAAAATAGAATTACCATCTGATCCAGCAATCCTTCTTCTGGGAATATACCCAAAAGAGTTGAAAGCAAGATCTCCAAAAGATATTTGTCAAACCGTGTTCACAGCAACGTGATTCAACAGTAGTCAAGAGGTGGAAACAACTCAAGTGTCCATCAACGGGTGAATGGATAAGCAAAATACGGTGCATCCACATAACGGAGTATTATTCAACCTTAAAAAGGAAGGAAATTCTTAAAAAAAAAAGTGGGGGGGGGGGAGAAAATTATGACCCAGGCTACAGCATGGATGAACCATGGAGACATTCTACTAAGTGAAATAAGACAAATATAGTAGGATTTTACTTACACAGGGCCCTAGCATCATCAGGGTCCTAGAAACAGAGAGTGGAATGGTGGGTGCTGGGGATTGGGAGAGGAGGAATGGGAGTTAGTGTTTAATGGGGACAAAGTTTCAGTTTTGCAAGATAAAAGGAGCCCTGGACAGGGATGGCGGTGATGGTTGCACAACACGAGTGCGCTTAATGCTGAACTGCGTGCTTAGGAACGGCTACGGTGACATCATGTTGTGTACATTTCATCACAACTAAGGGAAACCGGGAGAAAAGTTACCACGGCATACCCAAGACTGCTAGCCTGAGAGTCGGCTTACAGGGTGGCCCCTGGCTGGAGTCTGGGGGACTTAGATCTCAGAAAGGTCCCCACTGCCTGCACAAGGGTGGCTCGCTGCACCCCCCCCCACCCCAGGTCCTGCAGCGCTGCGGCTCCTCCTGAAGCCCTGCTTCCCCCTCTCTGAGAATCCCGGAATTTGGGTGCATGTCAGGCAGAGGGGGACAACGTGCCCAGCCCCCACTAGAAACCCTGGGCACTCCAGTCTCTAATGAGCCTCCCTGGGAGGCACCACCTCCCATGGGTCATTGCGGTTCACCGCTCTGGCATTAAGGCACATGGTGTGACTACGCTGGGAGGCAGCTCTAGAAGCCTGTGCCTGGATTCCCTCTAGGGACTCCCCGCCCCACCCCCCCACACCCCAAGCCTCTTGCCCTCGCTGATTCTGTTCCATATGTTTTTGCTCTAATACAGTTCAGCCACAAGGAGGACAGTATACCTAGTCCTCCCAGCCCAGCATCCAATCTGGTGGTGGTGGGCTTGGAAACCTCTGCACAAAGGGATTAAATATACTATTAAAATTAATTTCACCGTGGCGCCTGGGTGGCTCAGTCATTGAGTGTCTGCCTTCGGCTCAGGTCGTGATCCCAGGGTCCTGGGATCAAGCCCCGCATAGGGCTCCCTGCTCGGCGGGAAGCCTGCTTCTCCCTCTCCCACTCCCCCTGCTTGTGTTCCCTCTCTCGCTGTGTCTGTCAAATAAATAAATAAATAAAAATCTTTAAAAAAATAAAGTAGGGATGCCTGGGTGGCTCCGTCATTAAGTGTCTGCCTTTGGCTCAGGTCGTGATCTCAGGGTCCTGGGATCGAGCCCCGCATCGGGCTCCCTGCTCCGTGGGAAGCCTGCTTCTCCCTCTCCCACTCCCCCTGCTTGTGTTCCCTCTCTCACTGTCTCTCTCTCTCTCTGTCATATAAATAAGTAGATAAAATAAAATTAATTTCATCTGTTTCTTGTTATGTACTGTCACCACAGCAAGTTCAGGAGAACAGATATGCTCACTTTATGTTTCCCCCGACGGCACTGCTTGAATGCCTCAGACTTACAAGTGCCTGAATGGTGAACCAGAACTTCCGTTTTATATGAGAAACTGAGGCCCAGAGAGGGTGGCAGGTGTGGCTGAGGCCACACAGCAAGTAGGGAACAAAGACTTGGGCCAGTAACCCACCGTAGGACTCCAGCTCCTGGGTACTTACCAGAGGGGCCCCGAGCGGTCGTCTTGGGGACTGAGGACTTTCTGGACAGGGGCACCCGACCTCCCTTGTCACCGGGCTCACTCCGGGTGCTGAGCGGCCGACTGGCCCGGTCTCCTCCAGCCAGTCCCCTGGTTTTGGCAGTGGTCGCTGGAGTGGCTTTGGAGGCGGCTGTGCTGGGGTTAGGGCGAGCCAGGGACTTCCGGGTACGGCTGAGGCCCTCTGTCAGCCGGGCCTGCTCAGGGGGCAGCATCTCGGGGTCCACCATGCAGATGCTGGGTGGGGTGGGCAGCGGTGGGGGGAACTTGAGGGCCTCGGGCAGGGGGTCGCGGCGAGGGACCCCAAAGCCCTCCGTGTCCTCGTCTGAGTCCGCGGGGGCGGCAGGCAGGGGGTCTGAGTCAGACAGGGTGGGCAGGGACTCGCTGACGGACGTGGGTGGCGTCTCCTCAGCCCGTGGAGCGCCGGCCCGCTCCTGGGACCGAGCACTGCTATCGGAGCTGCCGGGGGATGTAGGCGCCAGCGCCACGGGCACAGCCTTTCGGTGCTCGAACTCGCAGGGCGACACCAGGCAGAGGTCCACGTCGTGCGGGGAGGCCGAGCGCCGGACCCGGGGGCCACGAAGTGGGAGGCTCAGCCCCGCCTCGCCCGTGGTGGCCGGAGGCGGCGGCAGCACCTGCTCGAAGGACACGGACAGGGACTCGTCTACCTCCGTGGAGTGCGGGGAGCCCACCTCAGCGGGCAGCGAGGGCGTGGTCACTGTGGGGGAGGCATCTGGCCCAGCCTCCCCGCCGCGCAGCGGGCTCAGCGACAGCCGCCCGCTGCCCTCAGCCGGGCCCTGCTGGGCTCCGGGAGGCGAGGGTGTGCGTGGCCGGGGGGTGCTGGCATCCAAAAGCAGTTCCAGCGCCTTCTCCTCCAAGGCGCTGCTGTCCTCCCCGGCCGGGCTCAGCCCCAGCTCCAGGCTGCTCTCCTGGCTGGGTGTGGCCACCAGCTGGGGGGCTGGGGAACTACAGGTCTCTGCTGGGGGGCTGGCCTCTCCACACCGGAAGGTAGGGGGGCTGCGGGGCCCATTCTCCGCCGGCGGGACCCCTGGCCGGGGGATATTGGGTGCTCTGCGGGGCCTGGGGGCGGCCGGGGCACCCGCTTTCTTCACACTCACTGAAGCAGACGCTGCCCGGCGTACCTCCCGGGGCTGGGTCCGGGGGATGCTGGGCTTGGGGTCCTTCTTCACCTCCCGGGGGACCCTGGCTTCTTTCTCAGCCCTGCGGGGGGCCTGAACCCGAGGCGGGTCCTTCCGGGCCACCCCGGGGCGCTCCTGGGCCGGCCTACTGGGTGCTGTCGTCCGGCCTTCTCTTCTTAAGCTGTCCCGGGAGCCCACGCTTTCCTTGCTCTCGGCTCGTCGAGGCCCCACCAAGTCCTGGGGGGTCACCACGGGCTCCCGCAAGAAGCCCAAGTGCTGCAGGCGAACCAGGCCGTCCAGGAGGCGGGCGGGCGGGGTGCAGCCAGGGAACAGCACGCGCACCACCTTCTCCGTGGGGCCCGCCGGGTGCCACACCAGCAGGGCACACACGGAGGCCAGCGGGCGGTCGGCCCCGGCCGTGGGAGGGTGCAGCACGTACATGTCCAGCCGGCCCACGCCCATCTTCTGGAAGAGCACGGTGGGCTCGGCCGGGAGTGGCCCGCGGTTCAGAGTCAGCGGTGTGATGCCCAGACGGGCCAGGAGGCTCAGGGCCAGCTCCGCCTCGTCCTCGCCGCTCACCAGACGCGAGGCGGCAACACGGGCATTGAGGAACACGACCCCCAGGTTGGGGGAGATGAGCCTGCGAAGCCGGTCGTCCCCAGACCCCCCGCCGGCCGCCGCCTCCTCGCGCTCTGCCAGCTTGCGCCGCAGTAGACTGTTGAGGCCCGGGAGGCTGTCGGCGCCCGCGTGGGTCACCAGCACGGCGTCCACCCGGTCCAGGTGCCGCACCAGCTTCCAAAAGCTCGACTTGGGGTTGGAACCACCATTGACCAGCACGGTGAAACCATTGACGGCGAAGAAGGCGGCGTCGCCGAGGCCGCCGGGGAAGATGTAGCAGCAGGGCCGGGCGAGCCTGAGGAAGCCCACGGACGCCGGCGGCTCAAGCAGCTCAAAGGGAGACGGCGGCTCCAGCGACTCGGCCACATACTCCAGGAACTCGCGCAGGCCCTCGGACGCCGGCAGCTGCACGGGCGGGTTCCACTGCAGCCGGAGCGCGCTGTGGAGGCCGAGCACTTCAGGCGCCAGCTGGGCCCAGTCGCCAAAGGTCGGGCAGGTGATGGTGAGCTTGGGCAGGTCTGCAGGTGGGGGTGTGGATGCCAGGAGATCCCGGATCTGCAGAAGGGGGTAAGGTTAGAAGCCTCCGGGGCCTGGGAGAATCCCTTGCCCACTCCCCGGCACCCTTAGGACAAAACCCAGCCCTCCCCATGGTCCACAGAGACATACGATCCTGCCTCACCACCTGCTTCCCTCCCCCACCCTTTCTCTTACTCTCCCTGCCCCAGGGCCTTTGCACTTGCTGTTCTCTTCCTACAGCACAGCTCCCTCCAGAGAAGACCTTCCACGTCCCCTACCTCTGCATCTGGTTCTTATCTCACCCATCACTCCATCACTCTCATAAATGTGAAAAGGTGGTTTACCAGAGTTTTGCTCATTTGCCCCACCCAGACTAAGGACTCTAGAAAGGACCCTACCCTGCTGGGACCTAGAACCTGGGGTGCCACTTGAAGTCTCTGGGAGGTCTGCTGATCTACAAGCCTAGCCTCAAACCACACACTGCAGTGGGCAAGGGAACTGAGCCCCAACAACAAAAGGGACCGTTCCACAGAAGAGGTGATGGGACGTGGTGGGGGGCAGGTCACTAGGGCCACACAGCCTGATGCGGACAAGCCAGGATTCAGAGCCAGGGGAAGCAGGATGAAGAGGAGGGGACTTACCTCTCTGTCCCCTAGGACCTGGAGGAAGTGGCGGGGCGAGAAGCCCCCTGTCTGGAGTAGCAGCTCCCCTGTCTCTTCCAAGCAGGGCCCAGCCAGCACCAGCAGCTTGTGAGGGGCAGGGTCAAGCAGAAGATTCCGGAGCTGGGGAAGGGGAGACGGTTAAAGCCCCTACTCTGTGCAGTGACAAAGCCTGCACCCCCCCTTGGAATGGCCTCCAACCCCAAATCTACATACAACCACCCCACCCCTGTCCCCAGCCCACTACTCAACAGGAGGCTGGAAGGATACCCTCTGGGCCCTGAGCCCTGCACCCTACCCCAGACAAACTCCTGCTGCTCAACCTAAAGCCAGGCTCCAGTGCCTCCTCTTCCTAGAAGCTCACTTTTCTGGACTCCCTCCAGTCCACTTGTCTCTCTGGCCCAGCCTCAATGCCATGGGGAGGAGAGTATCTGTGTCTGGCTCTATCACCTTCAGAGCTCCCCAAGGAAACAAAATGGAGCATTTTTGATCAGAGGAATTAACCTGTACAAGGGTCTCTAGAGGGGGGTCCTGGGACCCTATCTTGTTCATCTTTCCCATGGATAACTGCGAGAAAAACACAGATGTCCACAAGCTACAAGTATTAAGAAGTCAATTCAGGGGCGCCTGGGTGGCTCAGATGGTTAAGCGTCTGCCTTCGGCTTGGGTCATGATTCCAGGGTCCTGGGATCGAGCCCCACGTCAGGCTCCTGGCTCAGCGGGGAACCTGCTTCTCCCTCTCCCTCTGTCTCCCCCCACTGCTCATGCTCTCCCTCTCTCTCTGTGTCTCTGTGTCTCAAATGAATAAATAAAATCTTTAAAAAAAAAAAAAAAAAAGAAGTCAATTCAGACAGCTCCTGGGGCCCAGTCAGGAGGGAGGCACAAGACGCAAACACCAGTCAAGTCCCACCTTCCTGCCTCCAGACATTCCCTGCTCCATTCCTTCCTCCCAAACTCCAGTCTTTCCAGACTTTACCCGCTCCCACCATCACCCCTGAGGAGGGAATAAGCTGCAGCCAAGGCCATCTGGGGAGGTCTCCTGAAGGAGGGGGCGATGCTAGTGAGTGTCAAGAGGATTTCAAACAGCACAAAGCCAGGGATGCAGGAAGGCAAGGCTTGGGAGGGCGCCGGTCCCAGCAGCCTGCTCCCTCCAGGAGAGGACTATTCCCTACCTCGTCACATAGGGACTTGTCTGATGGGTTCAGGAGGACCAGGGTCTCCAGGGTGTCTCCGCGGTGGTGAAGGCTCCGCTGGCCTGTAGGGGAATCGGGCGCAGTGAGTTTGGGGCTGGGCCATGTGCATGGGGCCGGGCTGTCCCAGTGTCAAACCCTGCCTCCCTATGTGACTCCAGGCAGTCATAAGCCCCTCCAGGACTCTGCTTCCCGGGAACCCCAGCCAGGGGTTATCTGAGGATCAACAGGCACATGGTGGAGCTGCAGGTCAGGATGAGGCAAGAACAGGAAACCTGCCTTGGCAGGCCTCACACTGGAAAGAGCAGGGACAACACGCTTCCACGGCTCACAGGCCCCAATTCACAGCAGTCAGCCCTACGGTGGATGGCACTATCACCCCCATTTTATAGGCAAGAAGCCTGAGCCCAGGGAGGACCAACAAGGCACACCAGGAAGAGGTCAGACATGGGAAAGGACTCTGAGGCAGGACTGTATGAGGATCAAGAAGTGGTAGGTGAGGCCAGAATGAGGGGAGCATGGGGGCAGGGAGGCCTCCTGGGCCACAAAGAAGGGAGTGGGGGTGATTCTGCAATCTGAACCCTGGTCTGCCCCCCAGAGCCCAGATGTTTCAAAAATGGAGCCCCAGGCCTGAGGCTGGGGACCTTTTGGCACTGATCAACCTTTTATCAGTTTATCACATGCTTATTATCATGTACGGACATGGCCTCATTCCGGTGGGGAAACTAAGGCATACAGAGAGGAAGGAGCTGCTACCGTCACACAGAGCAGACGGGATTTCCAGCCCCTGCCCCCTCGATCCTGTGAGGGGTCAGGAAGCCACCAGGAACGGCTAGGACAATGAGGCAAAGGACACTTCCTTCCCCTCCTACAGCAGTCTAGGGCTGACTCAACAGGCTGGCTGAAGCAAGAGGGGCTGCGGGTGACAGGTGGAACCCGCCCAGCAGCTGTTCTGTGCGGTGGGTCACCCAGGCATCCCGAACCCTTCCTTGATCTTGCTCCTTTCCCAGCTCCCCATCTACTGAGCACCTACTGTGCACCCAGCCCTGTACAGGGCTCACAGCCACGAGCCAGACACAGTCCCTGCCACACAGGGCCCACACTCCACCCTTCAGGCCCACTCAGCAGCCCCTCACTTTCCAAATATCTTCTCACTTTGCCTGGGCCCTTCCCTCCACTTGACACACCAGTCCCAGATGCCTTTCATCCAAAGAACCCACTCCTGGAGGTCGCCCTGTCCCCCACCCCTCAGCTGCCTCACCTGCAAAATGGTAACAAAAACACGAGGTCCTGTCTCGTGTAGAGTTGATGACCAAGGGAGTTAGCGCCGGGTCAGGACCCGCCCCTGCTCCACACACTGTAGATCGCAGCTATATTATTACTGCTGTTTACAGCGATACCTGACCCCCCATGCCTGGCACATAGCGGGCACTCAGAGAACACCTGCCCAATGAATGAGTGGAAGGGGAGCAGCTGAGGCATGCAGGGTCTCCAGTCTCACCTTTCACGATGCTGGAGAAGGTGGCAGAGTGCCGGGACACGAAAACCTTGAGCTGCTCATCAAGGCTGCAAATGCCAGGGTCAATGTCCCAAGACCGGATGCCTGTTGGGGGCAAGGGGGGCAGGAGAAGTGAGGCAGGGAATCAGCTGGGCTCCTCTGTTCCCAGAATAGTTCAGTAACTAGCATCTGGCAGTAGGAGCAATCCCAGCCCCTCCCCTCAACCTGCCCCCCAGTGCAACAGCCTGGAGACTCAGAACCACCCAAAGTGTCCTTGGATCTCTCTGCATCCGCGTCAAGGAACCCAAAGCGTAACTCGGCATTTCACAGAGAAGACTCAACATCAACAAGAAAGCTCCCACCTCCTAAACAGTCATCTCAACCCCTCCATCATCTCCCCCACCCCCACCAGTGGTCTCACAGCTCCTCCACCCAGCCAGGGCCAAACATGCTCCCACCTCTTGGCCTTTGCGCCAGCGGCTCCCATTCTCAGGATGCCCTTCCCTCTGCCTCTCTAACCTCAGGTCCTCAGCCCTTTGCATCCTTCTGAGCACTTCTGACAGCAGGTGAGTTTAAAACTTGTTCCATCTCCTCGCCCATTTTGGGTCCATCCCCCTACCAGACTGTTGGCCCTGTGAGAGCAGAGCTGAACCTGCCTGTGGTCCCCACACTATCCCTGCGCGTGGGGCCGCGGGGAAGGGGCCAGGAGAACCAGGCACAGACGACGACACTGCCAAGCACAAGAACAGAAGTGTGCGTTGCCTTCCCATTTTTACAGGCGCCAGACCGCAGGCCCTGCCCGTCTGATGGGAGGGAGGGGGGAAATGAATGACCTCCAAACACGGTGGGGGGTGCACCACACCCGCCGGGCCACCGTGCCAAGTGGCTGCAGGTGAACCTTGCAGGTGCACCTATGACTCACCTCCCCAGATGCCAAATCCCCTGGGCACGCCGCGCCCACCCACACCCCAATTAGCAAGCTCCCTGTGGAGCAACAGAAAGTGGGCCCCGGGGCTCCAGGCCCAGCCTCTCCACCCCTGCTCCTTCTTCCAGGACGTCTAGGCTGCTAAGACCAGGGAATTCGAGGCGACCCCACCCTCCCCCCGGCAGGCGGGAAGCGGAGCCGTCGTCTGTGTTGCCCAATCACGCGGGTCCCAAAGCCCAGGCCCGTGTCCCGTCCCTGAGCTGCACCCCGGTCGGGGCGGGGCAGCCCAACCCAGGCCCGGGCGCCGCCTCCTCCGTGGGCACCCAAGGCTTCAGCCCGCGCCGTGCGCCTAACGACGAGGAAGACCGAGCCTCCTGGCCCCAGGATCCCGCCGCCCCCCACCCTCTCCCCGCCCCCAACCCGGCCGCCCCACCCCCCGGCCCTCGGGCCGAGACGCGCGGCCGCGCCCGCCTCCCGCACCCCGCGCCCCCAGGCCGGCCCGACCTCGTTCGAGCTCCTCCAACACATAGGCAAGCAGCCCCGAGCACCCGCACTCGCCGCCCACCACGAGCAGCAGCGAGCTCGGCGCCTGGGGCGCCCCGGGGCCCGCCGCCGCTGCCGCCGCCGCCATCTTCGCGCCGCACTGACGCTCCGAGCGCCCACCCCGCTGGCCCCGCCCCTTAAAGGGGCCGAACCGGAAGAAGACCCCGCCCGGAAGCCCCCTCGCCCCTCGTCTTGCCCCTTCGGCCCTTTCTGGTCTTGGGAGGTGGGGACGGGAGCACCGAAGTGGTTGGCAGATTCTTGGCTCTCCACTTTGGCCACCCCCTCCCAAAAGATCATTCCCTCGTCCGTCCGTCCATCCATCCATCCATCCATCTATCCATTCATTCAACAAGCTTTGACTGCATGCCTACCACGTGCTCCCCGGGAACTCATCACATCACAGTAGGCCCAGTCAGAACCAGGTCCACATGCTTCTAGCTCCCTGGGTCAGGGCTTGAACAGAGAAGAGAAAGGTATCTTATAGCTAGGGCTTTAAGGGATGTGTAGGAGTTTGCCAGGTATGAGTGGTGGGACAAGAGCATATGAAGCAGACGTTAGAGCACGTGTAAAGTTTTAAAGGTAGGAAAGTACATTCCGGAGCACTCTGGGTCCTGGAGCAGGGTAACATGCTTGCACCTATGTGCCAGACATTTTACTCCGTTAGCTCATTGAATAAATCTGTGAGGTAGGTAATGTTATTATGGTATTTCAGAGGAGAAGAAACAGAGGCTTGGAGAAATGAAGTCATCAGCTCCTTAAGTGGTAGAACAGAGCTGAACCCAACCAAGTGAGTCTGATTCTAGATCCAGCCTGTGGCAGGCACTGACTGCCTGTCTCACATGGGTACCCCTCCTTCCCCAAACAATCTCATTCAACCCTTTTTAAAACGATTTTATTTATGGGGCGCCTGGGTGGCTCAGTCGTTAAGCGTCTGCCTGCGGCTCAGGTCATGATCCCAGGGTCCTGGGATCGAGCCCCACATCGAGCCCCACATCGAGCCCCACATCGGGCTCCCTGCTCCATGGGGAGCCTGCTTCTCCCTCTCCCACTCCTTCTGCTTGTGTTCCCCTCTCTCGCTATGTCTCTCTCTGTCAAATAAATAAATAAAATCTTTTTTTTAAAGATTTTATTTATTTATTTGAGAATGAGAGAGAGAGAGAGAGCACATGAGAGGGGGGAGGGTCAGAGGGAGAAGCAGACTCCCGGCCAAGCAGGGAGCCCGATGCGGGACTCGATCCCGGGACTGCAGGATCATGACCTGAGTCGAAGATAGTCGCTGAACCAACTGAGCCACCCAGGCGCCCAATAAATAAAATCTTTAAGAAAAAAGATTTTATTTATTTATTTGAGAAAGAGCTCGCGTGCGCTTGCGCACAAGCAGGGGGAGGAGCAGAGGGAGAGGGAGAAGCAGACTCCCCACTGAGCAGGGACTCCCCCTACCTCCAAGCGGGGCTCCATCCCAGGACCCTGGGATCATGAACTGAGCCAAAGGCAGCTGCTTAACCAACTGAGCCACCCAGGCGTCCCTCATTCAATCTTCCAAACTATGGTGGCCACTATTTTAAAAATTAAGTTGCATTAAACTTTTTGATGATTGCCTGTGCTCAGGAAGGGCTCTGCTGTCCCTCTTGGGAGTGAGGTCTCCATCTCTGGAGGTATACAAGACAGAAATGAAAAGCCCTGAGAAATATGATCGGCCTCCTGCTGCCCTTCATTATCTAGGGTTGTTCAGCCCAACTTCCTCCCTGGTCAGTGTAGAACAGTCGCTGGCCATGTGCTGTCTAACGTTCTAGTACTCCACTTCCTCTCTCTCTTTTTGGCCCTGGCATTCTTCCTCTATCCCAGTCCCTCCTTCTTAGCTCCCTCCCCTGTGTCCTGGCTGCTGGTGATTTCTTCCATTAGTGCTATGAACAATAATAGGAGTGGGAGTGTCTATGTCAGGCTTTAGCTCACCTGTCAGGCTGGGAGCTCAGTTGGAGGTTGGGCCAGGCAGAGACCTCTCTGAAGCCCTGACCTTTTGCAAGACAAGGCTGAGTATCCCGGAAATGCATGATAAAGGCTTGTGGAATGGGGGTGAAAAGCCCATTTGTCCACCATTCATTTATTCCTTCATGTGTACTTATTGAGTTAGGACTTGAATCCAGGACCTTCTGACTGAAATCTATGCTCTTCCTCCTGCCCAAGGCTGTGAGTTATGATTGTTGCTATTAATCCTAGTTTGTCTTAAAGGGCCCTGAAGTGTGAGGATGTTCTCCACCAGGGTGTCTGATTTGGGAGGAAAGGTCCTCCCCAAGGACTCTGGGGGCTGATGTTCTCAGTGTTCTGGAGTCCTGAGGTTTTTCTGTCCCGGAGTGTCATCCAGGTTGATGAGCCCCGTATGGGAAATGTGGGGAGCATCCCCCCAGAGATGAAGCATCTGGGGGAATCATTTCTGAAATCCCAGGCACCAGAGTCAGGTCACTACCCTCCTGCTTTTGTCTACACCCAGCTCCATGCCTGTTTCAAGGTCATCCATCCCTAGAGGGATCAGATGATAGCATTTGTGGGGAAAATGGAGCCCTTAGCCCTCAAGACTGCTGGACACTCTTGTTTTCCTACCCTGGCAGTTCTTTTTTTTTTTTTTTTTTTAACATTCTTCTTGAGGTTTTTGGGTTTTTTTTTAAAGATTTTATTTATTTATTTGACAGAGAGACATAGCGAGAGCAGGAACACAAGCAGGGGGAGTGGGAGAGGGAGAAGCAGGCTTCCCGCTGAGCAGGGAGCCTGTTGTGGGACTCGATCCCAGGACCCTGGGATCATGACCTGAGCCGAAGGCAGACGCTTAACGACTGAGCCACCCAGGCGCCCCATCATTCTTCTTGAGGTTTAACATAAGGCATGGGCAAGTTCATAAATGTCTAAAGTGGAGATTGACAAGGGTGACGAACCCTCTGGTCAGGATCTAGGACATGCCCAGCTCCTGGAAGTTGCTTGGACTTTCCAGTTGACGTTCCCCTCCCTCAAGGCAACCACTGCCCTGACCTTTGTCATTATAGGTGAGTTTTACCTGGTCCTGAACTTCACATAAATGGGATCACAGAGGGTGTCCACTCTTGGATCTCGCTTCTCTTATGGTGAGGAGCAAGTGTTGCTCCTTTTCGTGGCTAGGTAGTGTTCTCTGGTACCATTTTTATGTTCCAGCAAAATACATACAACATATAACTTATTTATTTATTTTTTTTAGATTTTATTTATTTATTTGACAGAGAGAGACAACGAGAGAGGGAACACAAGCAGGGGGAGTGGGAGAGGGAGAAGCAGGCTTCCCGCGGAGCAGGGAGCCCGACGCGGGGCTCGATCCCAGGACGCTGGGATCATGACCTGAGCCAAAGGCAGACACTTAACGACTGAGCCACTCAGGCACCCCCAACGTATAACTTATTTTAACCATTTTAAAGCATATAATTCAGTGACATGTAGTACATTTAGTTCACAATGTCGTGCAACCTTCACTGATACCAGCTCCAGAACATTAGCATCCGCTGAAAAGGAGACCCCATTCCCATTAGCCATCACTCCCCATTCCCCTTCCCCCAGCCCCTGGCAACCAATACTCTGCTTTCTATAGATCTGTCTGTTCTGTACATTTCATACACTATGTGGCCATTTCTATCTGGCTCCCTGCACTCAGGATATTGTTTTCAAGGTGCGTCCATGTTGTATCCACGTATGACCCCTTTATTCCTGACATCTGGTTTATCCCTTCATCCATCAGTGGACATTTGGGTGATTTATACCTTTTTGCTATTGCGACTAGTGCTGCTGTGGTGAACATTCGTGTCCAAGTTTTTGTGGAATACCAGCTCTCCATTCCCTTGTGTATATGCCTAGGAGTGGAATCGCTGGGTCACGTGGTAATTCTATGTTTAGTTTTCTGAAGAGCTGCCAGACCCGTTTCCCATGGCGGCTGCACCGTTTCACGTTCCCGTCAGCAATGTATGAGGGTTCCAATGCCTCCACGTCCTTGCAAACACCTGGATATTATCATCATCGTCGTTACTATTCTTGTTATTAAAACCTCTGGGTACCAGTTTTTCACCGTTTGTCCATTTCACCTGTCGGTGGGCGTTTGGGTTGGTTCCTGTTTGGGGCCCTAGTGGATAAACTTGTTTTGAGCCTCTTTTGTACATGTCTTTTGGTGACTATACCTCATTCTCCCCCCAGTAAATGCCTAGGGGGGCTGGCTGGGAGGTGGGGTAAGAGATGGCCTGACTGTTTTCCCAGGTGGTCTGGGAGGGAGGCTGTGCTACCACCATCCTCAGCAACACTTTAATTTCAGACTTTTTAATTTTTGCCTTTCTTCCCTCTGTCCTCTACCCCTCTCACCAATGCTGTACATCTGATCCATTAAGTATGTGTGTTGAGAACACTAGTTCTGGGTGCTGGGGAGGGGGAACAAAACTGCTGGTCCTGGGTGCACATCACTCCCAGTCTGAGACTGAAGGGAGCCTGAGGCCCCGGGGGCTGTACACTCTATGTGTTAGTTAATTTCACCCTTGCAACAATTTGGGACAAAGTCTCTGAGTAAACACATTTAATAAATGGGCAAGTGAGATTTGGAGAGGTCAAGGGGCAGATTCAGTGTTCAGCACCCTGGCCGGGATGTGAACCCAGGACATCTGACTCCAGGCCCTGCAATATTCATTCATCATTCATTTGTTCATTCATCCCCTCCAGAAACACTTCCTGACAACTCTTCTGTGTCCCTAAGAGGTCCCAGTCTGGTTCCCAAGGAGACCTCAGTATGCAGGAGGAAGAGCTGTCCACGGATGTCCCCCAGCCCTGGGGAGTCAGGGTTGGGCTGGAGGTGGGTCTGGGAGCTGGAAGAGTTGGGAGTAGAGGAGTGAGGGCTTTGTCTGGGGAGACAGAGAAGGTATCCTCGAAAAAGAGGCATTGGAGCTAGGGTTTTGAAGAGTGCACAGGAGTTCATCAGGCAGATGATGTATTCATTAATTTGACAAACACCTCCAGCCAAATCCTCTGTGCCAACCTCACCCTAGCCTATTCCCGAGGAGTCCCCAGGCTGGGGGGTGTCAGAACCAGATGCAGACTCCCCAAAAGGTCATGGATGAGGGGCAAGGAGAGGTAGAGCATAGAGATGCCCTGGAGGAGAGCAACATGGGTGCTCTTCAGGGGGCCAGCAGGGGTCTCCTGGGAGGAGGGTGTGGCTCCAATTCGCTCCCCCCAGAGCAGAAGCAGCAGGTGCTGAATGTTTTTGCTTTGGAATGTATTGCTTGGGTTAAATGAGGCCAAGATGACATGATTCTGCCTCAAAGAGATGCTTGGGCCTGGTCCAAGCCACCTCCCAGCAGTGGAGCTTCAGTTTCCCCATGTGAGATATATGGGAGGAAAAACAACTAACCCCTCCCTGTGGGCCTGGTTGTGTAGTGGTGATGGAGGAGGACTGATTTGTGTTGCTTGTGGGTGGAGGTCCATGCATCTGAGACCTTTGAAAGCTGTGAATGGAACAGGGAGGTCCCAACCAGATCTGGAGAGATCTAGGAGGACTTCCTGGGGGAAACAGCACTTGAGTCAGGACCCGAGGGAGGAAGGAGGAGTTGAGCGCAAGTATGGGACGGTGCGAGGAGCAGCTGGAGGAGGAAGACACTTCCTGTGGGGGAGAACAGCATGTGCAAAGGCCCTGAGGCCAGAACAGACTGGGTGTGTTGGAAGACTACAAGACCACACAGTGTCTGGGTGGGGTGACTAGAAAATGCAAGAAGGTTTGGCCAGGGAGGCTGGTGGGAGTTGGGCCACATAGGGCCTCCGGGTCACAGGAAGATGTGTGGATTTTAGTCTGAAGGCCACGGGGACCCGTGGAGAGTGTGGGAGCAGAGGGGACATGGAACACGAACTGTAAAAAACGACTGTGAGCTGGTTCCAAGCATTTTATAAGATTAACACATGTCACTACCCATTCTATTGTACAGGTAAGGAAACAGGACTTGACAGGGTAAGTGACGTGCCCAGGATCACACAGCACGTGGCAGACCTAGGATTTGAATCCAGATGCCCTCAGTTTTAGGGGCTAGGCTCGTGAACACTTAGCCAGGAGCAGCCTGGTCCGGCTGGTGGCCAGCTTGCCATCAGTTCATTCTGCAAAAAAGTCAAGATGCGGCGCGGGGAGGAGGGAAGTTGTGAGTGGAGGAGGCTGCATTTTGTTTGTTTATAATCCCGTCCTCTGCGAGGACCCTCAGTCCCTCCCGCAACCCCACCCTATTAACGCAAAGACGCCGCCAGAAATGGCGATTTCCTCCCCTCTGCTCCCACCTGCACCCGATCCGCCCAAACTCCACCCCCAAGACGGATTGGACGAGACGGCGTGGCGGACACCCAATGGTAGCTCAGGATACAAGTTCCCGCCCCTTCCTCTCCCTCAGGCCACTCCCCAACCCCGCCTCAGGGCGGGTCCTAGATTGAGAGCGAGTGGGAGGGAGGTCGCTCGTTGAACCCGTTTAGGTCCCTGGTTTTTGCAGAGGACCATGAAGTGGGTGCTTCGAACCAATATTGAGCACGTCATCTTCAGAAATGACGTGCGTCCCTTCCTTCCTCCCACACACGGTGTGTGGAGTGTACCTTGTGCGCCAGACCCTGTCCCAGGCCAGCAGCGGTCCTGCTTTCAGGAGCTCCAATGCTTCAGTGTTCTCAAGAGGGCGGAGCGCTCCCTAATTTTTAATACCAGATTCATTCATTCATTATTCCGCTTGACATATGTTTCTTGAGCAGGAGGTGACCTGCCTGGATGGCTTGCAGTCTTGGAAGCTGGTCAGAGGGGACAGAGATGGGTCCTGACCCGGCTTCCCACCCCAGGCAGCGCCATGTCCTTCCATCCAGACCTGAACCAAATCAAACGGTCACCATTGTATTCGCATCTCCCATTCCACTAATGACCAGACCGGAAACGCAAAGTTGAGGACGACATAGGGGTCAAGGGTGCAGACCAGGTTCAAATCCCAACTATGTCCCTCCCCAGTTGTGTGGCTGCCCTGTACCTCACTTTCCCCATCACTTGAACTCCTATCATAACAGCCTCTGCCCGGTAGGGTCTCCGTGGAAATTAAATGATTTAAAGCATGAAGCAGGATCCAGTCCAGCCCGTGCTAAACTCTCAGCTGGTTAGCTATTCTTGAAATTTATTATCTTTCTTTGGAAATCGACTGGCCACAGGTAGCTCTCTTGAGTAGACAGCTGGCAGTAACCCAGCTGGGGTCTTCCCAGGGAGACCACATCCAACCCCAGACCTGTTTTCTGATGCATCGATTTTAACCCCAGTAAAGTTGACATCCTGTTCCTGAACATAATTAAACATTGATTCATTTGGACTTTGCAGTTCTCCTTTTGCATTCTGAATCAGTGTGCGTATATCTGAGTCTCAACATTTTCATAGGACCCCAGAGTACTTGGGAGCTCTGGGCATGAGGGGCTGACACAGCCCTGCCTGACAGTGCCTTAATGGTAGTCCTAGAAGCATGAGAGGCTGAAGCCCTGAGTTCAAGTCCAGCTGTGCCTCATACTGACTGTATAGCTTGGGCAAATACCTGGGCATCTCTGATCTGCAGTTTTCCCACTTG
The DNA here is from genome assembly GCF_002201575.2 of Neomonachus schauinslandi. Lineage (NCBI taxonomy): Eukaryota > Metazoa > Chordata > Mammalia > Carnivora > Phocidae > Neomonachus > Neomonachus schauinslandi. The sequence continues at coordinate 201,970,487 of NC_058403.1, forward strand.
TCAAAAGTGAGAGCATCAAGGTCCCTTGTCGAATGTTCTTAGCCACCCATACCCTCCACCCTGCCATGTATGGGTACAAGTCCACCGGTCTCCAGTCGATCTGTAGTGGGCAAGCAAGATTCGAAGGGGTGGCATGAATGAGGGTGCAGCCCTGGGCTGGGGCACAGGGAGGGACTTGTTTGGGGACAGTGGTGGCAGCAGGGGACTGGAGGCTGGAGAGGGCAGAGGCTTTAGGTTCCTCCTGATCCCTCCCCTGGGCTGGACCCAGGGCCAACGGTGGACGAGCCTCACATACTCTTGGCATTCTCACATTGGACATAGAACCACCTTCGCTTCCAGAGTCATTTCTTTGTGCTCCAGTTTTCCTCATCTGTAAAATGGAAATGATTGTACATACTTGGGGGGATGGCATGTAAGGTATACAGGGAGAGCCCAATAATTATTGAGAGGAAGTCTTTGTTTGTTTTAAACTATCATTTTAGGGGATTTGGGAGTATAGGGATTAAGGACCTCAATGGGCTGCCTGGATTTGAATCCCAACTCTGCCGTTCACCTGCTATGTGACCTTGGGCACGTGGCTCACATTTTTGCTCTGTTTCCCTCTCTGTAAAATCGGTTAAGAGGATTAAATGAATGAGCATTTGTAGAGTTCTGCGTGGTGCCAGGCTCCCCTTGAGAGGGTTCTTGCCTGCAAGTGGCCCTCAGCCTTGGGTCGCCCTTTGGCCCAGTGCTGCCACCTGCTGGTTACTCTAGAGACTTTGGGCTGAGCCCGGCCTCCGAGCCTGGAGCCCTGCCCCCCTTCCTCTGGACCTGTCTCATCTCTTGATCCATTCATCTCTTTTTATTGTCCGGCCTTCTCAAGCCAATCCAACTCCTCACCTCTTTGAGTTAGTCCCTTACTAGAGCCCTGCAGGTCAGGGCTGGGAACTTGCCAAGGGCCAGCACTGCCCTCGTCCCATTAGTTCTCTAGGAAATAATTATTTTTTAATTCCTATTTTGTAAGTAATACACCAAGATTGCCCTCATTGATTTCTCTTTGTGATCACTGGCCTGAGGGCCCCAAGTAGGTCCAGCAAGAGGTACAGCCTCAGAGCATTTGTACTCACCATGTCCTCTGCCAGGAATGCCCTTCCTCCAATTCCCACTGTCCTTAGCGAGATGTCCTCACTCTCCAGCTTCCATCCTTCCAGAAAGCCTTTCCCAACATCCCAATCACAGCCTCCTTCCCCCTAATCCCTCTCCCTTCCTTTGCCCCTGCCCTGCCCTTAGAAATTTGGTTCTACTGCCCCACATCCCCTTCCAGACTTCAGATGGGCCCCCAGACTTTGGGTATTACATGCATGTGGGTATGGATCCTGGCTGTGTTCGTTTAATGAATGAGTACATGAACATCTGTATTTAAGAAATGACTTATTCTTTTTTTTTTAAGATTTTATTTATTTATTTGACAGAGATAGAGACAGTGAGAGAGGGAACACAAGCAGGGGGAGTGGGAGAGGGAGAAGCAGGCTTCCCGCTGAGCAGGGACTCGATCCCAGTGACCTGAGCCAAAGGCAGACGCTTAATGACTGAGCCACCCAGGTGCCCCAAGAAATGGCTTATTCTAAGAGTTGGTGCAACTTCACTTCACATCCCTCCAACCTCTCAGGAACTTGGTCTTCCTGTCTATAAAATGAGCATACTATTTTGCCCACCTTACTTTGCAAAGGATTAAGGGAAATAGCATTTATCAGGCATTCAGCACATTGCCAAGCACACAGTAGGCTTTCTGGAACCACGTGACTATTCTTTCCCTCTCCATTCAGGAGAACCTTGAATGCAGGATCACCTATTTCTATCTACTTCATCTCCTTCAGTACTCCTCCACTCCCCACCCCACCCCAGTACCCAAGGCCATTGACAACAGAAACGTGGGGAGAAGAAGATGAGAATGTATGGCTGTCCCAAAGGCTCTGAATTCCATGTTCCCTGCACTTACCATTGCTTGCTGCCCTGCTAACAGGGACTACAGTTGAGGATGGACAAACATGTGAAAGGTAGACCCCTGGGTTTGAAGTCTTGGTTTTGGTCCTCAGAGCCAGGTGGCTCTTCAACCTATGTCTACACTCTGGCCGCAAGTGGCCATACCCCATCTCATGTTGATCCTATCCATTTGTATCACCAGCCCAACCTCTCCCCTGAGTTTCAGACTCAAATATCCAAACTGCACTGGGTATTCCCATTGGGTGCCTTGCAGGCATTTCCAACTTAGCAAGTCCAAAGCACAGATCTGTTTCTCACCCTGAGATCTGCCACTTCTCCATTAGTATGGTGGTTGGCTCCACCATCACTCAGCCTCCCAGACCCCCAAATCTGGACTCATTTTTGTCATTTCTCTTCCCTTACCCCGACATGTCCAGTTCATTGGCTGGTGCTTAAGGCTCAGACTCCAGAATGAACCTGAACCATCCCTTCATTCCCATAGGCCCTGTCACCTACCACCGGGATGCTGCCCTGGCCTCCCATCACCTACACTCCTGCTCCCTTGGCAGTCTCAGAAGGATTCTTTTTTTTTTTTAATTTAAATTCAATTAGCCAACATATAGTACCTCATTAGTTTCAGATACAGAGTTCAGTAATTCATCAGTTGCATATAACTCCCAGTGCTCATCACATCACGTGTCCTCCTTAATGCCTGTCATCCAGATACCCCATCCCCCCACCAACCTCCCCAGGGATTCTTTTTTTTTTTTTTAAGATTTTATTTATTTATTTGACAGAGAGAGACACAGCGAGAGAGGGAACACAAGCAGGGGGAGTGGGAGAAAGAGAAGCAGGCCTCCCACTGAGCAAGGAGCCTGATGCGGGGCTTGATCCCAGGACCCTGGGATCATGACCTGAGCCGAAGGCAGATGCTTAATGACTGAACCACCCAGGCGCCCCTCCTCAGGGTTTCTTCACTTGATCTTAGCCAAAAGGCCGAGGAAGTCAGATCATGTCCCTTCTCTGCTGAAAGCCCTCTTTCACGGCTCCCATTGCCCTTTGAATAAAACCCACACTCTTTCCTGTGGCCAGGAGAGAGACCCTACATGGTCTGTATACACCCCCATACCCCTGCCCACCTCCTCCTCCTCCCTCCCTCCCTTCCTCCCTCTGACATACTAGCTCATTCACATTTATGGAGTGCCTACTGTGTGCTGAAACCATTCTTGGCACAGGGGGGTCACCCCCCACTGGTGCAGGTGGGGCATCAGTGAGGAGTCCAGGGGTGGGGGAGACATGGGTGAGAATGAGGCCTCAGTGACAATAAGATGCCCATGGAGCCTCAGGTCCTGCTGAACCTATGTTCTTCCCCAAAGGGAGGAGGCCCAATCTCTCCCTCCCATTCACTCTTGGCATAGAAGATGGGCAAGTTGGGCCTCTCTTTCTGTCTTAGACCCTTACCCACACCCCCAAGCCCCTCATAGCCCCTACCCATCTCCCTTCTCTCTCACTCTGTTCCAGCCACACCAGCTTCCCTGATATTCCTCCAATACACCAGGCATGGGCTCTTCTCAGGGCCTTTGCACCTGCTCTGCTGTCTTGAATGCCTCTCCCCCGTCTCTCCCTTTGCCTGGTCCTTCACCTCCTTTGGGTCTCAGCTCATGTGTTCCCTCCTCCACAAGGCAGTTATCCCATCCTCCATCATTCTTCTCTATCATGGGACCCTTCCTATTTTCCTCATAATTTTCCTTGATTTCTTCTGTGCATGGTTATTTGTTTGTTTCCAACTTTTGTGCTAGGAACCATGTCACTCTGTAGAACCTGGTGATAAGAGTAATTCCCAGCATCCAGATAGTGCCAACAAATGCTTGCTGAACAAATTGACTGACATCTGATTTATATCTTTCCCCTCTGTGGAACTTTGTACAGTACAAGAAACATCAGATATACCCAATAAGGACTGGGAATTTCTTTGAAGACCAAGCACGGTTGCCCTGGCTTGGGCTCTAGAAGAAGCTCTGCCCATTCCCCATTAAAAAGCTGAGCTCAGGGGCGCCTGGGTGGCTCAGTCCTTACGTGTCTGCCTTTGGCTCAGGTCATGATCCCAGGGTCCTGGGATCGAGCCCCGCATCAAGCTCCTTGCTCAGCGGGAAGCCTGCTTCTCCCTCTCCCACTCCCCCTGCTTGTGTTCCCTCTCTCCTTGTGTCGCTCTCAAATAAATAAATAAAATCTTAAAAAAAAAAAAGCTGAACTCAATAGGTGCTGTGGAGAGGGAACTTTCTCATCTAAAGCTCTTGGCATAGGAGATGGGCAAGTTGGACCCCTGGGGATTGCTAGGAGCTCATTGGTTGGGAGATGTGTGTGTGTGTTTGTGTGTGTGCATGTGCTCGTTTTTGGTGTGTGTGGGTCTCTTCCCGTGTGTGTGCATGGAGGGGGGGAGGACTTGTACTTCTCACCAGTCTGTGTACTGTCTCCCATTATTTGTCTTTCAGTGACTTCTCTGTGGATTTCATAGGATGGTAAAGAGAATGAAACATCAGAAGCCAAGAGAAGAGAGGTGGAAAGACAGAGGGTGAGTATGAGTTTGCAGAAGATTTGAGTGCAGATGCATAGTAAGAGGAGCCAGGGAAAGAGGGAGTTGCAGAAAAAAGAGTGCAAGAGAAAGATGGAGGCAGCATGGCATAATTAAATGGAGGGTTGGTATAGCTCAAATAAATAGCTTTGGAATTAGCAGAGCTGTTGGTGGGGGCAAAATGGGACAGTGGAGCTTAAAAATTAATTGGATCTGAATGATCAGTTTATCAGAGACTTTGACAGAGGGAGATGACATGTGGGTAAAAGAGGGCAGAACAGGAGAGACCAATGCATATCGAACATATTGAGAGAATGTAATTCACATTAAGAGATTAAACAAGAAAAGTTATATAGGCATCCCAATTGATTCAGGAAATGTAATTGCTAAAATTCACCACCCATGTGTGATAAAAGCAAAAAATCCTAGCAAATGGGGAAGAGAAGTGGACCACTTTAACTTGATTTTTCCATTAAAAACCTCCAGTGGCGGTGGGGGGGGAGCACCTGGGTGGCTCAGTAGGTTAGGCATCTGACTCTTGGTTTAGGCTCTGTTGTGATCTCCCCATTGGGGCTTTGTGCTCAGTGCTGAGTCTGCTTCAGAGTCTCTCTCCCTCTCCCTCTCACCCAGGCTTTTGCTCTCTGTCTCTCAAATAAATAAATAAATAAATAAATAAATAAATAAATAAATAAATAAAATCTTAAAAAAAAAAACCTCAGCAGATATATTTAGTGGTGAATATTGAAATGTTCTGTTTAAGATGGGCAGATAAGGCAAGGATGTCAGTTACCATGGTGTGTGAGATTGTACTGAAGGTACTGGCCTGCGCCACAAGGCAGGAAAAACAAATGAAAGGTCCAAGAATTGGTAAGGAGGAAATAAAAGTGTCTTATTTTCTTTCCTGCAAAGGAAAAGATAGGTTAAGTTGAAGAATTTTAAATTAAATCCATAGACACAGAAAGCAGATTGGTGGTTGCCAGGGGCTGAGGGAGAGGAGATGGGAAGTGACTGCCAATGGGGACGGGTTTCCTTTTGGGGTGATGGAAGTGTTTTATTACTAGATAGAACTAGTGGTTGCACAATATTGTGAATGTAAAAAATGCCACTGAATTGTACACTTTAAAATGGTTAAAATGGTAAATTTTATTATGTGTATTTTACAGCAATAAAAAAAGGAACTTAAAATTAAGAGCTTCCTAGATACTCCTGCTCCAGGACGTGGAGCATAATTTCCTCATCTTGAGGGTGGGCTGGGCTTAGTGATTTGCTTACAAAGAGCAGAGTAGGGAAAGAGAAAAAGAATAACTTGACAGTGGATAAACTTGGCAGACAGCATCTTACTCAGACGATCAAGGTTAACATCCCCTGCGATATCATGTGGGCATCAAGGAACTCCGGTGACAATGAGAGAACCCCATCTCTTCAATCTTCCCCCAAAGCCCATAACCCCAGTCTAATAATGAGGAAACATCAGATAAACCCAAATCAAGGGAATTTCTGCAAAATACCTGATGAGTACTCTTTAAGTGTGTCCAGGTCATGAATAATAAGGAAAGACTAAGAAACTCACAGATAGGCAGAGACCAAGGAGATAAGATGACTAAAAGCAGTGTAAGGTCCTGGATTGGATCATGGACTAGGAAGAGAACATTAGTGGAAGAACTGGTGATATATAAAGTTTACAATTTAGTTAATAATAAGTGCCAATGTAAATGTTTTCCTTTTGACATGTATATCCTGTAACCACATTAGATGTTAACATTAGGGCAAGTTAGGTGAAGAGTATATAAAAATACTCTGTACCTTTTTACAGTTCAGTGCCTCTACAACTTTTCTGTATGTCTAAAAATTTTCCAAAATAAAAAGTTTATTTAAAACATTGAGAGACTCCGTTCAGAAAATGATACCAGAAATAGAATGGAAACAAGCCACAAAATTGGAGATTTTTTTTTACAACACACATTAAACCAACAAAGGATTCATATGTAATATGGTTAAAGAACGCACATCAGTAGGAAATGACAGCACATTTTATTTTTTTTTAAAGATTTATTTACTTATTTGAGAGAGAGAGAGAGAAAATATATGGGGGGGGAGGGGCAGAGGGAAAGAGAGAGCGAGAATCTCAAGTAGACTCCCTGAGCCAAAATCAAGAGTCAGACTCAAAAAAGAAAGAAAAGAAATAAAGAAAGAAGAAAGAAAAAAAGAAGAAAGAAAGAAAGAAAGAAAGAAAGAAAGAAAGAAAGAAAGAAAAGAGTCGGACTCTTAACCGACTGAGCTACCCAGGCACCCTTTTTTATCCATTTTTAAAAATGTGACTATTGGGGCATCTGGGTGGCTCAGTCGATTGGGTGTCTGAGTCTTGATTTCAGCTCAGGTCATGATCTCAGGGTTGGGCTCTGCACTCAGCGGGGAGTCTATTTGAGATTCTCTCTCTCCCTCTCCCTCTGCCCCTCTCCCCCTCATATGTGTGCTCTCTCTCTCTCAAGTAAATAAATAAACAAAATCTTTTAAAAAACAGATTAAAAACTTGAACAGGCATTTCACCCTAAGAAGAAACCAATAATCACATGAAAAGTTCCCCCTCGTGAGCAATAAGAAAGGAATCAAAACCAAAAGGAAGCAACAGTTCTCCCCCTCCATTTTGGCATGATTCAAAAACTGGGAGTATTCCAAGTGTTGATAAGGGTGTGGAGCAACTGAATGCTTATATGGTGCGAGTGTGATAAAAATAGTTGGAGGCATGTCAAAAAACAATTTGATGTTATCTTGTAAAGCTGAGCATGTGGGTGTCCTACAATCCAGCCGTCTTACCCATGTGCACTAGCCTACATTTCTGAGAATGATTATAAAAGTTTGTGGGTTTTTTTTTTTTTTTGGAATAAACTCAAAATGGAAGCAATCTTAAGGTCCACCAACTGGAAAATAGATAAATAATCAAAGGTATAGTAAATCAAGAGGATACTGTAGAGTAGTGAAATATGCATATATTACAGCACACACAGAAACGTGGATGAATATCAGCAGAATTATGTTGACCAAACAAAACAGGTTAGTAAAATATGTGATCATTTTATTCTCATTACATAAAGTCCCCAAACACACAAAACTACACTGTGCATTGTTTGTTGATAAATTTGTGGTAAAACTGTAAAAAAAGTAGGAGAATGAAGAAGAAAATTTGGGGTAGTTCTTCTTTCTGAAGGGAGGGACGAAATAGGGGAGAGGCCCATGGGGTCTTGGACTGTGGTGGTAATGTTCTTTATTCAAGCCTGTCATTGCTGCCCTTTATTCCTTACCTAGGGCTAATCAATACGTAATAAAAATTAGAAAAGCAGTGAGAGTTACAACAATGGGTAACAATATACATTACTATTCCAAGTTCTTTAAGGTGTTAGCTTACATAACATCTGCAATTCTGTGAGGCAGGTCCTGTTATTGTCCCCATTCTACAGATTGGGAAAATGAGGCAAGGTCATGCTAGAGATTAGAGGCAGAGTTGGCTTTTAAGCACGGGCCTCACTTGCAACTAACTCCATGTACATTCTGTGTTTGTGAAGCTCCTTCATGTGTGCTGGGGGCAGGGATTCTGTGGGGCTCAGCTTCTAGTGCTGTTCTAGGCACTGGAGATACACGGTGAACAGGTTTACAGGAACATGACCCACATGGAACTGCCCAGCTAGGTAAGTGGAGAGGCCTGGAGAGCAGAGATGTGTTGGGATGAGGGCTGAGTCAGGGGAAGAGTTGGGGGCTGGGGGAGTTCAGAAGATAGGATCAGTGTGGGGGAGTCAGGGAAAGCTTCCTGGAAGAGGAGATGTTCAAACCGGATATTGATGGATGAACAGGAGTTTGCCAGTTACACAAGGGCGTGAAGGATGGGATCCAGTCTGAATATGTGCAAAGATCCACAGGCTGAGGGGCTTAAAGAGTGAAACAGATATTCAGAAGGTGACCTAGACAGGGAGTGGCAGAGACACAGAGAGACTGGACAGAGAGAGGCTCAGAGGGACACACATGAACAAAAGAGACGGAGAGACAAAAAGAGGAACAGAGAGACACAGGGAGAGAAAGAGATAGAGAAACAGGCAATGAGAGACACAGATGTAGAGACAGAGGAATAGAGGGAAAGCAGAGAGACAGCAAAGGACTCAAGAGAGAGCCAGAGAACCCACAGAGCGACTCCAGGAGAGATGAAAGCACACAGAACCAGTAGGGAACCTGAGTGGGACCGCTCTCTGTCCCTCTGGTCGGGGAGCCCTGGGGGCGGGGAACCCCCACCCGGCTCCGGCCCTTTAAAGCTCCCCCAAGCTTGCAGCGCCCCCGCCCCATCAGGCGTCCCTGGGCTCCGCCCGCCAGCCCGACATCAGCACCACGTCAGGAGCTGTCCGCACCCCCGGTGCTGAACCAAGATGGCCGGCGGCGGAGGCCGGGCCCCGGCGTGAGCTGAGCGCGGGCTGCAGTCCCGGCCATGCCCTAGCCCAGTGGCCGCTAAGCTCTACCTGACAGAGCCGGCCCGCCGGCGACCCCGGAGACATGTCTCTACTTTGCGTTGGAGGTAGGAGGCGAGGCTGCGGGGCTGGGGACCCGCGTGGACCCGGACCGGGCTCGGGGTCCGTGTGGATGCGGCTGGGCTCCTGAGGGGGTGACCCGAGTACACGCGGCTGGACTTTTGAGAGGGGAGCTAGCCCTTGTAGACGCGTCAGGGCGCCTGAGGGGGTGATCCATGCAGATGTAACTGTGTTCTCAGGGGGTCCTGGTGGCCGCTGCTGGGGGTCGTACGGACGTGGCTGAACGCGGAGGCCCTTGTGGACGCCAGTAGGGATCTGAGGCTCTATCTGGCTTCCTAATCTAGACTGGGGAGTCTGTGTAGACCAGGTTATTAGGTGTGGAAGGGGCTGGGCTGGGTAGTTCGAATGAATCGTGTAGGGTACTTGGAAGGAGTCCTGTGCGGTAGGCTGGGCTGTGGGTTCTCAGGGACGTGGACTAGGCTCGGAATTCAAAAAGGGGTGCAGAGGGAGGGGTCTCCAAGCCCTGAGCATGTAAGATTTAGGTAAGGGGGTTTGACCATCAGGACAACGGCGAGCTCTAGGAATCTCCCAGCCTTGGGTGTGAAGAGTCCTGGGAAGGGGCTGGAGAAGACCCTTCCCTACGTCCTGAGAGGGTTGTGACTGGGGTCTGGGGGCGCTTTTCCCGTTAACTCTTTGGACTCCCGAATGGGGGTTGGGGGAATCGCCTGAGGGCCTCCCCACTCCCCGCCCCCTCCCGCACTCCGGAACGCGTAACTGGCCTTCCCCGTAGGGAGCCGACCCCTCGGGGTGCAGTGCCGTCTGCACCCCTCCCGGCATCCTCACCTCACCCACTTTGCGCCGAAGCGAGGGAGGGAGAGGTGGGGTGGAGCTATTTTGGGGCCCGAACGCCATCTGCACCGAGGCCCACGCCCAGGCCCACGCTCTGCGTTGGGGTGGGGGGGGAAGGAGAGAGACACAGGAGGGGCATGATCGCTGCCCCCCACTTCTGAGGCTGAGGTGGGGACGAAGCCAGCCCATCAGGACTCAGGCGTCCTGGGCATTCCAGTTAAGAACTCAGGCTCTGGGAGACGTTGGGCGGAGGTGGTGGTGGCGAACAAGGGTTCGAGGCTTATAGAGGTCTCAACCTGGGGTTTCAAGGACTGGGGTCCACCCCCCTCACTCACACCTACTCCCTTCAAGAAGGCTGAGGTCGGGGAAGAAGTGTGTTGGTCAGGCCTGAGATGTCAGGCTTCAAGAGACTTTAGGCAGCGGGGACTGTGGTGTGTGTGTGAGAGAGAGAGACAGACAGAGAGAGCTGAACCCCGCTTCCGCCTGGACCCCAATGAACAGGCCCAGATCTGGGAACCGCCCCCGCCGCCCCTCCCCCTTCCTCCCCTCCCCCCTCTGTCGCTCCATTCACAAACCCTGCCCCGCCCGCCCGCTCCCTGCTGCGGCGACTTCCAGAGTGCTATCGCGCGGGGCTGGGCAGGCGTGGACGCGGGTGTTCTTAAAGGGACAGGGACTTGCTTTCTCAGAGCTCGGTCCCGACCGTGCCTAATGGTGACAGAAGGGCCCATAGATCAAAAGCCAACTACCCCCTGACCTATAGAGTTAAGGGAGTGGGGAGGTGAAAAGGACCCCCTGGAACCTCCCTGGGCTAGGCCTAAGGGAAGGCGGAGGTGAACGTCCAAACCCCCTATTGGATCCTTCCCCTCCTCTAAGTTGCCTAGCTGTGGGGGCCGGGGCGGGGGTGGGGGGCGCGGCTGGCACTGGAGGAGGCGGTCAATGTGAGTGTTCCTGGCTGATTCTCTCCTCTGCTCCTCCCACCCCCACCCTACCCTGCCTCACATCCTCTAAGTTGGGTTCCTCTGGAAGGTTTGCCTAGTGGGGTGTGTATGGGGGGGGTGGGGAATTTCACCATTAACTCTGACGCAAACAGGAGGCTGGACTGCGGAGGTGGTGTGAAGGAGGGGGGGCAGTAAGAAGGGTGAGGCTTCCAGAAACGGAGGCCTGTGGGAAGAATTGTGTTGGATGATTCTGTGGAAGTTACAGGAAGGGAATCACCAGCAGAGTGGAGGGGTGTTGCTGGGAGGGGCAAGTCTATGGGTGGGGTGGGAAATAAAGCCGGGAGACGTATGGGGGGTGGAAGAACGCTGGGAGAGGCAGAGGGGGAGACCAGGAGAAATAGAGGGTGAAATATTGGGAGGGGCAGGGGTGATGTCCAGAGTGGGAAGGCCAGGGGGCAAGGGGGTGAATGGGAGAGGATAGGGGGCAGGGGAGCAGTGGAGCGGGGCTGGGAGGGTTTTCCATGGGTCTGAGCTCATCCCTGGAGATGAGGAGATACCTATACCTCCAACCAGAGGCCAATTCATATTTGCCCATATCTGTACACACATGCACTGAAACGTCCATACACAGACTCACCCTGTGTGGACAGAAATGCCCAGGGTCCACCAAGGCTCCATGAAGACCACATGCCCATGACACTTATGGACACGTGTGCACATTCATATGTGTGTGTGAACATGTATGTAGGACATATATATAGCCCCACATGTATATAGGACACAGCCACTCTGCCACATAGACATGGCCCCCGAAATATAGGCGTTTGTGTCCACATGCATGTACACAGACATGGGTGTATCCAGGCATGTTTGATTCATGTTCACAATATCTAAGTCACATAAAGATCCACTCATGCCCTGACATACAAGCATGTACCTACATATACCTGTTAGGGCCCCAATCCCAAAAATACATATGTGTACACCTGAGCACATGCTAAGGCCACATGTGTATGTGCATGATGACACTTGCCCGGACATTCAAAGCAGCTCCTTTGAACAGGTGAATGATGATATGTACACACAAGTAAACAAATACACATTCCATACAACTGTATAACACACATATCCATACACATACCACAACATATGTTTCTAATTAACATATCACCTGCAAGTCCTCATATACCTAAACGCACACATACTAGCATGTCCCACATACAGTCACACTGTACTCCCTGACACATATGTACAGATCATCACCTGCATTCAGATGGTACACATAAGCACATGTCCCTCCATGAAAACAAACACACACACACCTGCCTGCCCTGGTAACACTAGCAAATACACATGCAAACACACACACATGCAAACTCTTGCATACATACTCGACACCAACACATAGGAGACCACCTTATACAGGTCTTGCCTCTGCCCCCTCTCATTTCTTTATGTGGAGTCCCATTGCTCCCCCCTCCCACCATCCACTTGCTAGGGCTTGGCAGAATCCTGAGACTGCAAATGCCAAGTGCTACCTGGTTCCTTCATGAATTCATTCATCTATTTACTCAGCAAGCATTAGTTGAGCACCTACTCTATGCCAGCCACTGTTCCTGGAGACCCAGCGCTATTCCTGGCTTCATGCTGGTGGGGTCAGAGTGGGAGGGACAGGGAAGGGCTGAGGGAGCCACGGAAGGTGATATCCAGGGCTCTCTTCTTTTGGAGCTAAGCAGGAGGGACATAGTGCTCTAAAAAAGTGGAGGGAATAGCACGTGCAAAATCATGGTGGTGGGAATTCAGGTCTAGACCTTTCTTTTTTTTTTTTTAAGATTTTATTTATTTATTTATTTATTTATTTATTTCAAAGATTTTATTTATTTATTTGACAGAGAGAGAGACAGCAAGAGAGGGAACACAAGCAGGGGGAGTGGGAGAGGGAGAAGCAGGCTTCCTGCTGAGCAGGGAGTCCGATGCAGGGCTCGATCCCAGGACCCTGGGATCATGACCTGAGCTGAAGGCAGACGCTTAAAGACTGAACCACCCAGGCGCCCCAAGATTTTATTTATTTGACAGAGAGAGACACAGTGAGAGAGGAACACAGCAGGGGGAGTGGGAGAGGAAGAAGCAGGGCTTCCCACAGAGCAGGAAGCCCAACGCGGGCCTCGATCCCAGGACTCTGAGATCATGACCTGAGCCAAAGGCAGATGCTTAACAACTGAGCCACCCAGGTGCCCCAGGTCTAGACCTTTCTATGTGCCTTACAGCATTTTGCCAGGCCACTCAATGTTTTTAAAGTCTCCATAAATATTTCATGAATGACTATTGCATACAATTAGCAAATGCATGTGAGGGTGAGTTTGCCTCAAAACTAATAATATCAACAACAAGCCCATTTATGCGGCATTCTACAAGTATGGTGTTGAGGACTTTTATGCCCATTGCCTTCTTTAATCCTCACAGAAACCCATTTTACAGATGAGGAAAACCAAGGCTTAGGGAGGTTCAACAACTTGCTTAGTGCTCCAGAGCCAGAGGTGTAGCTGTCTGACTCCACAGCCTACTGGGAGTTAGGGGTGAAGGTTGAGCCCCTTCTTGGAAGAAGGGAAACCAAGTCCCTTTCATGGGATGAGAATCTGTCCTGGGAGCACCTTCTTCCTTCAACCACTCAGTAGAGAGACGTGTCATTTCTCCTCGATTCATTGTGGCTTTTCTGCTGCTCCTCTCCCAGGAAGCCTTCACAAATCCCTCTGCCCCTGGCTGCCCTGTTTCTGATACCATGTAGCCAGGGGAGTTTGTATCTGGGTCTTTGCTCTCACTATACTCATAGGATGCCTCTCCAGGGTTGGCTCTGACTCATCTTCAGGGCTGCAGTCTTAGCCCCTTCCCTAAGCTGTACCTCACTTGCCTCCCACATACAATGGGCTTACTCTGTGAGGTGCCAACCAGGACATCCCCAGTCCACCATCCTAAAACCACCACTTCCTGGCAAAGTCCTGTATCCTCTTCACTCCTCAGTGTGCCCATCTGTAGAATGGACACACTAATAGTACCCACTGCCTAGATTTGCTAGAACTCTCCAGTGAGGTGAGGCACGAAGAGCCCTTGGCATGATGCCTGGCCTGTGGAAAGGTTCCGTAAGTGTAAGCCAATGACAGGAAGAATCAATGATGATGTTTTTATTAATGGGGACGAAAAGCTTTCCGTGGGTGTAGGACATTTCCTGAAAACTCACTGCGTTCTCAGGCCTGAGGAGGGCTCAGTAGTACACAGGAGGTAAAAAGGTGTGCCAAGTTCATTGGAGGTAAACGTGCAGGGACAGGGGTTCAGCACCATGGACAGAGCAGGGACAGCGCCCGCCCGTGCAGAGGGGGCCGATCCTAGGACAGGACTGCTGGAGGAGGAAATTCTGTCATTATTTCATTGAACACTATTTAATGAGCACCTACTATATGTCAGGCTTAGTTCTAAGTGGCGGCACCCAGTAAACAACACAGACAGAAATCTCTGTCAAAGTTCTCGGTGTGTTTATGTTTTACACTGTGATCTTCTGTCCGGCTCTGGCTTATTTCTGTCAATGGAGGGTAAGAGCCCTCTCTCCCAGATGAAAGCCAGTGGGACCAGTGTCCTTACCACAAGGCTCATGTAGGCCATCGACATCACATGTAAAACCACCAAACATCTTAAAATCGATTTCTGAATTCTTTGTTTCCCTCCCCTCCCCCCGTCTTGTAGTGTCTTCTGACACCCAGTAAGCATGTCCCAAAGAGGGGCTTTCAGGTGCTTCCCTTGATGGTTGGAATCTACTCTTCATCCGCCCCCACCCCAGGCCTGGCAGGTCATGGAGGAGGTGCCCAAAGACTGGAATTCACTTCAATTAGAATCCAGGGTCATCCAGACCAGGGGCACACTTAGAACCCAACCAAATAATACAAATAGTAATGATACTGGTAATGGTAATTATAAAAATATTGGTCACGACAGCGTAATAATGCCGATTCTAATAATGATGAAAAGGAAAAGGGAGCAGGAAGAGGAGGGAATAAGAGAGGAGGAGGAAGGGGAGAAGGCCCTACTTTGCTCCATTTCCCAGATGCAGAAACTGAGGTCCAGAGCCTGGCTGAGCCTATGGAAGGCCCCAGCCTGAGCCCCTCCTCCCACCGTCGAGGATTCTGCCCTGGCCAGCATCTGCCGTGTAACCACCTTAATCGGTCAGCGCTGATGGGGCCCCCAAGGGCCACGCTGGCTGCTGACAGTCGTGAGGGGGCGTCTCCCGCTGGCCTGTCAGAGGGGCTGGCAGTGGGCTCCTCCCCCACCTGCCACTCCCAGCTGTCGCGTTGCCCACGTCCTCTGTGCCCACTTTATAAATAGCCTTGTGCGTGTGACCAGGAGCCCGCGGGGGAGGGGTGGTGCTTCCGCCCCGGTGACCCCAATACTGCAGCTCCACTCGAGCTCGAGCTCGAGTGGCGCCAGAGAGCAGGGGGAAAGTGGCAGGGCAGAGATGGGATGACTATGGTGGTGAAGGCGACAATGACTCGGACGGTTTACTGATGGGGAAGACAGAAGGAGATAGACTTGGTTCCTTCTCGGAGCCCCACCAGCCCCTTCCTGAGCCCCCTCCTCCTCTGAGCCCCACCCCTGATGACACGGGCTCCTCGGCCTTCCTGACCCCCTCCCCCACCAAGACCTTCCTCCAGTTCCGGAGCTTCCTTCCCTAGTCTTCTCTCCTCTACCCCTTGCCCCATATCCAATATCCCCTCTGAGTTCTCCTCCCCACCCAGAGCCCCTTCCTTGATTCCTCATTTTCTCTCTGAGCCCCCTATCTCACTCGGAGTCTCCCCCTCCTCCCTCTGAGTTCCCACTGATGAACGTACATTGATGTCCTCATCCTGGACTCACTGAAGTGGCCTGGGAGCCTGAGACTGGCCTCAGCTGTCAGAGCTAGAGTGTCCCCACCCCCATCACTCCATCGCTGGTGGGCCCCAACTGAGCTCACTACCCTCCAGCCCACTGAGGCTTAAGGAGGAAGAAAGTGGGCAATCTGAGGGAGTGGGGATGAGAGAGACGGAGACAGATGGGGGAGGGGGGGAGAGAAAGAGAACGAGGAGGAGGGAAACAGAGAGAGACACTCCATCCCCCACCAGGAGGAGAGGAAGGAGGAGACAGTGGATGAATGGCCTCCCCTCTGAGCTCTCTCCCTGGTCTGTAAAAAGGGTTACAGAGCAGGAGCTGTGGGCCGGGGCCCAGGCCAGGCCTGGCTAGACACCAATCAGCCCCTCATCTCTCCCTCCAGCCCTTCTCTCCCCACTCTGCCTCTCCTTTTTGCTGGTCTCCCCTAGAAGACACCTGTGTGCCTCTCTCTTTCTGTGTCTCTGTCTCTGACTCTTGTGACTTGTTGTCTACCCCCTCCTCTTCCTCCCTGCCTCTCTTTCCCCATGTTGATCCCTCCATGTGTGCGTGACTTTCTCAGCCTGTGTCTCTTTCACCGTTCCTCCTCCCTGCCCTGCCCCTGCCTCTGCTTCATCCCTACTCCCAGCTTCACAGTCACCAGGTGTGCAAGCAGGAGCTCCCCCATGGCCTACTTGAAGGAGGTCTGTAGCTCCTGCCGGGTACAGTCCGAAGTGTCCCTGGGCTTCACTCAGCCCCAGGATTGAGGGGCTGGGCAGTTGAGCTCCCTGTGGGCTGAGTGGGGCTGAGGGTATGAGAGGGAGCCAGTGCGACAGGAGCGGAACATGCCTTCAAGAGAGGGGGGCCTTTGCATGTGCAGTTATGTGCCTTGAACAGGAAGGTAAGGAAGATAGCACATGGTGACTGATTTGGGGGTGTGGGAGGAAGGGAGACAGAGACACAAAGATAAAAGACAGAGAGAAAGCCAGATCTAGAAAAACAGAAAGAGAGAGATAGAGTGAGAGAGAGATGGAGGCCCAGAGATGGGGATTCAGTTGCCCAGTTTCACACAGCACTGTAAGCTGAACCTGGCTCGTCTGACTCCATGCTGAAATGGTGCTCATCACTCCTAATATCCCTCTGCACTCTAACCTCTCAAACCCAAACCCAGATGTGATGAGTATGATGCACAACCTATTTGCATTTAAAGTTTGGGTCTTCTTGGGGGCGTTGGCATTGGCATAGGAAGGTGATCATTCTCTCTCCTGCTCTGCAACTCAGTGCTTCTGAGCTTCGATCCCCCGCCCCCCCACCCCACTACCACCAGACAAGTACACCGTCTGTCTGCAACAGGAACAAACAGTATTTACTGACAAGTGTTTAGAACTACTCCACGTTCCCCACCCTTGATGGGAATTCTCTCTTCACTGGTTTCATCCCGGTACTTTTGCAAGACAGAAACTCAAGTGATGAGGACAGAGACATGAACCCAAGATGGGAGGCCACGGCATTTGCCTGAAAAAGGGCTGAACTTGACTCTCAAAAGAAAAGAGAGAATAGAAACACAATTTTGTTTCTAGAAATTTACCCTTCAACTTACCTGTACATACTCTTTAAAACAGAAAGTTTCTACAGAGGGTGTAGAATTGCTGCCATTTGTGTAGGAAATAAAATAATGCACAAAATGCACACGATTGCCGAATCAGAAACCGTCTATCTCTATCCACTACAAGGAACTGGTAATGTTGATTGCACCAGGTGGGATTGTGAGGGCTGGGGTAGAAAAGAGCCTTATTCTCATTGTATGCCAATTTCTGGGTTGCCTTGGATTTTGTAAAATGTGCCTGTATTGCCTACACAAAGAGAAACATTCATTGAAAAGGAGAAAGGGAGAATTGTGGAAAGCAGGAGAAAGGGCTCAGTTTGGGAGCCAGTTTTGGGTGGAGACAGAGTGAATGGTGGAAAAAGATGTTGGGGGCAGCTGCAGGGTGCGAGAGATGTTGAAAGTAAGTTTAATATCCTGTGAGAAAAGCCAGTAAAGAGTGGAATTGCTTCAAGTCACTTGGGACTGTGGGGTGATGTGAAACATAAAGAGACTGGACCACGTGGGACCCTGACGTATATTTGGGATTCATCTTTCATAAGCAAGTTGGGCTGGACAAGCTCTAACAACATCCCAGCCAAGGCTGGGATGTCTCTGTGGGCACTACAGAGCCAGCTCTCTGGACTGTTCCATTCCACCTTGCCCAGTCCCCTTTGAATATTAGACCTCAAACCCCTGGAACATTTGGTAGGACAGAATGAGCTGGATAATTGGGGGAGAAGTCTCACTGGTCTGACAGGTGGAGGGGGTCATCAGAGATTGCCTTTCTCCTCTCTCTCTCCCTCCCTAACTGTTCTCTCTTGGCTGCAATCTTGGAGGGCTTCCTGTGGGAGGCTTCTCCTGTCCCCTGCCCAGCTCCTTCTTTTGAATCCTGTTTGATTGTGGGTAAGGGCACAGCTGGAGGTGGGGGAGCTTTGGGGGAATTTGATGGGGAGGGAGGAGGGGCAGAAATTATGCCCAGTGTCCAGATTTCCTTCAACCCCTAGGTCTGCCTGTGCTCATCTGTCTGATGGCTTCTTTCTCTCCCTCTCATCCCTGCCTCCCTCCACTCCTTCCTGTTTCTCTTCCTTTCCTTGTCTCTTTGTCTCTGTCTCTGATCTCATCTCTTTATCTTGCTTTTGTTTTTGTTTTCTGTTTGGTCTCTTGATCTCTTTTGCTCTCTATCTTTGCCTTTCCTCTTTGTCTCTTTCTTTCTGTGTCTCTCCCCCTTCTGCCTCTCTTGTTATATTTCTATTTTGGTGTGTCTCTCTGTGTCTCTGTCTTTGTCTTCTCCCTACTCTCTCCCCATCTCCCTTCCCTATCTCTGTCTCTCTCCACAGTCAAAAAAGCCAAGTTTGATGGTGCCCAAGGTAAGTGGCCTCTATTCCTACCCTGTCCTGTGTTGTCTGTCCATCTATGTCTTGGAGAGATAGGGGAGGGGGTCTGAGCCAGTGATAGGGGACTTGGGCTGCATCTCTGCTGAGCATCACAGAGTGTCAGACTTGTCCTGGATCCCAAAGTCTCCCCAGCCATCTCCTGGAGAATCTAATGGAGGTGGTGCTCACCCTAAACCAGGGGCCCTTCCCAGGATCCTGAGAGACAGGGTGGGGATGCTTAGATCAGGCTACAGGTGGGAAAAGTGATGCTCAGAGAGTGAAGGGAGTTTCTTACTGTCAATTTTGTTCCACTATCTGGGGCCTCAGTCTTCCCAGCTAAAAACCAAGGCTATTGTACACAGTAATTTCTAAGCAGCAAGATTAGACATCCCTGATGCCTAACATCTCCCTGAACCAAGGCCCTTCCCTTGCACTCTGAGGGACTGGCAGGGAGGGACTCTGGGGTATAGGCAAAAAAACAGCTCAGTATATTGGACATCATTATTGGACTGTGGCCCCAAGTACACGGAGACCCTAGGGCATCACAGCAGGGTCATCTAGAGCTTGGGAAGGGGGATGGGGGGGTCCCTGAGTTCCTGTGCTGACCCCTGCTCTCACCACTACAGAGAAATTCAACACGTACGTGACCCTGAAGGTTCAAAATGTCAAGAGCACGACCATTGCTGTGCGGGGCAGCCAGCCCAGCTGGGAGCAGGATTTCATGTTGTGAGTCTGCAGTGACTGGGCTAGCATGGCCTGGCACCTCGCTGGTCCCACAGAGCAGAGCTGGACACCTGCGTGTCGTCTGGGACTCCACTCCCTCCTCCCTCAGCCCCATGTCCAGCCATCAGCTTTGCCTCCAAAGCACTTCCTAAATCCAGTTGCTTCTCTTTATCTCCATGGCCACCAGCCAAGTCCCCGCTGCCCCACCAGCCTCCGCCCCTGGCCTCCTGCTGCTGCCCGCCTCCTGCCTCCCAGCAATCTGTTCTCCTCCAGGCAGCCAAGGGGATATTTTTAAAACTGCAAATCACATTCTGTCACTCTCTAAACTTGCCCGTGGCTCATGGCTTGTGAACCTCAGAACAAAACCCACACTCCTCTCCACAATACCCTCTTTCCAGGCCTGGCCCCTGTGAGCTGCCAGTATCTCCCTCCATCTCTCCTGGCTCACCTGCCCCAGCCACCTCCACCACTGGACCATTCCTCCAACATGTCCAGCTTGTTCCTGTCCTAGGGCCTTTGCACTTGCTCTTCTCTCCTCCCCGCTCCCCCCAGCAAGGTCCTTCTCGTACTTCGAATCTCCACTGAGTCTCCTCCTCAGGGAAGCCCTCCCTGACCACCATCCCCAAGCTGCGATTGGAGAGTAATTTCAGGCCTAGCCACCAATTATCACTTTAGTCATTTGTGTGATTTCTCGACACATTTCTGGCCCCTGACCCCAGACTGTGAGCTCTAGGAAGCTAGGGCCCAGTTGGTCTCTGTCTCCACTGTTAGTCTCACCCCCCATGCCAAGCACAAGGCTTGGCACACAGTAGGTGGCTCAATAAATATTTGCCTAATAACTGAATGAATTCATGATCTGGATCCTCCCCTCAACCTGGAGCCACTCAGGGCCTCATATTACATCCCATCTTCTCTGATGATGACCAACAACTAGTTCTATGCCCTTTTCTAAGGCTTTGATTAAATCAGTTTTCCCCATAGCCCTGGGAGGGAGGGTGCTATTCTAATCCTCATTTTACAGAAGAGGAAACAGAGGACCAGAGAGGCAAAACCACTTGCTCAGTGTCACACAGCCTATACTTGGCAGAGCTGAGATTTGGACCCAAGCAGTCCTCAAATCCTTGAGCAGAGCTTGGCTGAGGACTAGCAGTGGTGGAGGCTATGAGAGAATTCAGAGTTGGGATCTTGGAACAGAGGAATTTGGGGAAAGAGGGGAGCAGCAGGCCCTACAATTCTAGAGAAGATATGAAGGGGGAGAGACAGTGTGGTCCTCAACTTCCTGAAAGCCAGTTACTGAATGACTAGGTCATAGCTATATGTAAAGAGAATCCTTAAGATAAATCTTTGGTAAATTGGTAAATTCAGTGAACTGGACATTCACCAAGGATTTCCCCCAAATCTGCATATTTCCAGGGTGGGTCCTGCAAGGAAAGTGCTTAGAGGTGGTATCATTCATGTTCTCAGGGGTGTCCCCATATCATTGGATAGAGGTGACTCTGGGAAGGATGGAGGCATCCGGAATGTCCTTATCCTGGGGTAATAGGGAGCCACAGTGGGAGTTTGAGCCTCTTCCTCCCTTAGCCAGTACTCTCAGGGTCTAAGGGCTCAAGGATGAGCCAAGGGAGTTGGGGATGTAGGAGATGTGTGTTATCTTTCCCCACTCCCTCCTTCCTGCTTGTAATCCTGGTTCTGCTGTGATACCCTGAGCATGTAACTTAACCCTTTGGCCTCAGTTTCCCCTCTGTAAAACAAGAACCACTGTGTTATCTTCTTGGTAAGACTCACCCAGGCCTGGGTTTGAATTCCAGTTGGTTGCATGTCCTAAGGCAGGTGAACTGACTTTTCTGAGACTTCACTCCCTCACTCCTACCCCTTCATGTCCCTCCCCTCTCTCCACAGCGAGATTAACCGCCTGGATTTGGGGCTGACAGTGGAGGTGTGGAACAAGGGTCTCATCTGGGACACAATGGTGGGCACTGTGTGGATTCCCCTGCGGACCATCCGCCAGTCCAATGAAGTGAGTGGTGGGCTGAGGGTTGGGGAGGAGTGCCTTGGAGGGACCCAGAGGCCAGTGGCCTACACAAGATGGACATGTATCTCTGTCCCCCAGCAATGTTTGTGATGGTGGCTCCAAAGTCACCAGGGTCTGAACTCCTTCCATCTTGTTGCTCTGCCTTTCTCCCTGTGCAGCCCAAGAGGGCTGCTGGAGGATCGCCATTACATCTGCATTGCCGTCAAGGGAAGAAAAGGTGGCAAGGGAGGGGGCTCACCCTCTTGGTTAAGGGTCTAACCTGAAAGCTGCTCACAGTACTTCACTCACATCCTATTGGCTAGAACTTAATCACGTGGACACTTAGCTGCAAGGGAGTCTGGGAAAAGTAGTCTTAAGCTGCACAGCCCTGGGCCCAGCTGTAAATGTATTTCTATGGAAAAGAGGAGGAGGGTTATTGTGGGTAATTAGCACTTTGTGCAGGGAGAAGGCTACACCAGCCCTGAAGGTACTAGACAATAACCTTGGCCTCCTCCCTGGCCTCCAGGCCTTATATCTCACCCCTTCCACTCAGACACTTCTTGCTGAGCCCAGCGGATTCTTACCACCCTAGGACCTTTCCTTGCCATCCCTGCTCATCTCCTTTGGAAGGCCTTCTTGATGGCACTTGCCTACATTGCCAGTCTCATCTCCCCTACCCCGCCCCCCCAACCTCCACCCTTTATACGCCCCAAGGATGGCTTCTGAACCTTCGAATGTGCTGTTCCCTGGGTTCCAAGTATCCCTTCCATCACTCTCTAAGCTCAGCTCCCATGCCCTCTCCTCAGGAAACCTTCCCTTACTTCCCTTTGAATACCCCCGCCCCCCCCCCCTCCTTCTGGCTCTGCCCTGACCTCTCCAGGCTGGAGGTGAGTGTGTCATGCTCTGTCTCCTGTGACTGCAGGACTAGTTTGGTCACTTGGGGTGGGGAATTCTCCCATGGATGGGCATCAGGATTTTTATTTGAAGCTAGGGCCACATACACTCATGAGAGATGAGACATGGCTGTGCAAGCTTGGGACCACCCCTGCCTGGCCCCACAGGGCCTTCTCTCCGGGTCCCTGCCTCTGGGTTCCTTGGACCCACCATGTTGCTCTGGACCAGAACCTTCTCTCTGAGTCTCAGTTTCTTTGTCTGTAAAGTGTGGGCATGACCCTTGCTCTTAGGGTAAGGGTGAGGTGGGGGGAAGTGCATTTTCTGTGAAAGTAGGGGACCTGCTGGTCAATGTGCAGTAGATCCCTGCTCCATCCTGCATCACTTTGGACCCTGTCACTCACCCCAATCCCCAGGAGGGCCCTGGAGAGTGGCTGACACTGGATTCTCAGGTCATCATGGCAGACAGTGAGATCTGCGGCACCAAGGACCCCACCTTCCACCGCATCCTCCTTGACACCCGCTTCGAGCTGCCTTTAGGTGAGTGTGGGGGGCAAAGGACCCTCACCAGACCCAGGAGAATGGCCAGGCCTGGGTGGGTTCAGACTGCCCTTCATTCTGAGGATGAAGTTTCCTATCTCCAGAGGAGACAGTTTCCCAGTTGCAGTGAGTCAGCGGGACATGCACCTGCCATGTGCAGAGCACACCCCAGCCCCCCTAGGTCACCAACGGGCAGCAAATTCTTCTTGACCCATGGAGCTTGGGTTTGAACTGCCCTGGGCCGGTCCTTGGTGAGGTCCTAGGATGCAGGGTGAGCTGGAGATAGGAGGAGAGACAAACAGAGACAAAGAGACATGTAGAGAAAAACAGAGGCAGAGACACAAAGAGGCCTCTCTTTCTCTCTTGGAAGCAGCTCAGTTCTCTCCACAGCATCTTTCCAGGAACCTATGGTTTCCCCCACCCTTGGAATGCTAGGAGGCATCTCCTCTCTCATCCTCCATTCATTTCCAAGGCAGCTCTGGGGGGTGGGGGGGGTGGGGGGTGGATGGGACACCACCCTGTCCTCCTTTCCTCTTCCTACACCCCCTTGAGACCAGCCCATAGGCCTGCAGGATGCACTGGATGGAGGCTGAGGGGCAGGGAGGGGTTCCGGACTCACAGCCAGGGCTCCGCTTCCAGACATTCCCGAGGAGGAGGCGCGCTACTGGGCCAAGAAGCTGGAGCAGCTGAATGCCATGCGGGACCAGGATGAGGTGAGCGTTGGAGGGGAGACTCTTCTTTCTGTGCCTGTCCCTCCCTCTGTCTCCCCACGTCCTCTGCTTTCTGTCTCTGTTTCGCTCTCCACTTGTCTCCCTCTGTCTGTGTCTCTACCTGGGGACAAAATCAGAGCCTCATTTGGTCCTGTCTCAAAGCGATGAGGACATCAAAGAACATACAGTCCACCAATGATGGAACGATTTCAATCGGCTCGAGTCCTGCCCTTGCCAGATACCCTCAAGGAGACACAGGCCCCCCACAGCAGCCTTTACATCCGCTCTCTGCCCCACACCCCTCAACTCCTCGGGTCATGCTTTTGGACTTTTCAAAGTTCTCCCCCACCAGCCCTGGCCTCTTCACCCCTGTTCTTCCATGACATCCCCCTTCTTCTTGGCTCTGTATTATCACAATGCAAAGACCCAATGGGGCCCAGAAGGCAGCCTTCGGAAGGCGAAGGCTGGGAAGAGATAGCAGGCAAGACCAGAGCTCTCTTCAGTGGGAGGTGGAGTACAAAAAGGCAACACTCATATGATAATAGTTTTTGTCCAAACCTCATCGCTGATCTTTCTTCTGCTCCCTGCCTCAGTTTCCCCCACAGCTCTCTCTTTCACCCACTTCTATTTGTTTCTTTCCCTCATCTGTGTTTCTTTCTTTTTCTGTCTCTGTTTCTCACTGTTTCTCTGTGTGTGTGTGTGTGTGTGCGTATCTTTTCCTGTGGACATCTGCATCCTTCTCCTGCAGACAGAGTGGATTTGGGAGGCAGGGGTAGTCAGGATGGAACAGAGCAGAGGACCATCTTGGTCCTCTGGCTTCTGGCCCCTCCTGAGAGGAACACTCTCTCCTTCCCTCCCTCTCAGTATTCATTCCAAGATGAACAAGACAAGCCTCTCCCTGTCCCCAGCAACCAGTGTTGTAAGTACCTCTCGATTCCTCCCTGGGCATCAACTGAAACCTCATCCCTCCCCTACCCATGACTGTCCTGAGTAACAGGCCACTCCCCTCCAGAGGAACAGGTCCTAAGAGCACACAGTATCTGCTCACGGTGCAGTGAAAAGAAAAGATCCGGGACTTGGATGTGAGTCCTGTCTTGCTCTGTGGTCACAGGCATGCCAGAATCCCTCTCTGATCCATAGAGTCCCTCTCTTTGAAATAGGGCATCTGACAGTGCCCTCACTCTGAGGGCTGTTGGAAGGGCACGGGAGAGTCCTTCTAGAGATTTGAAAAACACTTTGCAGACTCTAATTCCATTCATCAGATCCTGGATGAGGACCTATAACTCATTCGACAAGCTTCCACGGGGCCCACACAGACCCCACCTCCCAAGCAGCCCACAGTCGTGCAGACAATCCTGCTAACACAGGTACAACAGGCACATACAATGCACGAAGGCTGTTTCATCTGCCCGTTGTCTTAGATAGAGAAACTGAGGCCCAAGAGGAGAAGTGACTTGCCCAAGGTCACACACTCAGCAGGAGGCAGAGCTAGGATTTGAACTCAGGGTCTGAGGGATTCCAACTTCGCTTCTCTTTCCACTGCTCTGCATCTATGGATAATGATAATCATGTTCCTCTGGCTACCCCCGCCTCCATCAAGGCTGAAGTTTTCAGGAGTGTTTATCCTCCTTGGCCTTGTGGATACTCAGATGCACCCAGACCAGTTCTCCATGGGCCAAGGAGGTGTCTGTCCCCTAAGAGTGCCCTCTGAGTCCCCCGGAGTGGGGAGGAAGTGACAGATCGTATAGTCTCAGGGCAGAGCCCCACCCAACATTTTGACCCCACCCCACCTTTCTACCTCTTTCTCCTTTTCCATCTGCTTCCCCATCCCCCTCTCATGCCCTTTCACAGTCTCCCCTGTATCCATTGTCGACCCCCCATATGCCCAGGATGGTAATGATGGAGCCCGGTGGGTGGAGGGGCTGGGGGACTGCAGTTGGGGAACCCCATTTCCACACTAATTTGGGGGTGCTATTGAGAAAGTCCTCTGACTTCCCTACCTGGGGAGGGGTCATCACTGCCCTAAGAAATTACTAACCCCCTTCCTGGTGAATGGGGTCACTGAAGGATTGAGGTGGGGACAGTGTCAGGCAAGTGGAGACAGGAGCAGATGATGAAGAACAAGCACATGGACAGGTAGCCTGACGGGAGGGGTGGGTTCGATTTGGGAATGGAGACCTACCCTCGGCATTTACCTCCGAGTTCTTTTGAGAATGTTTCATCACGACCATGTTTTGGAGGAGGCAGCCAAGTGTCAGAGGAGATAGGATTCTGGTCCAAGGCATTTTTCCACCATGCCAGGTGCTGAGGATGAGGGGATGAGGGAAGATGTGGTTCTCTCCCTGGTCCTCAGAGGCTGTGTGACTTTAGGCTGCTCACTCTACCTCTCTGAGCCCTGTTTCTTCACCCATAAAATGAGCAGAATGATTAAGACCCACCCATCAGGAGTGTTTCAAAGTTTAGATTTCCAATTCGGTGTTTCTTTCCTTGTATTCCAGAAGGGGGAGGGAAAGAGTGGGGAGTGCTGACTCCAGAGTTCAGAGTTGGAAAACCCTGGGCCTAAATGCCTCCTTTGTTACTTCCTGGCTGAACTTGTGGCCTCTGTGAAAAATTGGGATATACCCCCAGCCTCTCAAGGTGATGATTGAAGGTGTCACAAATGTCACCGGTTAAAGTGATATTCTGAGAAGATACTCAGGGCAGGAGGGGATTGGGGTCCTGGGGTGGGAGGAGGAGATGGGGAAAATGAGGAGGATGGGGGAGTCCCCCTCCCCATGCCCCCCCTCTGCCTGCTCCCTTTTATTATCTCTGCCCCTTCTCTTTGTAGGCAACTGGAATTATTTTGGCTGGGGTGAGCAGCAGAGTAAGTACTCAGCTTGATGTTCTGGGAGGCCATGGGGAGGTGGGTGCCTTGGCAGCCCTGAGGCCCCCGCTCCACCGCCAGGGAAGCAGGGAGCCTATGACGGGCACACTGGGGCCTGAGGACTGGCAAGGCCCCTCATGTGCCCTCCTGTCCCCTGACCGTTAACGTCTGTCTTGAAGGTCCTGCTCTGTTTGGTGGGGACTGGGCACCATTACTGGGGTGGAGGGATTCAGCTGGGAGGAGTGGGCATTTAGACCAGAGACCTGCCTGTCTCCAGCTGGGCACTGTGACCCCTTCCCTCCCCACCCCGTTCCCCATGTATAATGTCATCTCCTCTCCTGTGACTCCTTCCTCTTTTTGTCTCCCCATCTTCCTCCTCCACCTGGAAATGGGCCCCAATGTCACTTGGTAGTGGTAGATATAGGGTGAGAGGGTTTCAGAAGGGGCAGCTGGGCAGGGACCCCCAGGCACATATCACTCCAGAGACCTCAGCTTCCAAAGTTCCCCACAGTCTTCCTCCAATTTAACCCCAGGGGAAGGAAACAAGTCACCTCTCCCCCCACACACACAACTGGATGCTTATTTACCTCCCTGAGGAATAGCTCCCTTTTCTCCATGTCCTACCCCTTCCAGAGAAATCCAGCCTTCTAGCCTGAGCATGAATCTACCTCCTTCCCTCTACCCCACCCACTGGGAACTCCTCCACCCGGTGCCCTTATCCTGATGGACAACCTCCACTATGCCCTCCCTCCAGGACCAGGGAAACTGTTTACAAATACTTTGATCCAACACAATTTGTCAAAAACCAATGTAGCCAAAATAGGCATTTGGCAAACAAGAAGGCTTGGTAACAAACAGTTTGCCACGAACAAACAATACAATCAAAAACAAAGACGTTTTCGGCCGAAACCAATTTGGCAAAAGCTGATAATTGGGTCAAGAAGAAAAAAGACAATTAGGTCATTTCATCAAAACCAGAGTGGCTAAAATGTCTATCGGGAAGCAGGCAATTTGTTAAGAACTATTTGGTAAAAAGCAGAGTCTGGGTGAAAGCATCCAAGAAAAGAATTCAATAGGAATTCAATAGAAAGCAATTTGCCCCTAAAACAAAACAGTTCGTCAGAAAAAAAATTAATGATCTGCTGAACACACCCACAACCTCATGCAATTTGGTTGGAAACATCTTGGCCTGGTCAAGGACAGTTTGGTAGAAAGAATGCCCATTTGGCTAAAGACTATACATACCCAGGTAACTGGGTAGAAAACAAGTTGGTCAAAGGAGCAATTTGGTGACACTGATGAATTGTCCAGAGTTCCCATGGGGGACTGTCTGGGGTTTCGGACCCCCCACTTCAGGCTTTTATGGCCTCACAGTTACACCCTGATGCCTGCAGATGTGGAAATTCACATCTGCTTCTGCCTAAAAGGCCAGCACTCAATCAGATGGCAGCCGGGTATGACAGGGACAAGATAAAAAGCTTGTAGGTCACAGTGGCCCAAGTCACTTGAGAAACCAGGAAGCCAGAATGACCTTGGTAAGGCCAGCTTTGCTAGCTGAAAATGAAGTTAAGGTTTCTCAAAAGGCAAAATAGGCTTGGGAATGAATCCAACTAGCTCTCTACGTGAAGAGTGAAATCAATTTTTTAAACAGTTTACCACATTTTAAGAAATGGACCTATTTGTCAAATATATAGAAACAGAAATGATTAGCTGGGAAAAAACTAGAAGGTTAAAATAATAAGGCAAGAAAAACACACAAACATCTGGGAAATGAGCAAAAAAACTTACAGGCATAAAAAGGGGCAAGCCGCCTCCTTGGCATTTAATGTCACCAGTAAATTGATGCCATGGTCAAGAGTATCATAGGCCACCCAGTCAGGGTTTTGATTTAATTTTTTTTTTTTGCAACCCATTTGTTTTCAAGTGTTGTTTTTTATTTTATTTTATTTTTTTAGAGAGAGGAAGAGAGAGCACGCGCAAGTGTGCCTGAGTTCGGGGGGGGGGAGGAGCAGAGGGAAAGAATCTTAAGCAGACTCACCACGGAGCGCAGAGCCAGACTGGGCTCGATCTCACAACCCCAAGATCATGACCTGATCGGAAATCAGGAGTGCGCCACTTAACTGGCCGAGCCACCCAGTGTTGCTTTCTAAGTGAATTGAGTCTCTCCCATCCCACCACAATCTAACATCCTTCCACACTGTTCTCTTTTTATCAAGGAAAACAAACCAAACTAAAACGTCCCTTAATTCTTATAAAACACTTGAAGTTCAGCAATTTCACCCTGTTGCATTTTAGCGATAGATTCTGAGTGTGTGGTGATCTTGCCAACCTAAGAATCTAATCCTTTTTGAGGGCTGTAGTATCTGTCAGAGCCTCTTCTTTGTTCCTACACATGTGAGTTCAGATCTAGGATCCGCATCCTCGGACATCATGAAATCTCTGAGGGTTAAAGGAAATAAATACTCCACCTTGTCCTCTAAACGTCCCCCTGAGTGTTTGTGTGACTCACCGCGTGATGGAAAAACTCATCTTGTTTTCAGAAAACCTGGACTTTAGCAAAGTCCATTCTCACATTTGAGCTGAAGGACACTCTCTAATTTGTCCTTGTCCTCCTCACACTGTAGGACCTACCTTGGACCCCAGACTATGAGTTCAGTCTGACCGGCAAAGCAGGGTTTTCCCCTTCCTTATCCTAAAGCCTCTACTTCTATCAACATGGCCCAAGATCCTTCATTCATTCTGGCAAAGATTCCTCTTCTTGGGTTAGCAGCCAGTGAAGATTCCCTAGTCTGAGAAGTCTGAGAGACTGCATTGGCCTCCATGGTGTGCTCTCCCTCTCCCTTCCCTCCTCACTCTCTTCCGTCCCCTCCTCTCTCTTCTAGATGATGACCCTGACAGTGCAGTGGATGATCGTGACAGTGACTATCGCAGCGAGACAAGCAACAGCATCCCACCACCTTATTACACTACATCCCAACCCAATGCCTCAGTCCACCAGTATTCTGTCCGTCCACCACCCCTGGGTTCCCGGGAATCCTACAGTGACTCCGTGCACAGTTATGAGGAGTTCTCGGAGCCACGGGCCCTCAGGTGTGTGATCTGGGGAAAAAGGGATCCACGTGTGTGCATGTGTGTGTATGTGGCTGTGTGTCCCAGAGTGGAGAGAGGAGTAGGGAACTTGGGCAAGATGGAGGGGGAGGTAAGTGGGTCTAGGAAAGCACCATCCATACTCTCTTATAGGTAATAGAGCCCTTTCTTTACCCTTGATCTCGTAAGAAAATCTCCCAAGCTTGGTAAAAGGGCATCTGCTTTGGCTGAAGAAAGAAGGATAAGTCAGGAGGCCCCTGAGAGGTGCCCCTGAAATACGGGGGTGCCTTGCCACTGGGGCACTGGTTTCTGTGTACTCTCTCACTGGGCAGGGGAGGGGCAGGTGGAGGAAGAGACTAGCATTCATGGAGGGTGGTGAGGCATAGCGATATTGGAAGGACTCCCAGCAAGCAGCCAGCTGGTGGTCCTGGCATGGTGCTGCCCAGCCCTCCCTAATGGCCTGACTCTGTGTTTCTGGCTGGCAGCCATGGGCACGGTGACTTGGGAGCTGTCCCTTGAAAGTAGGCTGTCCCTAGATCTGCCCCATAGGTGGGTACCCTGGCCCTCATGGGCCATGCCACTGCCCTGTGCAGGGTGCTGGTCCTCAAACCTAAGAGGCTGACACTCGTGCCTGCCATCCTTCCTCACTGACCTGATCACCCCAGCCCTGGTTTCCAAACAGAATGATGATAAACATGATATTAAGCAGATTGAATGTTTGTAAAGCGCTTAGAGGGGTGTCTGAAAGTGCTACACAGGGACCGTTAGGTACACAGCACAAATAATAGCATTTGGAGGTAACCATGCACCCAGCGCTGGACCGGCACCTTCCCTTCATCATCTCATTTTATTCTCTGGGTGGGAATACTATTGGTCTCATTTGGCAGGCAGGGAATCAAGGCACAGAGAGGTTAAGTCACTTGTTTGAGGTCACACATCTGGTAAGTCATAAGGACTAGTGTTTATGGTGAACCTATTGGGTGCCAAGTTTTGGCCAGGTATGATCTTTGGTTGTGGGTCTTTTTCCTAAATATTTGTTCCTGGAAGAATACATTTCCTTCACGAAAGCATCACTCGCATTCATTTGCATACTCAAGGTAAGCAATTATGGGAATAAAGTTTCAATGTATTGGAAAGAGCTGAGAGTAAGATATGAAATATTAATAAACTATTAACTCCTTTAGAAGAAGGAAAAGTCTTCTCTTGGAGAAAAAGAGCTGGAGAGTGACCATAGCATCAGACCCAGAGAAAGTTCCAGGAAGTGTTTGGTTGGAGGAGTCTGTCTACTGTGAGCATTCCTGGGACAGAATGGGGTGGGGGAGGTTGGAGAAAGAGGAGTCTTCTCCCCTCCTGCTGTGGTCAGGCCACGCAGGGGTGAGGGAGAGGATGCAGAGGCAGAAATGGCCTGTGTTCCCCTGAGAGTGACTCAAGCCACACTCCCCAGCTATCCTATGGCTATGCTGCCTAGTGCTCGGTGATCCGAGAGGCTAGGGACACAGAGCCAGACACAGACATTCCATCCCACAGGTCAGGGCTTGATTGGAAGGAGCGACCGGACTCTAGCAGTGGGGAAGGGTAGGGAGGGCTTCCTGGAGGAAGGCGCCTGGGAGATGGCCCTTGAAGGATAAATGAGAAGTCTGAGGAAGGGAATTTCAGGCAGAGGAAACTGCTCAGCCACAGACTGAGAGGTGCAAGGTGCCAGATCATGCAGGAAGGCCCTTGCGTGGCTAATTCAGGGCCATGGGAGCTAGGGGAAGCGTCTGATTGGGGTAAGAGCTGTGTTGGGACTCAGTATGTCAGAGCCAGGATGGGAGGATGGCCCCAAAGCCAAGCCTGGGACAATGTATGTGGTGCCTGAGGTTGTAGGTGGAAACTTCCAGGCCCCTGTTGGGATCCCAGTCCTAGGCTGCCCCCCCTTACCAGGGAATCCAGAATGTGCTGGGCTGGACTTCAGGGGTATTCATCAGCAGAGGGAGCTTGGAGTCCTTTCCAGCCAAGTAATACCTGCTGATCCCCCACCTGTTTCCTGCCATCTACAGGGATGGGCACTAAAAAGCAATCAATGAAACTCATAAACTAGCAAACAATGGCTAGAGGGAGAAACCCCCATTTTGATTGCTACAGCATCCCTGGAGCTGGCTGGAGAAAGGGGTCACCGTCACTGAGAGTGGAGGAAGTATTTA
The DNA here is from genome assembly GCF_002201575.2 of Neomonachus schauinslandi. Classification (NCBI taxonomy): domain Eukaryota; kingdom Metazoa; phylum Chordata; class Mammalia; order Carnivora; family Phocidae; genus Neomonachus; species Neomonachus schauinslandi. Next base: position 202,002,169 of record NC_058403.1, read on the forward strand.
AGGCAAGGAATGATGTTTGTTGAGTGACTGAATGAATAATTAGAAGGGGGATTAGGGGTGGCCCATGTGTCATGCTGCTTGCCCTCAGGCAGAGATAGAGATTTCTTCCTAGTCATGTCCAGCACGATCCAGGGTGCATATTAGGAACATATAAAGACCTGGCTTGGCCAGAGTGTGGGGGAAAATCACTCACTCAAAGAAGTGACATTTCAATGGGCACCAAGATTTTGCCAAATAAAGCACGTGAGGAAGGGTGTTCCTGGCAGAGGGCACAGCAAGGGCAAAGGCCCAGAGGTGGGCACAAGTGTAGGGTTTTGGAGGAACAGTGAGAAAGCCAATGTGGCTGGAGCAGGGGGAGAGAACGGAGCTCGGAGGGAGATGAGGTGGGGAGGCTGGGGGGTTTGGGCCACCCTGGGTGTAGGGCATGGCACAGATTCTATTCCAAGGTCTCTAAGGAGCCACGGTACGGCTTAAACAGGGAGGTATGCGATTGTCTTTATGATTTGAAGAAGTCCCTCTGTGGCTTCCGTGGGAAGCAAGGACTGTTGGGGATAGGAGTGGACGTTGGGGCTGCATCTGGTGGAGATGGCAGAGCCTGGACTAGGGTGGGGCCCGGGGTGCAAGGAAGTGGATGCATTTTGCATATGTTTTCGAGGTAGAGCTGAGGAGACCCACTGCAGGGTCAGCTGTGAATAGAGGTTGAGGCAAGAAGTGGAGGCAGGGAGACATGGGACCCTGGTGAATGAGGAGGCTTGGTGGTAGGAGGATGAGGTTGTTTCAGGGGCACTAAGTCTCCAAAGGCTGGAGGTGAGGGCACTAACTGGGGTCCCCAGCACGTAAGAAGAGCATTTGCAGTCTCCACAGTACATGGATGGGAGTGACGCACAGTAGGTCATTAATGATCACTAATGTCATCGATCGAGTTTACTGCCTCTACCACCAGCGGAAACATCAGGATAGCCGAGATTTTTGTTTCTTTTGTTCATGGCTGTGTTTCCCAGGTCCCTAGGGCAGAGCCTGGTGCACAGCAGGTGCTTAACCAATGCTGAATGAATGACTGGGTGATGGAACCAGTGTGACTGGGGCTGGGTCAGGCAGCGGCCCTGTGCCTCCGCTGCTGAGCCCTGGCTGGTCCCCACAGCCCCACCGGCAGTAGCCGCTATGCCTCCTCGGGGGAACTGAGCCAGGGCAGCTCGCAGCTGAGTGAGGACTTCGACCCAGACGAGCAGAGTCTGCAGGGCTCCGAGATGGAAGACGAGCGGGACAGGGACTCCTACCACTCCTGCCATAGCTCGGTCAGCTACCACAAGGACTCGCCGCGCTGGGACCAGGATGAGGAGGAGCTGGATGAAGAACTGGACGAGGAGCTGGAGGAGGACCTGGAGGACTTCCTGGAGGAGGAGGAGGAGGAGGAGCTGCCTGAGGATGAGGAGGAGCTGGAGGAGGAGGAGGAGGTGCCTGATGACATCGGTAGCTACACCCAGCGTGAAGAGGTGGCCGTGGCTGAGCCCAAAGACTTTAAGCGTGTCAGCCTCCCATCGGCCGCATCTGAGAAGGAGGAAAAGGCTCCGGCTGTACCTGCTGAGGCCCACGACGTGGCCAAGGCAGCCCTTGAGCCGGCTGCGCCGGAGGAGGTGCCCACAGCTGAGCGGGCACCTGAGCCGGAACCCCCCAAGTCTGAGGAGAGGTAATGGGAGGGGATCAAGGGGCTGTCACGGGGTCAGTGGTGCTGTGATGGGGTCAGCATGGACCTGGGGAATGGAGGGGAGTTTGTCACAGGGTCATGGGTGGGGAAGCGGAAGGGAGCCTGAGAGGCCCGTCAGAGGGGGTACAGATGGGTCATCGTGTCTCTGAAGGGCCAGAGAGGCCACGGAGGACCTGACGTCGCTCCAAGGGCGGAGGGTCAAGGGAGGGCCGGCCCTGAGCCTCATGACGCCCCTTGCCTCAGTTTCAGGCGACGAGAGGATGAGGAAGGCCAGGAGGGTCAGGACTCCATGTCCCGGGCCAAGGCCAACTGGCTTCGAGCCTTCAACAAAGTGCGGCTGCAGCTGCAGGAGGTGAGTAAAAGCAGAGCCGCCGGCCGGTCAGGCCCATGCCCCGCCCGCCCCGGTCCCGCAACCCGTCTGCCCACCTCCCCGCGTTTCCCGTACCCCACCCACCCTGGCCATTTTCCGGGCTCTGCCCACACGCATCACGACACGCCCACGGAGAGCTTGGCCACGCCCCACTTCCGCACACCATCCACCTCGCCTACGCTTTCATACATCCTGGTCTTTCCATGGCTCCGCCCACACCAACCTGGCCCCACCCACACCTGTCATTGTCCTGGCCCCATCATTCCTGGCCCAGCCGCTGTCCAATCCGACCCCTCTCTGACCCTAGCTACACCTTGGCTTCATCTGTCTCCAGAAGGGCCCTTCCTGTTCTCACCCATGCCTGCCTGTCCTCTTCCCCAACCAGCTGGCCCCACCAAGGCCCAGCCCAGTCTCCCCCATGCCAGCCTGGAATTTTGAGTGGGGAAGAAGGAGAGATGAGCTGGAACCTGGAGTTAGGTCATGGTTACAGCCGCGTCAGAGGTCAAGTTCATGGACAGGGGTAGAGGTTAGGGATAGGGGTAGAGATCAGAGTTAGGGCAGCAGTCAGAGATCAGAGGTCAGGGTTAAAACTGGTGTTAGGGGGAGGAATCAGTGCCTGGGATCACATTGGGTACCAGTGTCAGGGCTGGGGAAAGGTCTGAGGGCTGGTCAGAGAAGAAATTAAGTGAAAGATAGATTAGCATTAGGGTCAAGGTGACTGTTCAGATGGGCAGCAGGGTTGAAGCCATTCATTTACCTCTTCAGTTGCTCAAGCTGCCCTAGGCTGGGGACAGAGCAGTGCCCTTATGAAAGGGGCCCTTCCAAACTGGGGTGAGGTTGGCAATAGGAGATCCTAAAGAAAGTCCCAAAGTCCTAGACCATCCAACATCAGAGCCACAGAAATTTCAAATCAAATTTCCTATGTTTTAAAACAGAATTTTATTTTTTTTAACTAAGTAATCCATTCACATGGTTCTAAATGCAAAGAGTAGAAAAGAATATGCAGCGTAAAGTCTATTGAATAACTTCCACTAAGTCAGCAAATTAAATGGAAAAACAGCAGCTACTCTTGTAATGGAACCAATCATATGACAAAAAATAATAAATAAACATGGGCAGGCTCTCTGGGTTTCACAGAAGGGGCATAAAACTAATCCAAGACGATCAGGAAAACTCCCTGGAGGATGTGACACTTAAGGAAAAGTGATATCCAAAATACTTCAATAAGACTTCAGAAGAGAGGACTGGACCCTCCCCACTCTTCGCCCACCATGTCACCCTCTAGCTGCATAGGAGGTGGGGGTGTCAACCCTGGTTCTGCCCTGAGATCCGAATGACAAATGGAGGCCGGTCGGAGGCAGTAGGTGGGAGGGCATACAAAGAGCTAGCACAGCTCAGGCAAAGGCCCTGGGGTACAAGATCAGATGAGCAGGTGAGGCTGGGAGAATGACAGAATCTTATGGGTGTTTGAACCTGTCCCTGAGAATCCCAGGACTGTAGAGCATGAGCTCTTGTTGGAGGTGATACTAACACATCCCCAGTTTGACAGACCAGGAGACCAAGTTCTATTGAGATTGGTGGTAGAGAGGAGCTCTTTTCTCCCCATTTTACAGATGGAAAACTGAGGCCCAGAGTAAGCTTAAGGACACACAGTGAGGACTAGGCCCCAGGCCTCCTGACTCCCAGCCCAAAGGGGAGACAAAAGTGGGTGGGGCGCCTACCCTGCCCTGGGGAGAGACTGCCCCACTGACCATATCTGTTTGTCCTACAGGCCCGAGGAGAAGGAGAGATGTCTAAATCCCTGTGGTTCAAGGGCGGGTGAGTAATGGAGTTGTGGGGGTAGGAGGAAGTGTTGACCCCGGAGCTTGAGGCTGCTTTACACCATAGCCTCAGCCCAGTGAGGGCAGCAAGGGGTTCCATTTAGACAGGGGACAGACCGAGTGACAGATCGGGGGAAATAATGTAGTCACTATCCTAAGAGATTCACCACAGACAGAAGCCAAAGATAGAACACACTGAATCTTCACAACAAACCCACGGGAGGCCTGCTACCCCTATTTTACAGGTGGGGAAACTGAGTCCAAAGAGGTCCATGCTTTGCCCCAACCGCTTACATTATTCAAGACCACTTCCCCCTAAAATAAATGTAAGATAAAGGAGAAGCCTATTTCCTGTGGCATATCTCTGTAATAGTGGAGTGAATTTTTTTTTGCTTTGATTCTCTTTTCATTTTATTTTTATTTATTTATTTTTGAAGATTTTATTTATTTGAGAGATAGCAAGAGGGAGCACAAGCAGGGGGGAGAGGGAGAGCTGAGCAGGGAGCCCAATGTGGGGCTCGATCCCAGGACCCTGGGATCATGACCTGAGCCGAAGGCAGACGCTTAACAGACTGAGCCACCCAGGTGCCGCTTGATTCTGTTTTTAAATATCTCAGATTATTGCTGTGGCTGCTGGCTCTTTAATGATAATCACTTGGTCTTATGTGGAGCAATTCGTCGTATCTAATTTCTTAAATTTCTAATTTTCGGGGCTTTCTTTTTTTTTTTTTAAAGATTTTATTTATTTATTCATGAGAGACAGAGAGAGAGAGAGAGGCAGAGGGAGAAGCAGGCTCCCAAGGAGCAGGGAGCCCGATGCGGGACTCAATCCCAGGACTCTGGGATCATGACCTGAGCCGAAGGCAGACGCCTAACTGACTGAGCCACCCAGGTGCCCTCGGGGCTTTCTTTTCCTTCGGCATCTGAGTGGTGAGGTTAGAAGATGTAAAAGATATTTTTAAGTTCCACTAATGTTTTAAAATAGCAGCAGGTGGGTGACTGCCTCTCTTTGTACATCCTTTGCACACAGAGGCATAGAGACAGAAGCTGTGACTCCCAGATGAGTAGGTGTCCTGGGTTGGGGAGCTCAGGATGCAGGGACTGACATGAGGATGTACGTGTGATTTATGGAGGAAGTGCCCTCAAGAAAAATCTGTGAGGCAGGCAGGATCAGGCAGGGGATGCAGCCAAGCACAGATGTAGTTCAGGGGTCGCCACACCTCTGCCTGATGGAGCAGGGAGCACTGGTACCTGAGTAGCCCCCCCCAGGGCTTGTCCGGAGTCATTGGCTGCCAGACATCTCTCTCAGTGGCCAATGGGAAGCTTCTGGAGAGGAGACACACCTGAATCCTCTTTGGGATGAGAGCAGCTCTCAGTAAAGTGAATTTGTACAGGCCACAGAGCTCGCTCAGATCCACCAGCTACACCAAAGCTGCCAAGAAGCAGTAGCCTAGATTTCCATTTCCCTTCTTCCCATCAGCTTTGACATCATTCCTTCCAGAACAGATTTTAAGATTTTATTTTTTTATCTGCAAGAGAGAGAGAGAGCATGAGCAGGGGGAGAGGGACAACAGACTCCCCGCCAAGCAGGGAGCCCGATATAGGGCTTGATCCTGGGACTCTGGGATCATGACCTGAGTGGAAGGCAGACGCTTAACTGACTGAGCCACCCTGGTGACCCATTCCAGAATAGATTTTATTTTCATTATTTATTTATTTATTTGACAGAGAGAGAGACAGTGAGAGAGGGAACACAAGCAAGGGGAGTGGGAGAGGGAGAAGCAGGCCTCCCACGGAGCAGGGAGCCTGATGTGGGGCTCTATCCCAGGACCCCAGGATCATGACCTGAGCCAAAGGCAGACACCTAATGACTGAGCCACCCAGGCGCCCCTAGATTTTATTTTATTTTATTTTTTTTAAAGATTTTATTTATTTATTTGAGAGAGAGAATGAAAGACAGAGAGCACAAGAGGGAAGAGGGTCAGAGGGAGAAGCAGACCCCCCGCTGAGCAGGGAGCCCGATGTGGGACTCGATCCCGGGACTTCAGGATCATGACGTGAGCCAAAGGCAGTCGCTTAACCAACTGAGCCACCCAGGCGCCCTAGATTTTATTTTTTTAAAGATTTTATTTATTTGAGAGAGAGAGCACTAGTGGAGGGGAGAGGCAGAGGGAGAGGGAGAAACAGAGAGAGAGGGAGAAGCAAGTTCCCTGCTGAGCAGGCTCGATCCCAGGGTCCGGGGATCATGACCTGAGCCGAAGGCAGACATTTAACCGACTGAGCCACCCAGGGGCCCCAGAATAGATTTTAAATATACATATCCATTTTCCAATTTTGAGCATAAGGAAAGGTTTCATGAATATCTTAGTATATTATTTAGATTTGCCTTAATTCAAATTTTCATTAAACGTGGGCAACTGCATCATCTCCCCATTCCCCAGATGAGGAAGCTGACATCCAGTGTCTTCATTTCCGAGGGCCGCTATGACAAATTACCACAAATGTGTAGCCTAAAACAACAGAAATAGATTCTTCTACAGTTCTGGAGGCCAGAAGTCCAAAATCAAGTTGTTGGCTGGCCCACACTCCCTCCGATACCTCTAGGGGAGAACCTGTCCTTGCTTTGCTAGCTGCTGGTAGTTGCTGGCAATCCTCAGGATTCCTTGGTTTGTAGATGTGTCACTCTAAATTCTGTCTCTTGTCACATTGCTGTCTCTCTTTTTATAAAGACCCAGTTATACTGGATTAGGGGCCCACCTACTCTAGTGTGACCTCATCTTAACTAATTATATCTGTGATGACCCTATTTCTAAATAAGGCCACATTCTGAGGTTCGAGGGGCTAGGACTTAAATGTATCTTTTTGGGAGACACAATTCAGCCTTTAATATCCACGGAGATCAAGTGATGTCCGGGCCTCAAGTTATGTCTATTGGAGGAAGGGGGAAGCCTGGGCCCTTGATATCCCTGTGTGTGTCTTGCAGCCCTGGAGGTGGCCTCATCATCATTGACAGCATGCCAGACATCCGCAAGAGGAAGCCCATTCCACTCGTGAGCGACCTGGTGAGCGCCTGTGCCCTCTTCTCCCCCAGCAGAGCAGGCCTGCCATAAGCAGTGCTCAACTTATACAACTGCCCATGGCAGACCTGGGACTGGGAGCTGGCAAGGTGTTCTCTGGAACTAACGTAATCTGATTTCTACCCTGCCTGCTGCATGGACACTTCAGGCCATGGTGAGTGATGGTGACCTGGGCCTTCGGTCTCTATCTCTTCCCAGGAACCGCCCCCCAACTAGGATCTTTCAACTGGCCCCAACCCATGGGTTCTGGGTGGGGGGAACCCTGCCGTGTCCTACAGTTTATGGGTGGAGGAAAGAGCAGGTGACTCACGACCTTGGTTCATGGAGTGGCTGGTAGTTTTGTCCTGTGGCTGGTGATCATGCCAAGTGCAGCTCCTGAGTCTGGTGGGGGATGGGTGAGTCAGGGGTGTGAGACTGCACACCTTCCAGGGTCCCTTCTAACCCGGAGCCTCTGTCACTTTCCAATTCTTTGCTGGCTCTGCTCCTGCTGCTGTGACCTGTTTCATATTTGTGGCTGTGGCTTCAATCCGTGGCTGGTGGCCCCAAACCATGGCTGTGGATTCTGCTTGTGGTGACAACCCCATGGGTGTGAATCGACCCCTGTACTCCCTGGGTGATTTCCCTGCCCCAGTCCCTGGTCCAGTCCAGAAAAGCAGGCATCACCTCGGCCTTGGCGTCCAGCACTTTGAACAACGAGGAGTTGGTGCGTGGGGCGCCTCCCCTTCCACTGGTTGAGGGGTGGGCTGGGCTGGGGGTTCCTGCAGGAGGAGGAGGAGAGTGTGGCCGAGACAGGCATTCCTCGCTCTCTGCTCTCCGCAATCTAGTTTCCAGAATTGGGTTGTGCAACACCCTGTCAACAGGATCTGTGCACAGGAAACGTGCTCCCACAGTGTGGGGGCAGGGAGAGGGACTGGGACTTTACTATACTCAGCAAGGGGGTGAGGGCGGGGCAGGACAGCGCCCCATGCCGGCCCCCTCCCTCCCCTCAGAAAAACCACGTTTACAAGAAGACCCTGCAAGCCTTAATCTATCCCATCTCCTGCACGACGCCGCACAACTTCGAGGTGTGGACGGCCACCACGCCCACCTACTGCTACGAGTGCGAGGGGCTGCTGTGGGGCATCGCGCGGCAAGGCATGCGCTGCACCGAGTGCGGTGTCAAGTGCCACGAGAAGTGCCAGGACCTGCTCAACGCAGATTGCCTGCAGCGTGAGCGCGGGGCTGGAGGGACGGGGCTCCGCGGAGGGGGGTGGGGGGGCGGGGCGGGGCAAGAACCGGGGCGGACTCCTCGGCCGGAGGATTGGGGCGAGAGGAGGGAAAAGGAGATGTGAGAGGGTCAGAGGTCAGAGAGGGGTGGGGCAGGACTCAGGGACTAGCTAAACTGTGCAACGAATGGGTTTCCTGAGAGTCAGCGGTTCCGCCGGAGAAAAATGGGTTAGGGTTAGGGTTAGCTCGGGAGGGAGGGGGCTCAGAGTGGGGGGAGGAGTCAGAGAAGGGGCGGGGTCTTGGCAGGGAGCGGGGATTCAGAGGAGGGGGGACTCGCGTAGACAGGTGGGGACTGACGGGTCCAAGGGGTAGGAGGATTCAGAGAGCAGGTAGAAAGCTCTAGCAGTTCTAGCTTTGGGGTGCGAGTCACCTGAGCCGCCATGGCTTAAAGTACCCTTGGCCACAGCCGAGGAAGCTCTGGAATGGGAGTTGGGGTTCTCGCTCCAGTGAGGGAGCGCGCTCTGGACAGTGACTGCTGTCTGCGTCCGCAGGGGCTGCAGAGAAAAGCTCCAAGCACGGGGCGGAGGACCGGACGCAGAACATCATCATGGTGCTCAAGGACCGCATGAAGATCCGGGAGCGCAACAAACCTGAGATCTTCGAGCTCATCCAGGAGATCTTCGCCGTAACTAAGACCGCACATACACAGCAGATGAAGGCGGTCAAGCAGAGCGTGCTGGACGGCACATCCAAGTGGTCGGCCAAGATCAGCATCACTGGTGAGGCCGCGGGGGTTGGGGAGGTTGCACAGGGTCCCTTCTTAGCCCCCTGTGCTTCCTCCTATGGCTCTTCCTTTTGCGGCGTGTACTTGAGTGTGTCCATGTCTTTCCCATGTCCATATGTGTGTTTGTGCTCACAGGGTGGGCATGTATGCCTCCAAATGTGAGCGCATGACACTCTATCTGGATGAGTCTTGATTGGTGCCTCCCCCAGAATCAGACCCCAAGAAGAGGAGTTGAGGGCACATTGTTTCTTTGGGGGGTGATGCCATGGGAGTTGAGAAGTGAGCTTGGGAGAGAAGGAGCCCTACACAGGGTGCCAATGATCAGGCAATGCTGTGGACAACTGGGGCTCATTCCCCTCGGGGACCACTGGGGGACAGTGTTGAGCTCACACAGCAGAGTGGTCCTACCCAGGGATGGGAGCCTTAGGGTGTTTATCCATGCCCAACCTCATTCAAATTTCCCGGAAAGACCCCAAGATGAGGATTTCAGAGCAATGTGTATCCAGGAAGTGGCCCCAGGAAGCCCCAGTGCGGCTGGAGATATGAGTCTGGGAGCAGGTAGGGAAGGCACATAAACAGGTGGCTTCCAATAAACAGGTGACTCCATGAGCAACTGTAAGCTCAGTCCTGCTGGAGATTTCAGGACAATGTATAGAATGTCCTACCCAGGGGTGGCCCTGGGGCACCTTCCCATTCGGCATCAGCTGAGGGCTCCCTGGGTGTTAACTCTCTAGCAAGTCCTTTATGTCTTGTGGGTGTCCCCATGGGCTCCTGTGGTCAGAACAAAGCCCTCAGGCCATGTCACAGGTGTCTCCAACAAGCAACCTGCAGCCCGTGACAGGGACTGTTTTCAGCATACCTCACTCCTTGAGCCTATATTTGTATTTGTCCTGTGTGTCTTACAGTGGTCTGTGCCCAGGGCCTACAGGCAAAGGACAAGACAGGATCCAGTGACCCCTATGTCACTGTCCAGGTTGGGAAGACCAAGAAACGGACAAAAACCATCTATGGGAACCTGAACCCTGTGTGGGAGGAGAACTTCCACTTGTAAGTGACTGGCTAAACCCCTGAGCCCCCAGGGGGAGCTCTCTGCTGGGGCAACTGAAGGGGGCTCCAAGACCAGCCTGTGCCAGCCACCTGACCCCAGCCTCTGCCTCTCCCTGCCCTGCAGTGAATGTCACAACTCCTCAGACCGAATCAAGGTGCGTGTCTGGGATGAGGATGATGACATCAAATCCCGTGTGAAGCAGCGGTTTAAGAGGGAATCTGATGACTTCCTGGGACAGACGATCATCGAGGTGCGGACACTCAGCGGCGAGATGGACGTGTGGTACAACCTGGGTGAGCATGGGTGGTGTTCTGCAAGGGACAGGGAGGGCGCCCCAGGGAGCCAAATTGGGGAACGAGTGTCAGGAGGAGTTAGTCTAGGAGCCCAATCTGATGGGGGGGGGCAGGGTCTGTGAGCCCAATCTGATGGAGCAGGAAGCAAGACCTGGGGATCCTAGTCTGAGGAGAGAGGCACAGACCCAGGAACCCTGTCTAAGATGAGTAGATTCTGGAGATCTTGATTTGATGGGGGAAGCAGGGCCTGGGAGCCTAGTCTGGGGGAGAAGCAGGGATAGTCCATGCTAGGGCTAGCCCAGCCTAGCCCAGCCTAGGGCTGCTGGTTAAAGAGGAAGATGCAGACTCAGGAATTTAACCTGAGCAAGGAAGTAAGGTCTGGAGTCCTAGTTGAAGGAAGAGACAGGGCCTAGCGAATTCTAGGCTAATGGGAGTGGCACAAGTTTAGAGAGCCAATCCGAGAAGATACCCAGGTCTTAATCTCAGGGAGTCCAGGAGGGCTACAGTCATGCATACATTAAAATATCCCGGGCCTATATTGGAAAGTTCTGATGCAGCCATCCATTTCTGTTTTTCAGACAAGCGGACTGACAAATCCGCTGTATCAGGTGCCATCCGGCTACACATCAGTGTGGAGATCAAAGGCGAGGAAAAGGTGGCCCCCTACCATGTCCAGTACACTTGTCTGCATGAGGTGAGGCCCACTGCTCTTCCCTGCCTTCAGGGCTCACTATGATCTCCCACATTGCCTCCACTTGGAATTCCTGCCTGCCCCAGCCCCACCTTCCTCTTTCCGGCCACACCATCCACAATCCTCAGGCCTCTAAGACTATCCCCCATGCCATTCCTTCTGCCTGGAAAACTCCTTATTCATCCAGCTTCAGGGCCCCCTCCTTTGGGAAGCCCTCCCTGACCTCCAGGCAGACTCTCACTACCCAGCTCCAGGTCTTCCATTTGTTCCAGACCTGAACAGGGGGGGTTCCTGGAGAGAACTCAGTTTGTTGAATGAATAAATGATTGATGGACAAATAGACAATAAATAAGTGGATAAAAGGATGGGTCGACGGACAGATGTGGTTAAACTATTGGAAGTATGGATAAGTGGATGAGTAAATTTGGGGGCAGTTGGATAGGTGGATGGGTGGAAAGATGGATGATGGATGAATGGATGGATAAATTGATGGGTAGATAAATAGGTGATGGATGGTTGGATGGGTGGATGGATGACTTGCTGGATGGAGAGATTAAGTTGTGGGTAGTTATAGGGGATGGATGTGTGGTTGGATTATTAAAAGAGAGGATTAGTGCATGGGTGAAACTTTGGGTAGATGAATGGGTGGGTGGGTGGATGAGTGAATGAATGGGCAGGCAGACCGATGGAAGTTTAGATAGAGAGTGGATAGATGGATAAATGGATGAATGTATGAAAGGATAGAGGAGTGGATAGGTGGATTTTGGGGTAGCTGGATCGATGGGTGAATGGGTAGATGGATAGATAAGTAAATGGGTGGGTAGGTGGGTGAAGTGTTACAAGGATGGATGAGTCAATGGGTAAAATTTTTGGTAGTTGAATGAATTGGTGGGTGGTGGATAGATGAAAGAGTAGATGAATAAATTAATGAATAAACAAATGGATGATGTAAGCTGCCCCAGACCTGGGATCTCTGACCCCTTGTGCCTCAATGCACTCTTCATGATGCCTTCTCCCTCTTGGTGGCAGAACTTGTTCCACTTCGTGACAGATGTGCAGAACAATGGGGTTGTGAAGATCCCAGATGCCAAGGGTGATGACGCCTGGAAGGTTTACTATGATGAGACAGCCCAGGAAATTGTGGATGAATTTGCCATGCGATATGGCGTAGAGTCCATCTACCAAGCCATGACGTGAGGCTGCAGGCTGGGGTGGACATGAGGGCAAGGTGCAGGAAACTGGGGTGAGGGGGACACCAAGTGGACCCTGGCAGATCTAGTGGTGGAAGGATTCTTGGGAGAAGGAACCAAAGAGGATGTGGGTGTGGTGGGCATTCTATAGTCCCTTGGAGGTTAGGAAAGTGCCATTTCTGGGAGCTGAAGCGTGGTGAGAGTCAGAGTTAGAGGCAGAGATGGGCAACCCAGAGAGGAGACAGAGAGAAACTTGGAAGACACAATCAGCCAGAGGGAATGGTTTGAAGATTAGAGGGAGCCACTTACAGATGCTGTCTTGGAGGCCTTCTGGTGGGACACTGCCTGTCCTGGCTGGATGCCAGGCCCAATTTCTCCCACTCCCTCCCACCAGCCACTTTGCCTGCCTCTCCTCCAAGTACATGTGTCCTGGGGTGCCCGCCGTCATGAGCACCCTGCTCGCCAACATCAATGCCTACTATGCGCACACCACCGCCTCCACCAACGTGTCCGCATCTGACCGCTTTGCTGCCTCCAACTTCGGGGTCAGTCCCAGGGACTGGGGCTGGGGGAGGAGGGAGAGCCCAACCCCGTGCTGGTCAGACCCTGTGTGACTCCCTGGTCTCCAATCTGGAACTGACTTAGTGTGTGATTTTGCACCAGTCACTTGCCCTCTCTAAGCCTCAGTTTACCACTCTGTAGAATGGAAACAGATATCACGATGGTTCAGTTCAATAGTGGATGGGGTACACTTAGTGTATAGTAAGCACTTACCCAATATGGTAGCCGCCTTTAGCTGCTACACTTGACCCCCATGTCCCTGCTTCCATCCATCCTCCTCCTGTCCCTCCTCAGAAAGAGCGCTTTGTCAAGCTCCTGGACCAGCTGCACAACTCCCTGCGGATCGACCTCTCCATGTATCGGGTGAGAAGTACATGCATGATGACTTGGTTGCTCCTACACATGTTTGTGCCTGTAGGGGAGAGCTCCCAGCCAGTGTGCACATGAGAGGACCCATCTTAACATGTGGAATGTGTTCCTTTGACATGTGTACACATATGTGGGCAGCACCTACCCAATTTGCTTGGTGCATCCAACCAGATACCCCCCCCCCCAGTTGCTTCAAGGTGTTCTCATGGATACTCACATACTTCCTAGAACTTGGGGGGCTCTTGTATTTCCCCTAAAACAGTCTCCCTCTACCCAGCCCTCTTCCATAATCCCACCTCTCTTCTCCCTTCCAACAGAATAACTTCCCAGCCAGCAGCCCAGAGAGACTCCAGGACCTCAAATCCACTGTGGACCTTCTCACCAGCATCACCTTCTTTCGGATGAAGGTAAGAAGGAGACCCAGTCCCATTAGCTTTCCATCGGGCATTTTCTAGCACTCTTAGCTCCTAACCAAATAACATTTCTCCTGGAGAGTAGTGCCCTTTCTCAATGACCCTCTGCTTTCATACTGCTACATTTCCTTAAACTCATAACCACTTGTAGCCACTTCCTGGGTACCACCTGTTCCAGCTATGCTGACTTGTGCCTGTCTCCCTCCCTCTAGGTGCAAGAACTCCAGAGCCCACCCCGAGCCAGCCAGGTGGTGAAAGACTGTGTGAAAGCCTGCCTCAACTCTACTTATGAGTACATCTTCAACAACTGTCATGAACTCTATAGTCGGGAGTACCAGACAGACCCGGTGAGGACCCCAGATAAAGCAGAATGGAATAGGGGATACCAACCAGACCCTGGCCCAAGTCCTAGGTCTGCCCCTTCTCAAGTGACTTAACTGAGCCTCAGTATCTCCCTCTGTAAAATGGGGTCATAAACCCATATCTCAGAATTGAGGAGAAAATTTAATGAGATGCTATCTTTAGATAAAATGTAAGTAAATGCTTAGCACCTGATATACAATAGATGCTCAATAAATTCAGTTTTAGTTAAACTTAGTTGAGTTTGGCATGCAGTTTGCCTAGGATAGAATCACTGTTCAATAAATGTTGAGTTTAATTTAATTTCTTCAGTAGAGTTGAGTTTTGGTCATTTCAACTCAATTTATTTGAGATCTTTCAACATGTGTTTTTTTATCTACACATATAATGCCAGGATTGTCAGTAAGGTTTCAAGGAGTTCATACCATTTTAGAAGGGAGAGATATATACATTGAAATTCACAACCTAGGGTGATTAGCCCTGGGATGGAGGAATTGCAGGAGACTGTGGGGGCTAAGAGGGCCCTACCTCACCTTGGGCTTCAGATAGGAGATAACACATAAGCTCAATTTAGTGATATTTTATTTCATTCTCTTCATTTACATTCAGTTGACTTCAAGTTGAAGTCAACTTGAGTTGAAATCAAATCACTTTTAATTGAATTGTGTTGAGGTACAGTGGATTAAATTGGGTTGGGTTTAGTTCAACTATAAACAGTTTAGTTCCATTTATTTCTATTCAGGTGACTTAAAATTACTCTTGGCTAATCAGTGAGCAGAACTGAGTTGGATTAAGCTGGGTTTAATTTAATAAAAATCCATTTATTTATATTCAGTTGACTTGAAGTTATTCTTGACTGGGTTGAGTTGGCTTGAGTGAGGATGAGCTGGGTTGTTGGGTTAGGTATAGTTGGGTTCAAATGAATTGGGTTGAGTTGGGCTCATTTCAGTTGAATTTAGCTACATTCATTTTCATTGATTGACTAAAGTTGGATTGAACTGACCTGAGTATGTTAGGTTCAGTTGAGTAGGTAGAGTTGGATTGGATTGACTCAGTTGAGTTGAATTAGATTAAGTTAGGTTGGGTTGAGTTCAAGTCAATTTATTCCCATTATTTTGACTTAGGATGATGTTGATTTTGGATGAGTTGATTAGGTTCAATCCAATTGAATTCATTTGAGTTTAATTCAATCCAGTTAAGTTTAATTCCACTACATTCAGTATAATTGGCCCAGGTTCAGTTTCATTGAATTAATTCTGAGAATCTCCATCTGTTAATCTAAATGGGCCTGATTGACATTCATTTCAGTTCCATTTGGTTTAGTGGGCTTCAGTTTTTTTCAACTAAATTCAGTTCTATTCACTTTTATGAGTTGAGTCTAATTAAGCTTTGTTGAGCTGCATGGACATGAGTTCTGTTTGGGCCAGTTTACATGAATTCAGTTCCTTTTCATACAGCTCTCCTACCTGAACCACCCATGTGTTAATGGGACCCCTTCCTTACTAACCTCCTGCCCCTCAATAATGAACTAACTGAGGCACCCACCTATGGACCCATTTGGCTAATGTCTCCATTTCCCCACTCCAGGCCAAGAAGGGAGAAGTTCCCCCAGAAGAACAGGGACCCAGCATCAAGAACCTTGACTTCTGGTCCAAGCTGATTACTCTCATAGTGTCCATCATTGAGGAAGACAAAAATTCCTAC
This sequence comes from Neomonachus schauinslandi, assembly GCF_002201575.2. Lineage (NCBI taxonomy): Eukaryota > Metazoa > Chordata > Mammalia > Carnivora > Phocidae > Neomonachus > Neomonachus schauinslandi. Next base: position 202,017,760 of record NC_058403.1, read on the forward strand.
ACTCCCTGCCTCAACCAGTGAGTTGTGTATCTGTGCAGTTAATTATCTGAAGGTCATCATGTGTGTGTGTATGTGTGCACAATTTTGTGTCTTATGTGTAAAGGTGATCATGTCTAATTACACATAAAATGATGTGTATGTGGAGGCAACTGTAGGTGTGGTTGTGCCTGAATGAAATATGGCATAATTTATAAACATAAACATAAAATTGTGTGTATGTATAAAATCACTGGTGTAATCAGACATGTATTTTGTATGTGCTGATTTGTGTGAATAACAACGTGTACATATATATATAATTTTGTATATGTGCGTAGGTTCATAAATAACAATTGACAGTGTTGCTCAAGTACTTACTATGTGCTAGATACTCTACTAAATGTTTTACATTTAAATTGCATTGTATCTTGTGTGTGGGTGTAATTCTGTTTATAGTTGTGGCCTATGGGTTTAATTGTATATTGTATATGTGCATACAATTGTGGAATGCACTTCAATATGCAATATTGTATATTGTGTAATTGTGTGTGAGTATGGACACAGTTTTGGTTTGTAGATTTATATGTCTGTAGAGTTTTCATCTGTGTTAGCTGAATGAACTGTTGTGTCTTATTTTTCCCTGAGTGCTAGAGGGGCTCCTAACTCTGGCATGCCAGTATCTCTTGGTTAGTTAGATATTCAGTTAAGATCAGGGATTTGGGATGGATGGACTGAAGGGTGGATGGATGTATGGGCAGCTGGATGGAGATATGATTGAATGGGGAGATGAACAGATGGATGGGTAGATGGTTGGATGAATAGGTGGATAGATGGATAGATTGGCGGGAGGATGAATGAGTAGTAAAGGAATGGATGGATAGCTGACTGGATGGATGGATGGATGGACGGATGGATGGATGGATGGATGGATGAGTAGGTGGGTGAATGGATAGATTGGTGGAAGGATGAATGGCTAGATAAAGGAATGGATGGATAGCTGGTTGGATGGAGAAGTGGATGGGTGGATGGATGGATGGATAGATGGATGGGTGAGTGAATGGATGGGTAGAAAGGTGGATGACTGGGTGAATGAATGGATGAAGGGATGGAGAGATAGATGGGTGGAGGCTCAGGGAGAAGCAGGGCTTCAGTTCAAAGTCACTCAGCAGGTCAGTGGCTTTGAGGGAGCTTGAATCCAGAACGCTCTGTCTGTCCCACACTACCCTCCGGGCTGGGAAGGCCAAAGCAGCCTGTGCCACCCTGCTTCCATCTGCCAAGGTTTCATACTTCCATGACTTTGACTAGGTTTCCCCAGGAGCTGAATGTGGGCAAAATCAGTGCCGAAGTGATGTGGAACCTGTTTGCCCAAGACATGAAGTATGCCATGGAGGGTGAGTGTGCCCATCCCCATACCTTCTAGCCTGGCTATAGCAGGTAGCTGTGCCTCAGTAGTATCCCCTCCAAGGCTGTGAGCATCCTGGACCCTCAAGCTTGAGGTTGGACACCTGTGATGGCCAGAGCTGGTGCTGCCAAGACAGGGGGTAGAGACCTTCCATTCTTCCCCTACCAGAGCATGACAAGCATCGCCTGTGCAAGAGCGCTGACTACATGAACCTACACTTCAAGGTCAAGTGGCTGTACAATGAGTATGTGACAGAGCTTCCTGCCTTCAAGGACCGTGTGCCTGAATACCCTGCGTAAGTCCCTTTCCCCAAGCCAGAACTGTAGTGCTGACAGCTAGACTGAGGCCCAGAGATGAGGGCTGACCTACTCAGGGTTCCCTGGGCATCAAGGGCACAAACCTGGTATTCTCTATTTTCAGCCATTGGACTATGGACTCTTATAGCCCAATTAATATGCCTAAGTATCAGGAACTGCACTAAGCAGTGCCTTTTCTCATTTAATCCTTTTGACAATTCTATAAGATGGGAGCATTATAATTCCCATTTTGTGGATGAGAAAATGGAGAGTTTAATGCTGAAGGACTTGCCCAAGATGACATCCAATAAGTGACGGAGCCAGGATTTGAACTCTGGATGTCTGACTCACGTGCTGTGTTGGAGAGCAGGATGGTGGTCACCATTTACCGAGGACCTACTATGTGTTGTGTCAATGACTGCTCACAGCAGCACTGTGGGATAGATACTCCTCTGCTGTACAGGTAATGGGATCCCAGAGAGGAAATCCACTTGTCCATGGGTAGTTTATCTGAACCATGAACCCTGCAAGTATGAGCCTTGCCCTAACAGTGTCATGAGGTCCATTTCATGACTGAAGTAACTGAGGCCTGGTGGGGTAGGGAAGCGGGGGATACCTACCCAAAGGCCACAGGGTGAGTTCAAGGGAGAGAAGGACCTGCCCAAGCACCATTCAGAACTAGGCAAAGCAGAGGGTCAGGGGACAAGAGGTGGCAAGACCCCACCCTTGCTCTCCATTCCAGGTGGTTTGAGCCCTTTGTCATCCAATGGTTGGACGAGAATGAGGAAGTATCCCGGGATTTCCTGCACGGGGCCCTGGAACGAGACAAGAAGGATGGGGTGAGGAGACTGGCCCATGATCAAGCCCCTAGTCTGCCCTCAGTGGTCTCACTCCCTCTGGGGTCCATTGGGATCCAATATGGGGTCAAAAATTGCCCTTGAGATGAAACCAGTCTCTGAAAGGTGGCCACCATCTTTGTCTTGTTCATAGTGTTGAAAGTGTTTTGTTCATTCAGCAAATGAATGAGAGTCCATCATTGAGCTGGAAGCCCTACCTTCCCCATAGCCTCTGTGTCCACCTCTAAGTCACCCTTGCACATTATTCGCCTCACCCCAGGCCAGTTGATCTCTGGTTCTCCCCATGGAGAGCAGGAGGGCTGGATGCTGGGGGCTGTCTAGCTCTGACCCCTCTCTTCCTTCCTGGCCTCCTTCCCACTGTAGTTCCAGCAGACCTCAGAGCATGCCCTGTTCTCCTGCTCCGTGGTGGATGTCTTCTCCCAGCTCAACCAGAGCTTTGAAATCATCAAGAAACTCGAGTGCCCTGACCCGCAGATCGTGGGGCACTATATGAGGCGCTTTGCCAAGGTGCGGGAGTGCAGGTGGGGTTAGGGATGGAGTCCAGGTGAGGGATTGGGATAGGGTCAAGGTTGGGGTTGCAGTTGAAATTGGGATTGGGTCAAGGTCAGGATTGGGGTTAAGTTTGGGATTGAGGTCAAAGTTGGGGTTGGTGATATCAGTAGGATTGGGGTTGGGGTTGAGATCAGTGTTGGAGTTGTGGTTGGGGACAACATTTGGGTTGAGGTTGGAGTTGAGGTCAGGGTAGTGGTTTAAGTTGGAGATGAATTTGGAGCTGGAATCAAGGTTGAGGGTGGGATTGAAGTTGGGGTTGTGTTTAGGGTTACTATTAGTATTGAGATTCAATTTGGCATTGAGGTTGGAGTGAGTGTTGGGATTTATGTAGAATTTGGGTGGGCATTGGGGTGAGTTTGGAGGTCGGGACCATCCTACTGGGGTTGAAGGTTCCAGCTAATTGGCTTTAGGCTGGGTTGAAGTTGAGGACTGCAAGTAAGAATTGGGATTCCATCTGGGATCCAGTCATGCTTATGCTTGGAGCTGGGTTAATATGATAGAGATTTATCTGGGTTAATATGATGGAGATTTAGCTGGGTCTACATAAAATAATCATCTTTACTTGGTGGTATCTCCTCTTGGTTGTGAGGGTCATCCTGGGTGAATTCACCCATTCAAGTGGTCCATCTTGAGTGCTCATAGGGATTCAGGTTCATCCCTGATCTCACTAGTGGCTCTTGATGGACCTGCCCAGCCCCAGCCCCTGTTCTTACCCCCTGTCTGTGTCCTCCCCAGACCATCAGTAATGTGCTCCTCCAGTATGCGGACATCATCTCCAAGGACTTCGCCTCCTACTGCTCCAAGGAGAAGGAGAAAGTGGTGACCTGTGGGGGACCCTGTCCTGTCCCCTCCCAGCCCCACTCTGCACCCCCAAGTCTCCATCCTTCCCCTGGGCTCTGATACTTGTGTCTCTGTGTGTCCAACTGTGTGTGTTCCATGTACCTGGTTACGTGTGTCTGGGGGGATCTGGAGGTGAGGGCACATGCCTTCAATGTGTCATTGTCTGATTGTTGTGAATGAAGCCTTCAGGGTGTATGGATGTAAGTGTGTAAAGCTTTGAGCCCATGTAGGAGAATATGGGTGTGTGACAGGAATTCCCCCCTTCCTGTTACTTCCAGAAGCCCAGCCCACCCTGGAGAAGTTACTTGAGCCCTGTTTCCCTCTGCTAATCTCCAGAAACCACCCCCCACCAACATTCCCAGGAATCTGGTCCCAAATGCTGTCTTCCATTCTCAAATGACCCTATGGGACCTTCCTCTGGACCCAGACCCCAAAACCATCCTGGGGTCCCTAGCAGTGGATGGGGGAGGCTCTGGGGAGGGGTCTTGAGCCCTGACTCCCTGCTCTGTTTGCATCCCCAGCCCTGCATCCTCATGAACAACACTCAGCAGCTCCGAGTGCAGCTAGAGAAGATGTTCGAAGCCATGGGAGGGAAGGAGGTGAGGCAAGCCCCAGGCAGAGTCACCACTTTCCCTGCATCCCTGCCGGCCCTTGATTAATTCCAGCTCAGCCACTCCCTCTAACCCAAGCAAGCAGCTCCACCATCTTTGCCTGTTTCCTCCCCAGTCCCTTGGGATCTCTTTCCCTGTGTTGGATGGGAAAATGCCCCATTTGTGTGGATGCTCTCTAAACCTAACCTGATGTCCCTTTTCCCTCCTCAGCTGGATGCTGAGGCCAGTGACATCTTGAAGGAGCTCCAGGTGAAACTCAACAATGTCTTGGACGAGCTCAGCCGGGTGTTTGCTACCAGGTGGGGACACCTCCAGGGCTGGGAGCAGACAGGAGGGGGCAGCCCCCAGACCTTTGAGCCTGGGGCATCCAGGGACTCAGCAGATGTAGTGGTAAAGACTTCAGGCTCAGAGTTAGACAGAGCTGAGTTCAATCCTGGCTTCACCACTTACTAGCTATGTAGTCTTGGGTGAGTTGTTTAACTTCTCTGAACCTTAGTTTATTCATCTGTAAAGTGGGGATGATGATAATAATAGTACCTGGGTAGGACTGTGCAGTGAAATAAACAGCACAGGTGAATGTCTCAGCCCAGTGCCCAATTCTGCTATTATACACAACCCCCTCCCCTGCTCAGTTATATGCCATGGCTCCTTGATGCTCAGGATAAAACATCAAGGTCCATGGTCAGCTTTTGAGGCCTCATCTGGCCCTTTCTCTGGGAGGCCTGGAAAGTCTGGTCTGAGCTCCTCCCCTCTGTGCCCCCAGCTTCCAGCCACACATCGAGGAGTGTGTCAAGCAGATGGGCGACATCCTCAGCCAGGTGAAGGGAACGGGAAATGTGCCAGCCAGTGCCTGCAGCAGCGTGGCCCAGGATGCTGACAATGTGCTGCAACCCATCATGGACCTGCTGGACAGCAAGTAAGCCAGGCTGGGTGGACTAGGATGGCCAGGAAGAGGTTAGGGATGGGGCTTTAGAGACTCAGGGCTGGCCTGGAGAGGACACTCAGGACATGTTTGCTGGGTGGTGGTTGGATGGTTTGGATGGGTAGGTGGGTGGAGGTATGAAGGGATGGAAAGATGGGTGGGTAAATGATTGGAAGGACTGGTGAGTCCTTTTTATGTGTTAATTGATGGTGGTTGGATGGATAGATGACATGAGAATGGGTGGGCAGATTGATGGGTAGATTAAAAGATAAATGCTTAGAAGTTTAGACGGAGGATATATTGATAAAAGGAGGGATGGATGGACAGATGGATGGGTAGATGAAGTTAGGTAAGTATTTGGATGGATGAATAACTGGATGGATGGATGGATGGATGGATCAATCTATTGAAATAAGGATAAATGAATGGAAGTGTAGATGAAAGGATGGATGCATGGGTGTAAGGAAAGAAGGGAGGGAGGGAGGATGGAGGATGGATGGATGGGTAGAAGGATGGATGGGAGGGAGGAAGCAGGGAGGAGGGGGGAAGGAAAAAGATGGAGGGGTCATTAAAGAAAGTTAGGGGGAGGGATAATTTGGTGGATGGGAGGGTCAGTTGCTGGATGGATCATGGTGGATTATTCTGTCTCCTTCCACCCCCCCCATGCCATGAATTCTTTGTTGTTTACCCTCTCAAGTTTGCCCTCCTCCCACCATCCCCTTCCTCTCTGACTGAGCATGGCCCCAGTCCTCTCACAGTCCCTAGTCTCCAGCCTTCCTATTCCAGTTTACCGCCCACTCTGTTCTTTCGAACAGGGAAGTCTGGCTGTGTCTCTCTTGAGCACTCCATGGATCCCCACTGCCCTCATGCTAAGGCCCAGGTCTTCCTCCCAGGTGTTGAGTCCCTTTCTAGCCTGGTCCCTGCTGACCAGTCCAGCCATCATTTACTCTTCACATGTGTCACACATCATAACCCCATCAGACCATTCTGATCAATGGAGTCTCATCAGACCCCATTTAGTGGTCCCTGTACAGGCTCTGTGTCCTCTTGTGTGTCCATGGAGCATTTTCCCGCCTTGCCCATTTGTTGAGGGAAAGGGGCTCTTCGGGTTAGGGCCAGCTGGGCCATCTCTCAGACTTGCCCCTCGCCTCCAGCCTGACTCTCTTTGCCAAAATCTGTGAGAAGACGGTGCTGAAGAGGGTGCTAAAGGAGTTATGGAAGCTGGTCATGAACACCATGGAGAAGACCATCGTCCTGCCACCCCTCACTGACCAGACGGTGAGGCCCACAGGGGGCCAGAGGGGATTCCTGGGCCACCTCCCCTGTGGGAGCCCAGAGAACTTGATGCCAAAGGCATTGGGGCTCAGAGGTCAGTGGGGCCATTCAAAGATCAGAGAGATCACATATGGGTCAAAAGTCATCAAAGAATCAGAGGTCATTCATGGGTCAGATAGATAAATGTCAAAGAAGTCAAGTAGTGTTAAGAGATGTCTAAGGGACATAGAGGTCACATGTGGGTCAAGAGGGCATACGAAGGTCAGAGATCACCCAGAAAATAAAGAGGTCAGCTTGGGGATCACAGAGGTCATAGGGGTCAATGGGTTCATCAGAGGGCTCTTAGGGTCAATCAAGAGACAAGGAGGGGAGATACCATGGACTTTGAAGATCAGAGACCAATAGAACAGACAGCTCCCAGAGGTCAGCCAGAGGTCACAAGAGCATCTAAGGTCAGAGAGGTCAAGCAGAGGTCAGCATTCATCCAGAGACCAGGATCATGCCTCTGGAATCCTTCTGGGAAAAGCCCAGAGATCCTGATCTCCAGGGATCGGGCTTCCAGGTGGGATTGGGTGGACCGCAACTTCGGAGGGGTGTGGCTGGGCTTGGGTTCCTCCAGGGAGGTGTGGGGGCCTGAGGACAGCAATGGCACACGGGTTGCTGGCACAGCACAGAGCGAGAAGACGTTCCTGGGGACGGGGTGGGGGAGGCTTGGGGAGGGTGGGCAGGGCCGCCAAGAGGCAACGATGGTGCGGGAGGCTTTGGACCTGTCTGTCTCCTCTGGGCTGGGCAGGGGCACGGGGTCCGCCCCTCGGTGCCGTCTCCGTCCCCTCCCTGGCCTTCCTGGGAGACTCATGGTGACTTATTCCCCCCCTCCCCACCACCCCGCCCCCGTCGCGGCTGACAGATGATCGTAAGTAGAGGCCCTTCTGTCCGTCTGTCTGTCCGTCCGCTCTGTGTCTGGACTCGGCCCACCGCGTGGCTGCATCCACCCCACCCAGCGCCCCCTCCTCACCCACCGGCCCCCCACCCACTGTCCCACTTCCCGCCTAGATGTGCCTGTGTTTGTCTGGGGCGGGGCATGGGGAGGGGGCGGGGCCTGGCGGGAGGGAGGCCACGCCCACCCACCCCCGCCCCGTTTTAAGTACAGAGGAGGTGCCTGCCGGCTCCCAAACCCCAAACCCTGAACCCAGCACCTTCACATCTGACCTCATCCTTTAGTTGGAATTCACCCTTACTCCCATGCTCAGACTCCACCAGGATATTTGTCTCTCCCCGAAGCTAGAAGGAGGTTAAAAGTCAACGGAGTTCCTCTAACCTCCCCTCTGGGCTCTGAACTGTTAGCAGCCACACAAAATACAGGCCCTTACCACCCGGGTCCCCCTACTCAGCTGTTCAGCGCCGACCCCCCACCACCCCTGCCTTCCCACTCCCACCACAGGACCACGTGAATCCCAGACACACACCCAGGCACCCAGGTGGGAGACAGCATTTGTGACTTTGGTGTCAGGCAGACTTGGCGTCAAATCCCAGCCCAGCCACACTCTCTGTGACCTTGGGAATTCACTTCACCTCCCAATCTCCATTTCCTTGTCTGGAAAAAGGAGTTAACTGCAGTAACCCTCAGAGAGTTGTGAGAACCAAATGGGATGATGCAATAAAGTGCTCATCTTTATGACTACCTGAGGCAGTGCTCACTAAATTAGAGCTAATATTGTTGCTGGTGGTGGTAATAGGTAAACACATAGTAGGGTAGAGATCAATAAAACCACTTCAGAGTCCCCCTTTGTGGACAAGACAGGTTATTATAAGATTTCACCTGTCAAAGTTCACAAGTGCTCGTCTCATTTCTTGATGGCTGCAGTCTGGGTCTTTGGCTGTAAGCACTTGGTGGCAGCATACCCAACAACAGACAATGCGTTTGTGGGCAAGGAGCTAAAGGGATTCACATTTATTGATGACGCGTTGTATGCTAGACTTCATAGCTGCTCTTACAGCCCACCTTCATGACAACCCTTTGAGTGAGGTAGATATTATTATTCCCATTTTGCAGATGAGGAAAGCTGATGCTCAGAGAAGAGGAGTCACTTGCTCAAGGCCACATAGTAAACATATGCCAGAGTCAGGTTTCAAATTCAGGTCTGTCTGAATTTGGAGCCCGTTTGATTTCCTGTTGACCCAAGAAACAAGATCCTCATATATACAGTAAACATAAATGAATTACATTTTGGCAGTGACTTCTCTTCTTTCTCTCTGGCTCTGTATTTCTATTTCTCCTCTCTCTCTTTGCTGTCTCTCTGACTCTCATAGCTTTTAAGAATTGGTCATTAAGGTACGCACACTTTCCCCCCTGCAACCCAGCCATCAGCCCCCTGTGCAGTATAGATATCCTTTACCTCCTGTCCCCATGAGTACATGTGTGATCACCCTGGGTTCCCACCTCACATGGCTTGCCAGGTTGATCACCCTGTGACATTGTCTCTGCAGGGCAACCTCTTGAGAAAACATGGCAAGGGATTAGAAAAGGTAATGAGGGCCTCATCTGTGCTGAGGTCCTGAGCTCTGGTGTCTGGGTGTGTGTGTGCATGTGTGTGTTCATGTGCATGGGTAGGAAGGTCAAATGGGGATCACAGGTAAAGGCAGGTGTCCTAACCAAGTCCCACAAAACCAGAAATCAGAGATGAGTTGATTCTCCAGGGACATGGCTTGGAGTGTGTGTGCCCGTGTGAGCAAACATGTGTACAAACAGCTCCCACCCTCTCATAACAAAACCCATAGTGCTTATCTCAGCCCTGGGCTCAGCTGAATTCTGTGGCTTTGAGAAGGGCCCAGACACTGACTGGACCACTGCCCTGGACTGAGATGTATGTTGTTTTTCATGTAGATTTTGTAATTGTTGTTCTAATGGGTGTTTGTTGTAAGGAGATGGGAGCTGTGGCAACATATGAACAGTTGCCCTTGCTGTGCATTCATGCAGGAACTAGCATACCTGTGAGCATACAAGTGGGGTCTCCGCTTCATGAACATGGGTTGTAGGGCTTCCCTACTCGCTCATCCAGCCCTTTGGGGGGGCACATTCAATTTTCCAATCACCATGTACATGTAAGTGCATCCCTGTGGGGGTGAGTGTGTGAGTTTATGTGTGTGATTGTGCACACGTGCAAGTGTTTAGGAGTGCATGTGTATATTTTAGTGTGTGAGTTTTGTGTGTATGTGTGCTGATCCAGGTGTGTGTGCGTGTAAACTTTCTGCACTTGCGTGGATGTACTTGGGTGTGTGTCTCTACGTTGAGGGAACTTGTGATACCTATAAGTACACTTCTTTTAGAGTCAGGCCTGCTGGGAAAAGTCTTGGAGGTTGGGGGAGGAGAGAAACCCAAGCCCTTTCTCTTCTCTCCCCCTCCGCAAGGTACCCCATCCCTAGGCAGGCTGTCCCCAGGTGATGGGCTGGTTGTAGCCTCCTGGCAGTCCGGAGTCTGGCCAGAGTCCCCAGTGGGAGACAAGGGAAGGTGCCTAGCTGGGGAGGGGGCTCAGTGTTAGACTCAGGACCTGGGGGGGCAGCTTGTGGGTTGGGGAGCGGGACTGTGCTTTGAGGGGGCAGGGAAGCCGCAGTGAACATCCTCCCAATAGCCACCCAAACTCTGACCTCCGCCTGATTCTCTCCACAGGGCAGGGTGAAATTGCCAAGCCACTCAGATGTAAGACCAGCCTCTCACTGTCTGTCTGGCTCCCACCCCCCACCCCCTCCCCACCCTGTGCCTCCTTCCATCTCTGTGGTCCGTGCCGTCTGGGGGCGCACTGTGAACCCATCTGTGGTCTCTTCTTCCTTTGTTTGTCTGGTTTGCTTGTGAGGGGTGGTGGGTGGGAGGGAGGCAGGAGGGGAGGAGGGTGTGGCAGGGGAAACCAAGGACCAGACAGCTGGGCTCTTAAGTAGCTGTGCCTCAGGACAGCCTCAGGGAATCACAGACAAGGAATCAAAAGAGTAGCAGCAGCCAGGATGATAGTAACAATATTAGTAGCTGCAGGATAACCAGCTCCCACTGGCCAGCTGGTAGACCATCAATGTGATTCCAAACATCCCAGCTGTAAATGGCCCTCCTTCCCACCTAGCCCTGCTCAGGACCCCAGACCACCCCAGGGCCCAGTAAATGCAGGACCTCATTGATACTTAGGCCTACCGCATCCCCTAAGCTAGTGTAGGTGCCCCTGTTAACCAGGGAAGGAAACTGAGCCCCAGAAAAGTCCAAGGACATGCCTCAGGTCACCCAGCACAGTGATTGGAGGAGGCAGGACTCGTGGCTTCCAGGCCGACCATTGCCCCCAGCACTGCTCATGACCTTGAGACCAGATGATAAGATAATAAGAGTGTACATTGAACAAAGACATATTTAGCCCCAGCTAAACCATGAAGTGGATATTATTTTCCCCAACTGGATGGGAAAGCTGAGGTTCAGAGAGGTTAAGTGACTTGCCCAGGGCCACACAGCAGAGCTGGGATTTGAACCCAGGCCCACCCGGCTCATTGGAGCCATAACCAGGATGCCATCTTGCTGGTGTCTGTTTTGGGTGGGGTGGGGGATGGGTACTGAGGTGTGTGTTGGTGGGGAGGATTCTTCCTTTTACAAGGTCAGACTAACAGCCACCCAGATGACTGGGGAAATTCTCCCACAGAGGCATTGGGCCCCAGGAGTGGTGGGGTCACCAGAGCCCATCCCATAGTTTTCTTAAAACCCCCTGACTTTGGGTTGGTAAGCCTGCCCCATACCGATAAACACCATCTGGGGCTTCCTACACCCATGGCTCCTCACTGCCCACTCTCTTTCTTCTCTGTCCCACAAACCTGGGGTCCTGGTGGAGGTGAGAGGGTGGGTAGTGTGCCCACACTGGGATTTGCAGGGACAAAGTCACCACCTCCTCCTCAGCTCTTCCTGAGGGGGAGCTCCAGACCTCTGCCCCAGGGACACAACCCTTGCCCTGCCCAGAGCCTCTGGACAAGAACCAAGATGGTGTCCAGGGCTAGGGTGTCAGTAGGGCTGTGGGGATTGGACTGGAGGACCCCCACCCTCACCTCGGCTGTGACTGTTGTTACCTGCAGGGAACCCAGATGATCTTCAATGCAGCCAAAGAGCTGGGTCAGCTGTCTAAACTCAAGGTGAGGCCAAGAGCGGAGGGCAGGAGATCGGGGTGGAGAAGATTCCTAGGGGGAAGGTCCCAGAATGGTGACGTGTTCAAGAGACAGAAACCCTACTCAGACTGATTTAAGCACAATTTATTTGCTCCAGTGTGTTGGAAAGATCTGCAAAATTCAGCTTCAGATACAGCTTGATCAAGGATACAAATCATTTATTCAACAAATATTGAGCACGTACTGTGTGCCGGTCACATGCTAGGTACCAGGGACACAATGATGAAAAGACAGACCCACTACCCAACTCATCAGAGTTTTACAGGGATGAGGCCCATAGACAGGCAGATCCCTAAGGTGGGGCGTGCTCTGCCCATCTGAGCCCTCTCTCCATCCATCCAGGACCACATGGTACGGGAAGAAGCCAAGAGCTTGACCCCAAAGCAGTGTGCAGTAGTCGAACTGGCCCTGGACACCATCAAGGTGAGAGGTCCCACCCCTGTCCCATCCCAGGCAGAGGGTGTGACTGGTGTAGACATGGACCTAGGCTCAAACCCACCTTACTTCATTCAATTTATAAACACTCCCTGATGACTCTTCTGTCAGTTCCAGGCTGGCTGATGGCAGGGCCCTGAGGAGCCCTAGATTCAGGGGGCCAGCCAGATACAGACAGCCCCAGCTCTGTGGGGTCAGGGCAGGGTAGAAGGAAGGCTGGGAGCTGGGGGAGCCCAGGGAAGGAGAAGCGAGGGCTTTTGGAAAGAAGGCATGTGGGAGGTGGGTCTTGAGGAATGCATAGGAGTTTGCAAGGCAAAGCAAACAAAGCATTCTAGGCAGAGGACCAGCCCATGCAAGAACTCAATGAAAGGGGGCGCCTGGGTGGCTCAGTTGGTTAAGAACTCAATGAAAGGGACCATGGTCTCCATGAAATGAAAACTACTTTGAAGGAAATTTTTGCCAAAATAATTATAGTGAAATAGGGTTGGCAACATATTAAGGAGAGTGGTCAAGGAAAGCTCTTTGAGATCTTAACCAAAGGAGGACAAGGAGCTAGTCATGGCAAAATAAGGTGTTTGAAGTTGCGGGGCCGGAGGGGTTGGTGGAGGGCGTCCCACCAGCCAGCACAGTAAGTGCAAAGACCCTGAGGCACGTACGTTCTAGGGAAGACGTTTTGAGAGAAGGCTGGGAGGTTGCAGGGTTGGGGCCACAAAGGGCTTGAGGAGAGGCGAGAAGCATGGGTATTATTTTGAGAGTACTGGAAGCCCACCGGCGGGTTTGGGGCAGGGTTGGAGGTGGGGGAGTAGCAGAGCTCGACTTGGGTGTTTTGAAGCACACCACCCCCACCCCTCCCCCGCCCCCGTCATCCAACACATAACCACTGGAGGGCAGCGGGGTTGGGGAGGGGGTATTGGGGCTGCCTAACTAATTTCACCTCTCCCCACCTTGTCCTGCACAGCAATACTTCCACGCAGGTGGCGTGGGCCTCAAGAAGACCTTCCTGGAGAAGAGCCCAGACCTGCAGTCCCTGCGCTATGCCCTGTCCCTCTACACGCAGGCCACGGACCTGCTCATCAAGACCTTCGTGCAGACGCAAGCGGCCCAGGGTAAGCGGCGGCCTGCTAGCGTGGCAACCCAGCCCCTAGCCTGTGAGGCTGCCACTGACTTACCTCCTCTGTGACGTCATGGGCCGGGGCAATTGACAGCTTCCGGGAGCTCCTGAGCTCCGTGATGGCGCGCGGCCAATGAGTGAACGACTACTGGGGGGCGGGACCTCAACGTCATTGGGCCAGGAGGTGATTGGCATCTCCTGGGAGAATCTGTGACAACACCGGGCCAGTAGGTGATTGAAAGCTGTGGGGCGGGACCTCTTTGAAGGCAAGACTAGGGAGTGATTGAAAGCTCCTAGGGACGGGACTTGGAAGTTCTGGATCCAGGGAGTGGTTGACAGCTCTGGGCGGGGCGGGGCCTATGACGTCATGCGGCAAAGGAATGATTGACAGCCCCAGGGATGGGAGGGTCCCCGACCTGGAGGAGTGGACGGAGAGGGAGTTTCCATTTCTCAAATTCTGTCTTTCTCTGTCTCTTCTCTTGCCTCTGTCTCCTGTCCCTCTCTGAGTTCACACACAGCAGCTGGGGCTGGGGAGAGCAGGACTCCTCCCTGGGGACCCCCCTCCAATTCAAAACTGGCCCTAAGAAAAGGGAGAGAAGTTTGGCGGCTGACCCAGCCTTAGTTCTGGCAATGCGGTGGGAGGGAGAGCGGCCATCAAGCCAGAAGCTGGGGGGAGCGGAGCGGCCCCCTTCCCCCCTCGCCCTCCCCCCCGTCAGCCCAGGGCCTAGGGCCCTCCCTGGGCGTCGGGCCTCCGTGCTCAGCCTCGTGCCCAGTCCAAGCTGCTGCTTTTGGTGTCCCTGGTGTCCCCCCGGAGCGGGAGGCTGTCTGTCCGTCCGTCTGCAGCTGACGTTTCTCTCTCTCTTGTTTCTCCTCCCTCTCACTCGCTGCCCCCTCTCCGCGCCTCCCCTGCTCCCCGCCACACACACTCGCCCTCCATCCTCGCCTCTCACTCGCTCGTCTCTCCCCCCACCCCTCCCTTCCCTCCTTTCTCCACCTTCCCCCGTGATTAGTCCATGGTGGAAAAGGGACTAGGTTTACCCTTAGTGAAGACATTTATCCTGAGAAGGGTACGTGCCTCCGCCGCCCGCCCGCCCGCCCGCGCCCGGTGCCCGGTGCCTGCGCCCCTCCCGGCCCCGGCTAGTAAAAGGCCCGTCCTTCCGCCTCCCCTGCCTGCCGGGCCCCGCCCAGGCCGGCCCAGCTGTGGGGGCCTAGGTGGACGAGGGGGAAGGACGGCTTGCTGGTTCCACGCAGGGACGGAGAGGCGATTCGAGTCGGAATCCGCTTCTTCCTAGGTGCATCTCTTAAGCCAGATCCCGGGTACCCCGGACAGCGCCTGCACGGTTAAGAGTGGGCTCAGATCCCAGTGGGCTCCGATCCCAGCTCCGCCACTCTGGCGGCTGGGCGCCTGCGGGAGCATCTCGCCTCCCTGAGTCTCAGCTTTCCCATCTGTAAAATGGGAACAGTCAAGGGCCCTAATTCATAAGATTATTTTTAGGATTAGATGAATTAAATTTAGAGCAGTTCCCGACCTGTAATACATGTAGTAGATCCCAGGAAATGTTTGTTGTTACTATTATTATTATTATTATTATTATTATTATTATTATTACTGGTGTCATTCTTCCAAGCATAGTTTTCAGGCTCTAACTCTGAGCCAGCGCTTGTGCCAAGAAGCATTTCTCAGGGATTCTTGAAAAGATTTCTCCCACTTGCCCCACAGGGCGGTCCATCATTCCATAGATGAGGAAGCTGAGTCTCAAAGGAGATTAAGCCACTTGCCCAAGGAACCTTCCCCTACAGGGGGCCAGGGACTCGGGGAGGGGTGGGATTGGGGTAAGCACAGAGAGGCCCGGGAAAGACCCTTCCCCTTGGAGCCAGCAAACCACGGGATGGGGGCGCCCAGCATTGCCCTCCTCCCCCTTCTTACTAGCTTTGGCCATGGTCTGACCCCTCACCCCACCCACCACTGTCCAACTCCCCCCCTGGCACCCTCAGTCTGGCCCGGATTGAGCTTGCTGTGAAGCATCAGCCTTGGGGTGGGGGGAGGTGAGGCTGAGCATGTGACTGGTTGGGGGGAGGGGGGAGCCGGAGCCTGAGATGACAAGGAAGGTGGCCTGGGGTGGGCAGCAAGGATGGGGGGGGTGCACGCCCCAGTAGTGGGGTGATGGGGGGTCTCCAGGCCTCTCTGTCCCCTGAGCCTCAGTCACTTCCCACCCAGTGCCAGGTAACCCGGATTAACCTTGGACACCCACCCCTGACTCTCCCCCTTCCTCCCCCCCATGCATGGGGTGCTCAAGGTGTGGGGAGCTTCCTGAGGGGCAGGGGAGGAAGCTGGTGGGGGTGCTGGCGGTCACAGGTCCCCAGGCCCCACAGGATGCCCTTTTCAAAACCACAGAGAGGGGCGCCTGGGTGGCTCAGTCGTTAAGCGTCTGCCTTCCGCTCAGGTCATGATTCCAGGTCCTGGGATCGAGCCCCGCATCGGGCTCCCTGCTCAGCGGGAAGCCTGTTTCTCCCTCTCCCACTCCCCCTGCTTGTGTTCCCTCTCTCGCTGTGTCTCTCTCTGTCAAATAAATAAATAAAATCTGTAAAAAA